>NC_132937.1:10728250-11062795 GCF_034638445.1 Ciconia boyciana | reverse complement strand
GGAACCACAGGCAGGAAAAGGGAGGGATATAGGTGATTTGGGGAGGAACAACTGTGGGAAAATAGATGGGTATGGGGATAAAAAGGGCCAGCTGTGTATAAATAGTTTGCTGGTCAGTACACTTGTCTGGCCATGTCCTGCACCTGATCAGCGCAGCCTGTCCTAACTTCTTATTAAATTCCTTTCTAACTCTTTCCTGGGTGAGGGCTCTCTATTCTGTGTGCATGTGCATGTATGGGGGTGTGAGTGCCAGCAACTGGAGTCAGACCACGGGTTGGAGGACCTGTGTGCCTGGGTGCCAGCAAATGGAGAGACCCGAGTGAGTGGACTTAAGTGCCAGCCACTGGAGTAGGTCCTTGGGTCACAGGGGCCCACGTGTCCATGGTGCCAGCAAATGGACTGGGACCACAGGCCAGAAGGCCCATGTGCCTGATTGCCAGCGACTGGAGAGACCCCAGTGAGTGAAACCAAGTGACAGCCACTGGAGTGGGACCAGGGATCAGAGGCCCATGTATCTGGGTGCCAGCAACTGGAGTGAGTGCAGGTATGAGAGTGAGTGTGTGAGCACTAGTGAAGATCAAGCCAGACTAGCCAGTGAGTAGGTGAAGTGGCCTGGGAGCCAGGTGTGAGACTATGGGAGGAGAGGGCTATTGGAGGGAGCAGGAGAGTCCTGGCAAGTTGCCAGAGAGACCATAGGGTCTGGGGGTTTCTAGGAGCGAGACCTGTGCATGTCTGTAAGGGCAAGACTGCATTTACATACTAAACTTGTTAATAGGACAGCTTAAAGTTGTCAATGTGGTTCTGGATCAGCAGAATCCTCAGCACTCTGCATGATACAGACCTACATGACCAAGTTTATCATGTATTACTGCCTTGTTACTATGTAACTCGATAATTTCAGTTACTGACAGCTTCATTTGCTGTCATCAGGAACATAGCAATAAAAGCAGTGAAGTACAGTAAATGCTTACTGAAGCACTGTGTCAGCAGGGAGGATCCTCTGCCTGCAGCCTAGGAATGTGGTACTATCCATTAGACCTGTCAGAGTGACCCTAGATGTTATTTTTAACATGCAAAAGACTTGTGTTAAAGTCATACCCTTAAACATGTCCTTCACCTTTATCTCCTCCAGAGGATCTTGCCTATATGCACATCCTTATAAAACAGTCCTATGTAACCACTTAACACATTCATGGCCAGATGCAATGCAGAGCTTAGTTAAGGGCTGTGTACTTAAAATTTTAGGCACTTAACCTATAGAGTGGAGTGCAAAATTCATACATGTCATAGATTTAATCACTTCGAAGGCTAGCTAAAAAAATGTGTACAGAATACAGAGCTACCCAAAAAGGAAGAGTAGGGAAGGCTTTAGGCAACTGACGTGTCTGAACCATCCTTCCTCTCTTGGGGTTACAGCCATTCCCCAAGGCCTCTAGGGATTCACCTTCACCCACTTGAGGTTCTGATGTGTCTAATTCTCCCTTTATATGATGGGGAAGGGCTTGAGCACTAATTGGATTTATGGACTTCCCGCACAGTAACTTAGTCTTACTGCCTTTGCCCTGGAGGAATCAGGGAACAGCTGCTTAGGCAGTGAACATTCCCTAAAAACTCAGACACTTTTGGTTCCTCCTGTTGATGTACACGGCCTCCTTGCACATATATTTGTTTAGGAACTGTTGCTGCTATTACTTCTTTGGAGTAATACAATTCATTATATGGCTGTTTTGCCCAACTAGCCTAAATTTGGGAATCCCTAGTATGGAATTCAAACCATGCATTTGTTTTACTTAAGCTGTATACAAACATGATCTGAGCAAGATAAAATTGGTCAACCATGCCAATTCATGTGTTGAGGAATTTTTATTGTACCCCTTGAGGCGAATTAAACACACACTTGTGCTTAAATATAAAAATATTTGATGAACAATGCATTGGACAGAGTCCTACTGCCATAAGCAGTTCTACAAGGAGTCTGCAAAAATGCTTAACGAGCCGATTCATTATATACATGTACACCTGCACCAATCATGTGAGTGTTGGCATCAGATGCCTTAGCCCAGTGTTTGGTTCATCCGCCAGCACCAGCTCTGTTGACCAAAGGTGGCCCCTGAGAACTCAGAACCTTGAGAACATTCCAAGGTTGCTGCAATACCGAAGCATTTCTTATCACCAAGGGAAACTTCACTCCCTTACAGAGAATCGTTCTGTCTCTGGCATTCCTGCTTCCAGCCAGTTTAACCCCTTCTGCAGTTAGGCCTTCTTGCCCTCCATGCCAGATCATTCCTTGGTCATGAATTACCACTGCTAAGCAGTTACAATTTGAATTTCCCCTTCTCATGTATATAAACTTTGTGTATGAGTATGTATGTATCTATATACAGCTAGCCATACCAGTTTATAGATAACTACTGCGTTTTGAACCCCCTTTCACTGGAGGTCCAGTTCACATTATCAATTACATCATTCTTGTTACAATGTTTGAAGGATATTTACTATACTACATTAATCCCAGTTTGTTTCTTCACTGAGAAAGTCTTGGAGAACTGCTCTTAAAATGGTGAATTTTCCATTTCAGCTACACATCCAGATGAACAGGAGACTTGGCCAAACCAAATCAAGTCTTTCATCCAGAATCAGTATTATACCATTCATACTCATGGCATATTTTCAGTTTTCAACCAGGGTCATTTGGTCATGCTTAATCTTCCAGCAGCTTTGATTGATCATTAATTATTCCTGCTGTATTTTGGAAGAGCTGTCAGTACATCTTGGGCAACTCATTTGTGTAAACACTCACATGGATTGGGACATATTTAGAATTTACTCTTTAAAAAAAAAAAAACAACCAAAAAACCCAGACCTTGAAGGCTTTTGGCTTTAATAACCTGAGTTGCAGTATATATGAGCTGTAATGCCACACTTTAAAAAACCCAACACAAGATATAGGGCAGACTTCAAAACTGAAACTATTCATTTGGAGGGAAAGTATCCTTTGCATTATATGCAATTTCAGGTTCTTGGGATGGCAAGGGTTAAACGCTAAAGGAGCTTAAGTTACAGGAACAGGTAGGTACCTGGAACTACTGCTGGCCTTTGCTCAAAGAAAGCAGAAAGCTTTGAACAAGCACGGTCCCAGGACGGGAGCTGTGAATGGCTCCAAGCATCAATTCAGGATGGGTGTCAAAAACTAATGCTTTTTCAAGGGGCTCTGCAGAAAGGCAGAGGGACTGATTTTCATGAGAAAAAAAAGTTATCTTTTAGTACATCCACTTGCAACTTAATCTAGGAAAGTGTCTACACTTTTTTCCAAATCGTAAAAAAAAAAAAAAAAAAAAAGCCAGGATTGTTTTGTGTGAGATTTTCCTGTTTTGAGTCATTTTGCTACCTGAAAAAATCACATTTACACGGCAAAGAATGCTTAGTGGCTACTTCCTCAAACACAGTTACAACCAGCCAAGAGAAAACTTACTGGTCATTTAGGCACAGATCTAAATCAGAACCAGATAAACCAAATTTTGGACAAGCTCTGCTGGAGATCACTGAGGCCTGGGCTCATTTGTAAGTGGTTCTCACTACAGGAGAGGTGACTCCGGGGTCTGGACAGGGCAACTCCCCAGCTCTGGTCTTCAAGAAGCCCAAGGTTTATCCTAGGAGGCAAAAATAAACAGAAGGCATCTCGCAGCAAGCTGTACCCCACTCTCTTTTGCCTCCTGCGGGGTGTGCGGAGCCCCGGCGGAGTGAGCCCTCCCAGCTCTTACCGGCTGCAGGAAGAGTGACGAGCTAGAACGCAGTCTGGTTTTAGCTCTGGGGACGTAGGAAAAACCGCTTCACGTTTAAGTAACACCCCCCCCCCCTTTTTTTTTTTCCTCGCCTGCCTCTGGGCTTGCAGTAGCGCCGGAGAGACACCCGGGAGGGAGCTCAGCTGCCATGTCTCAGCCCAGGAAAGGGAGGCAGCCGACCTCCTCCAAGCCTGCAGGGGCTGCAGCCGCGAGGGCCTGGGCGGTAAGGTGGTGCAGGCTGACGCAGGGGGAGACAGGGGACGGGAGCGGGCGGGCTCAGCGTTGTGGACTGCCTGCGGAGTCCGCTGAAACAACGGGGAGGGGGGGCCTGGCTCATGGGGCAGGAGGGACAGCCCCGCTGTGGGACAGCGGGTCTGCACGCAAAGTGGTAGGAGCTCAGGGTAATCCGGGCAGCGTAGGGTAGGGCGAGACAGAGGGGTCCCTCCTGCTGGGCTGGGACGCGCGCTCCGCTCCGTCTGCCCTCCCCCCCACCAGCGTCGCCTCCGCTTGGAGCCCAGCGGTGGGCGGGTGGGGGGCGGGATGGTACTGGGCTGTACTATGCTGCCCGAGAGGAGAAGCGAGTGATGGCTATGGCCTTTGCGCCATGGTAAATACGTGGGGCACTGCCTCTCCCTGCAGGAGCCATGAATACTGAGGGGGCGGAGCAGGAGCGTCGCAGGGCTGGGCTTGGGGCTCTGCGGTGTGAGGGGGCTCAGCCCGGCAGGATAGGTGTGATCTCCGGCTCGGCCCATCTGTGCAGCCTGTGCAAGCTGTGCCCCTCCCCCCCCCCCCCGCCCCTGCCAGAGGTGACACAAAGTCACAAAGTTTGGGAATTGCTGCATTAAATGATGACAGGAACATTAAAGGCCTCTGTAGTCCTGGGTCATTGAATCTTAGGTATGAAAAGATATTAAGACAACATTGCTGTATGCATTCAGGTAAAGAAACCACTCCTCCACATGCTCTGCTGGAAATCACTCTTTATAATTATTTGCACCAGAATATTACCTGCTGACCTCTGCTAACCTCATGTGAGACTGGAGTCTTTTGTCCAGTGCTGTACATGCATCATACAGGGCAGTTTCTACCTGGAAGACCTGATCTAAAGGTTAAGTAAGCAAAGCAGGAAAGGTATAACAGAGGAAATGGACACAAAAGAGATTCATTATTTTTTCCACCAAGGTTTTTACTGGGTGTTTTATTTAAAGCAGAATGTGATTGCTGTAAGAAGAATCTATTTTTCACCTATCCATTCCTCACATTTCTTGATTGTAGTTCCTTGACACATCTTTCCATCTTGCTGTTTTTTGAACAGCATCACAGATCTGTCTTTTTCCCTATTTCAACTGAAAACAAGGGTCAGATTCCTATCAGCATAAAATGATATATCTCCTTTAATATCTATAGTGCTATGTTAGTTGATGTCAGCTGAGAATCTGGCAAGTAGACTTCCCTTCTTACCCAGTTACTGAACATGTCATCACTGCAGTCCTCCAAGATGCTATGTAATGGCTTTGAACCAAAGATGTGTTAATGCTGATGGGACTCTTGAGGCCTAGAAAGAATTTCAGTCTTGCTTGAAGTAAGCCCTTTAGCTAAGTTCTGATTTTTGCAAGTGCAGACTGAAAAATGCAGTTGTGAGTTCAGTTATTAGTATTGTCCTGGTTTCAGCTGAGATAGAGTTAATTTTCTTTATAGTGGCTGGTATGGGGCTATGTTTTGGATTTGTGCTGAAAACAGTGTTGATAATACAGAGATGTTTTAGTTGTTGCTGCACTAGTCAAGGACTTTTCAGCTTCCTGTGCTCTGCCAGGTGCAGAAGAAGCTGGGAGGGGACACAGCCAGGATAGTTGATCCAAACTGACCAAAGGGCTATTCCATACCACATGATGTCATGCTCAGTATATAAAGCTGGGGAAGAAGAAGGAAGGGGGGACATTCGGAGTGATGGCGTTTGTCTTCCCAAGTAACCATTATGCGTGATGGAGCCCTGCTTTCCTGGAGATGGCTGAACACCTGCCTGCCCATGGGAAGTAGTGAATGAATTCCTTGCTTTGCTTTGCTTGTGTGCGCGGCTTTTGCTTTCCCTATTAAACTGTTTTTATCTCAACCCTCGAGTTTTCTTACTTTTGCTCTTCCGATTCTCTCCCTCATCCCACTGTGGGGGAGTGAGTGAGCGGCTGCGTGGTGCTTAGTTCCTGGCTGGGGCTAAACCACGACAAGTATTTTGCTCTGTACTTTTCACTTAAGGTCAGTTACTTTCTAGTTTATGAATGCCCATATCAGAAGGTAAAGGTGCATCTATAAAATGATAGCATCGTGGCATTTTTGTACACTGTAGAACATGATGAAGATCTTAAGATAAACTTTCTTGTTTATGATACTTCTTTTTCTTTGTTTATTTTGGGATAGATTTTGTGAAGATATTATGATTATGGGTGGTTTTGCATACTATGTTATTAGTTAATAAACTGGGAAAATATTTTGGGCCAACTTGATTTTCTAACAACTATAAGGAACAGTTGTTAGAAGTTTAAACTTTAAAATATAACTTAAACTGTATGCCGAGTGGTTTTTGTGACAGAGCTGGAGCTGCTCCTGTCAATTGGTCTGCTAATGGATATGTTATTACTGTGTGAATACATTGGTTTGGCACTGTAAGGAAAGATGAGCAGAAAAAGGAAAGAATGACCAAAGAAAAAAACATCTCTCCCACCCATTTGGGGAATGTAAAGGAGCAAGACGTACATACTAGCCCCAAAAAACAGCTTATTCTCTAGCTGAGCAGACTGATTTTTTTTTTTAATTTTTTAAAAAAATTTTTAACTAGAAGCTTCAAAGCTTGGAAATACAGAGCAGCAAAGATCTGTTAAAGACAGTTTTTAAACCAAGGTCCCTTTTCTTACTTTAAACATGAGCTGTTTAGGGAATCAGTGTGGTCTACCCAGAAGGTATATGAGGAAGTTGTACTTTCCTAGGTTACCTCCTCAAGGTGGCAAACTTTTAAGTGTGATAATACTTTCATAAACTGTTTTATTATCTGAGGTCAGAGAGTATTGGTGCTTAATGTATACATGGCTGCCCGATTCCAACTGACTGGATAAAAAAAATACTTTGATCTGGACATACATGCCTTGTTGCAACTGTTAAAATAAATAGTGTTTGGATTTTAAGTCAAAGTCTCATTATTAAAGATGCTGTTTGGCATATGCTTCTGGAGGAAAGACTGTAAGCATTTAATCTGCATCCTACTTAAGTTTGGGGGTGACAAAGCTGTGGTCCTTGTCCATTCCTTGTAGTCTGTGGCCAGTGAAATTGGCCTGAGGTCCCCCAGGGATGTGGAGCTGATATTCTGCTTTAAAGGTGGTTGAGAGAGTCCTGTCAACCCCATTGTCCTGCTCTTTACCTGCCCCCAAATGCTCTGCAGGGACCACAGAGTACTGTACCTGACAGCCTGGTCTAGGGATAAGAAAACAGAAGTCTATGCTGAGGTAGGCAAATGTACAAGCCTTGACTCCTAAGAGGGGACACTCTGAGCTTCATCCATCTGCTGAGACACAGTGTATGCCCCCCATCTTAGTCCTGGGACTGGGCATCCTATTGATGCTGTGGCTCCTGTCTGGCCTGGGTTTCTTTTGTATGGAGACTAGGAGAAGGACTTAGCGAGGAAGGGTAACACCTGATTTGGCCCTGATAAAAGTCTGGCATGCTCAGTGCTACATAAGGCTCCTGCATTCTATAGATGAAGCTAGAGAGACCAGGGAGGAATTGAAGCATAAAACTCTTTGAACTGCAACTTGATTTAGGAAGAAAAAAAGAAAAGAAAAAAATTCTGGAGTTAAATTGGTGTTACTGCTTTTATAACTATGTCTAAACTCAAAGAAACAAACAAATAAAAGCAACAAACTACAGACCATGCACAGAAAGGCGTGCTTGCATTGTTAGCCAACTTTCGTGATAATAAATATTCAACTGGACAACCCTGTGAAGCCTAGCATTACATGCAGTATGCTTTCACAATTCTACACAAGCTAAATGCTATCTACATTGATAACAATAAGACCTGTAGCTGGATTCAGGGTAGCACTTGGCTTTTAGTGTTGTGATGCTGAGAGTATTGATTTAGGAATAGAGCCTGTTCTACATTACAGAGCCTTTTTTGTGTAGGAACTCTAGTTCCTGAACCATATAGCTATGACGGCTCTGGTACAGTTATGCTTTTGTCAGCAAAAGCACTCTCACTGATATTGCTTTTACTGGTATGTGTGTGGTGTGCTTTTACTAAACCAGTTATCTGTGCTTTTTACTGGTACAATTGTGTCTGTACTGAAAGTGCTTTAGTAGGGCAGTGAATCAGTTCACCTGTTACCTGAAAAGACAACCTAAGTAAGTGACTTGTTCTTCCTCTGAAGAGGCAAAATTGGAATATGAGAATAGTATTTTTAATTTAAAAACTTGTCAAGTATCTTATTGATGCCCAAACTCATTTTAAAAACTTGAATTATTAGAGGTTTTGTTTAAAAAAAAAAGTTTTTGAAACTTTTGTTCTGTACTACCATAATGGAAATAGATTAGAGACATGTAATTTTTTTTCTTTTGGTTTTACTTTGTTCATTCAACAGCCTGTTTTCCCAGGCTGTCTAATGAGCTCGAACACATTCCAGTTGAAAATAGTGCAGTGATACATGGATCATTATTTTCTCCCTGTAGCCATGTAAAGAAAATGCTGTAGGAACTCGTTGCTTTAATGGGTTAGCAAACTTTACCTCCTGCTATTCAACCCACAAAACAATAGGAAAATAAATGGGTCCAAAATAATCTCCTCTCTCTACTTAACAAAACAGACCAGACATGAATCCTCATTCTCAGATGTTTGAGTTGCTGTGGAAAGTTATACTAGCCAAGATAATGATAATAACTATATTACATTGTCTTTTATAGTAATTGTAAAATCTCTTGCTTATTTTTACATTTTGGGGGGTTTTGTTATAAAGATTAAACAACATTTTTTTAAAAAAGATTTTTTTGAGGGACCATATTCACTGCTTTTCACAGATATATAGAGTAAAGCTTGCACTGAATACCTGGGTGCATGCTGAATAAACTGTGTGTTACTGTACGTTGTCACATGCAGGGGACAAACAGGACTGCATTTCAGGTGAGGTGAAAGCAAGAAGTTTAATGTCTTGGAGGGGATGAAAGATAGAGGAGGTTTGGGGAATCTAGTAGAACTGGATTCCCTAATGTGTACTTGTGCCTGAACTATTACAGAGATTATTTTTTGTATATCAATAATATAATAATAGAAATTATAGTAACAGCTGTCTTCCAGGTAAGGAGGGCTGGGTGTAATGAGCATTTGAATGTTTCCGAGGAAAGTTCAGATGCTGAAATGGATGTTCATGATTGCATGTTTAATGTTGGTCTCTGAGGGACCTGTTCAATTTCTGCTGAAGCCTGTGGGACTGACAGCATTACTGAAGCAAGTATCAGTTAGAGAGCACTGTGCAGATGAAGAATGATTGATAAGCTTAATTATCTTCCATAACTTCTCACAAGAACAATAGTCTTAAATATACTGCCCTGAAAATCATTACTTTCCAACTGTGATTTCACTTGAAGTTATCCATCGGATCACTTAGAAATCCTGTAAACCATTAGTGAGAAAGAAAACTTATAATGTTCCATTCTCTCATATTATGGTAGGTGAAATGGATCATACATGCACTAAGATATTTGGGAATCTCTCTACGTAGAAGGTTGTGAGAGACTGAAAGAGTTAATGTCTCAAACATTGTGGCAAGGCGAGGTGCGATTTGCATGGCGACGGCAGGTCGGCTAGCAGGGACAGGGGAGAGTGCGTGGGAGGATGCGCAGTTCCGGGTTCTGACAGACCTTACCATGTATGGCCAGAGGTCACACAGGGTTTATCTGAGGAAGAGGCTTGCGACCACCCGAGAGACCCCTCACGACCACCCCCCTCCCCCAGTGCCTGTGCAGAAGATTGAGAACTTTCTAGAACAAGAACCATATAAGGCCTCAAGGGGTGTAACCGGAGGCGGGGACTAGAGTATAAAAGACACACCCCCGAGGGAACTGTGCGTGCGTGCCTATCACCCGAGGATTGCCATGCCTGTCATCCTCATCATGGGATCCAAGGGTGGTGATACTTTTCTTTTCTCTGTCCTCCTCTCTTCTCCTTTCCTTTTCTCGCTTCTCTCTTCCTCTACTCTTCCACTATATATCAGTTTTGGATAAATTGTGACGGGTTGCCTGGAAAATAGCTCCATGCCTCTGTTCCAATGCCTCTGTTCGTTCGTTGAGCTTGCCAGTTTGTTAAGTTTGTCTGTTTGTCGAATTTGCCAGTTAATAAAATTTCTAGTCAGACTGTTCCTCTGAGTCATTGTCGTGACTCTACGGGACCCGCAGCTCTGCCGAGCAGAGATCGGCCTTCATCGGTACACAAACCCTCGGGGAATCAAAAAAATTCACCCATCTCGCAACCCACCGAGAGGGACAGGGCAAAGGTATAATTCAAGATCTTAATAATTATGCATTTATTTTCTATACTTACAGCATGGTGACAAGAAGGCAAGTGGAGCTTCTTCCAAATTGGGAGAGAAAAAAGCAGAAGTGGCAGAGGTAAATTCAAGTGTTTTATCATATTAAGAAGAAAAGTTGGTAATTAATTTCCTCCTATACAAATTTTTGTCTTCTGATAGCAAAGTAGTGATTTTCAGATAATTGATTGGTGACTGTAGTCACACAATTCATTCCAGAAATATGTAATTTTGTCTTGTGCTGTTGAGCAGCCTAATGGAAATATTTCTTTGATTTGCTCCTCTTTTCACTAAATATTTCATGTGTCAGTGGAAATTCAGGATCTCAGTGGATGTGTCTATTTTACAGTGCAGGTGCACTTTGGTATGCATCTGATTCTACTGGTTTTTTGATTGTCCAGAAGCAGGGATGAAGTGGAGTGCACTGTGGCTCTTCCTACCTTGTCTGCATCCTGGCTTTTCTTCCAAATGGAGAATTCATATGTGGATGGTGCATGTCTGGGCCATCTCCTGACACACTTGCAAATATGTGGTCAGTGCTGTATTTTAGAAAAATACCTGTCTTTGAAGATACTGCCTCCATCAGGAATTGGTATTTATAGTTCAAGAGTTCCTGCTGGGTTATAACATTGAGTTTACAATAAACAATTTTATAGTCCAAGTATAGTGGCTATTATTAACAATCAAAAGCTATATGGATTGTGCACACTGTTAGGAACAGTACTATGAAGGGTTACCCCTTTCCCAGCAGCCACAAGCAGTGGGCCTTCATTCATTAGCCACCAAACAAGTCCTTGAGCGCTACAGTGAATCAGACTGGTATTGCAAAGAGAAGGTGCTGTCCAAGCCAGGAAGCAAGTGCTGCAGGTAAGTGCTAGTACTGATCATTAGTTTCCCAACAACCTCTGCTATTTCAAGTAGGAACAGTACTTCCCTATGCAAGGTAAACAGCAGATTCAGAAAGAGAATAATTCATAGAAACATTATTACTAATTGTCTACTTGTTGGCTTTAAATGTCAATTACTGATTGTCCTGGTTTCAGCTGAGATAGAGTTAATTTTCCTTATAGTGGCTAGTATGGGGCTATGTTTTGGATTTGTGCTGAAAACAGTGTTGATAATACAGGGATGTTTTAGTTACTGCTAAGCAGTGCTTACACAGAGTCAAGGCCTTTTCAGCTTCCCATGCTCTGCCAGGTGCACAAGAAACTGGGAGGGGACACAGCTGGGACAGCTGACCCCAACTGACCAAAGCAATATTCCATACCATATGATGTCATGCTCAGTATATAAAGCTGAGGAAGAAGAAGGAAGGGGGGACATTCGGAGTGATGGCGTTTGTCTTCCCAAGTAACTGTTATACGTGATGGAGCCCTGCTTTCCTGGAGATGGCTGAACACCTGCCTGCCCATGGGAAGTAGTGAATGAATTCCTTGCTTTGCTTTGCTTGCGTGTGCGGCTTTTGCTTTCCCTATTAAACTGTCTTTATCTCAACCTACGAATTTTCTTACTTTTACTCTTCTGATTCTCTCCCCCATCCCACCGGGGGTGAGCGAGCGAGTGGCTGTGTGGTGCTTAGTTGCTGGCTGGGGCTAAACCAGGACAGTCCTTTTTGGACTACTTCCCATGGGCAGGCAGGTGTTCAGCCATCTCCAGGAAGCCAGAAATAGGTACGCCTGATATTTAGTTCATAGTAGAAGCTATTATTTGGAAAATAACTTTGTCTAGGCTATAGTGTATATAACTCCAAAGCTATAGTATATTTAATTGCAATGCAAATCCAGGCCAGTGAACACTTTTATTATAGTCCTCTGAGGTAGATGACTAAAGCAATTGTCTTTCTTTCCTGGCCAGATACCAAAAAAGGCTTGTCTAGCTTGGAAACTTGGTCCTTCTTTCCTCTCTAGATAGTTTAGGGTTTTTTCTTAGAGAGTCTTATTCTTTCATACTTTCTTAGTTTAATGCCAAAATCTTTGACTGCATGCTGTTGCTCTTAATATAGAAGTGTGGACTTCTTTGTGGGAATGGTGGGAGTTGAAGCCTGCAGTTTGGGTTGTAGAGTTACTACTTCTGACCTCTCATTGAGAAGATCTGTTTCTAGTTAGCAAAAGGAGGCTGTTTATTGTCCTGATGCTTTGGTTTTTCAATTTTTGAGCCCCGAGAATACTGTGTGTGTGTTTTCTCTTGAGAATTTCTTTTGTATATTTGACTTGTTCCTTTTTTTTCCTTGTAATTGTCTCAACAGTGCTTAAAAGTGGAAGTAGATCAAAACACTTCTTCTGAGGCCTTTGTAATGGGTGTACATGGCAAGGTTTTGGTAAGGGGGTGGGGAGGCTGCAGGGGTGGCCTCTGTGAGAAGAGGCCAGGGGCTGCCCTGTGCCACATACAGCTGGTTCCAGACAGCTCAGCAACAGACCCACCACAGGCCAAAGCTGAGCCAATCAGTGAAGTTGGTGGTGCCTCTTTGAAAACGTATTTAAGAAATGGCAAATGGTATTGTAACCAGATGTAACCAAAGTGATTAGTTTGTTCTTTTGTAACTAAGCAACATAGAGATAGGAGCTGGGTAGACAATACTTTAATGTTGTGTTTATACATCTATGGCTATGGATATGCTACTATGCCCAAAGACAATTGGACAAGGAGTAGTACGGACATGCTGCTATGCTCCCAGTACAGCCCCAGCCCATCTTGACAATGAGTTGAGGAGTAGTTAGAATAATTGGTTTGTGTTAGAATAGGAATAAGGGTGCCAAATCATTGTTAGGGACCATGCACCATGAAGAAGGGAAGCAAGTTACATAAGCAATATGATATTGTGCATGCCCATAAGAAGGGGTCAACTAAAGGACACACCTGTACAACCACCAAGGACCACCAGAGACCCCCACGGAAGCCCCTCGGAGCTCAAGGACACATGCGTAATGACCATGCAAATATGATAATTAGTTCTGGGAAATAGAATGAATCTGCATGATCATTCTGGGAAATTTGATGCATATGTATGTAATCGGACAATATAAGCTTTGGTTGATGTAACCTGCGGTATGCACGCTAGGTGGAACGATCCCCCGTGCATCTGGCGCCGTAATAAAGAATGCCTGCTTCTTAATACTACATTGGTGTTAAGGAGTTTGATTCCCAATTTCGGTGACAGTATGAGGAGTGAGGAAAAAACCATGAGGAACAAAAGTGCAAACACCAAGGTCAGAGAGGAAGGAGGGGGAGGAGGTGCTCCAGGCACCAGTGCATATATTTCCCTGCAGCCTGTGGAAGAGACCACAGTGGAGCAGGTATTCTTCTGCGGCCCATGGAGAATCCATGCTGCAGCAGACTGGAGAGGAGGCATGCTGGAGCAGGAGAGAAATGTGAGGAGGAAGGAGTGACAGAGAAGAACTGTTATGTACTGGCTGTAATCCCCCATCCCCCCTGCGCCACTGGTAGAGGAGTCAGGAATGAAGGAGTAAAGTTGAGCCTGGGAAGAAGGGGGTGGGGGGAAGGTGTTTTTTTAATGTTTGTCTTTGTTTCTCACTACCCAAATCTATTTTAATCGGCAATAAATTAAATTTTCATTGAGTCTGTTTTGCCCGCAATAGTAATTGGTAAGTGATCTCCCTGTCTTTAGCTTGAACCATGAGCTTTTTAATCTTATTTTCTTCCCCTGTCCTCTTTGAAGAGTGGGAGTGAGAGAATGGCTGGGTGGGTGTCTGGCAGCTGGCCAAGGTCAACCCACCACAGCCTTTTAAATTGTGTTAGTTCCACCACTATTGACTTCTACCTCCAAAACTTCAATTTTTAAAGTAGTTAAAGAAGCAATTCAAGATCTTTGCATTGCTTTTCCAAGAGTCTAAAATGTTATATTTCAGTTTAAAAGTCTGAGATAATGTGTGTTATTCCTGTAGTCTCCAATTTTTGAAGCAGAGATTTATAATCTGTCTGTAGATGGCTCTGCACAACCATGTCTAGAATGATGAGTATGTTCTGGGTACACATCCTGCTACCAGAAAGTTTTTGGTAATGCATTATAAAAATGATCAGGAAACTTGAAGAGCTGATATTCATATTGAAGGGAAAATTTTAAAAGCCTGTATGTTCATTGTTTAGCTAAAAAGAACAATAAATGAACCCATTTTACAGATTCTTATGGTATATAATCCTCAATAAGTGAGAGAAGAAAAGTAAAGCTTAGAAAAGTAAAGGTAGGAACTGATTAGTCTGATACAGGTTTGAGTAGGTGACAGTAATTATCCAAGACATCAAGAAGTCAAGATGAGTACTATTAAGGTGTAGAACAGGCTTCTGAAGAAGCTTATGGAAGGCTTTCCTTCTTGGAGACTTAAAACTAGATTGGAAAAAACACAACAGATTTACTGTACTGCAGGGTTTACATGCACTTTATCTGTGACTACATAGCAACAGACATGATTTTACTGTTTCTACAGGGAATAATTTTAGTTTTTAAGTTTCCAGTAACTTAGTGCTTAATTTATCACACAGTACTTCTATCCATAGATTTTAAAGGATTGTATAAAGGAGACTAGCAACATTATTTAATTGACATAGATAAAATTTGGGGAAGAGGAGGAGTTGAAGCACAGGACTAGAATTGGCTTACTTAAGGTCATCCAACAGCTCAGTAGGAGAGAAAAGAAACCAGGTTACCAAGTACCAGGCTGGTGCACACAGCTGTATGATACATAGATTCCTCAAAGCTCAGAGGGTAAGTCCTGAACTCACTAAAGTCAGTGGGTGTTCCCATTTGAATTGTGGAGCAGGCTTTCCTTAATTTAATTGGCAGCTATAATTTAGCTGGCAGCTGTAGCTTGTGCTTATTCCTCACTTCAATGAAGATTTAAAAATTCATTTTATTTTACTACATTGAAGTGGCTGAAGTCATACAGCTAAAGCATACTGAGTGGCTGACTGGAAGAGACAGCAAGCAGGTAAGTTAAGCAGATGTATCCAGTAACCTCAGTTCTGCTTGATGGCTGGCTTGCCTGAGATATACACACAGCCCTTCTCTCCTTCTCTTCTCTAGGGTATGCACTTGCCTTTTCTACTCAGTGGCCAAAACCATAAAACTTACCACTGTATTATGGTTCTATTTGATCCCTCTTCCTTCTAGAATGCTAAATATGACTTTGGTATCCTGCTTTATGGGGCTATGTTTCCCATTGGAAAGATTGATCCCCTCTGCTTCATTATCCTATGTATGTTATCAAAGGAAAGATGCCTTTGTACTTAAATCCAGTTTGCCTCATTTCAGCAGTGCTACTCAAGCTTCAAATCTAGACAGACTGAAGGACGGTCTTGCTGCAGGGACAGTCAGCTATAGGTTGAGAGATATATAATCTGTGAATCTAATGAGCAACTGAATGCATACCTATACACACAGTCTTGTACAAAAATGCAAAAGATTTGCTAAAGGGAATGACAGAGTTGTAAAATGTAGACATGTTAGAATACGTAATTGAAGGAAGATGTAGGCAGTTCTTTATCAGCACTGTTCAAACAGAAATTGTGTGTGTGTGTTATGGTCATATCAGGCACTGCTCAAGGACAAAGATTCAAGTCACAGGGGTATATACCTTAACTCTTCATGTCTTGATTTTCAGAACCTTAAGTTTGTTGAACTTGCACTCTAAAGAGAATCAGATGCTACTTGAGAATCTAAATCTGCTGTAATGAAATGTTTTTATTGCTTGTGTGTGGGGTAGATGTTAAGAGAAAAGAAATGATTCCTGCTGGAATTTGTTGCTCATGCACTTGAAGCTGTTGCATATGTTTGCCACTGGGATGCATCTGCAACCCAGTAAAAGTAAATAGTATGCTGCAGTTTTTCCATATCCATCCCTTTCCTTGCTCAGTGTCTTTTGATGTTATGGTCCTGCAGCAACATGTTTGCAGCATGCGATTGCAAAGTGGTTGAGTGTAAGAAATTGCAAGTTTCCTTTACTCTCCTTCCCTCACAATGTTCCAAGCCTTTTGACAATTTTGTATGTGAGGTGTTAGCACATGAGAGACAGCTGGTGTGTTTTTTCTTTACCCTTCATCTCGACATCATCTTCAGCTTACATGTGTCTTTCCATCAATTTCAGTTCAGTTTTGACTTCGTATTCCATGAAGGCATATTAGTGTTTTAGAAGCCTTTGGATGCTAAAAGATCAAATGTATTCAAGGGGAGATGGAACAAATTCACTGAAGAGAAAACCCAGGAGAGTTTATTAAATACACTAGAACTAAGAAGTCCCTGGGTCACAAATTGTTTGAATCTGTGAGAATATTTGGGAGGAGTATCACCATATACCTAACTTATTTTTACATCTTTTTTATTTTCTTTTATATACACTGTTGGCTACTGCTAGAGACAGGGAAATGGGAAATCTTTGGCCTTACCCAGTAAGGCAGTTCATGTTTTACAATGAGTTGCTCCCTGCTGTCTGTTACCCTTTGCCACTTTGCACATATATAATTAGTGGGAGCTGCTTGAAGAGTTGTACGTTTCACTCGCTAGTGGTGCAAACTGTGTGCTGAGCCAGACACTCCTTGTGCCTTGCCCCAGTAAAAAGGGTATGCCAGACCCTTTCATGGTGCTCTTGCCCTTCCCCACTTTCCATGGTTGTTTCCAGAGGATGGCAGGGCATGGGGCTCAGGTGAAATACAAGTGAGAGGAGACCATGCAGATCCCAAGTGAAAGCCTTTCACTTGTCTGTGGAAGTCAAGCAGTGTTTCAAGAGTAGATGATAACATGTGGTTCTGCTGTTCTGTTGCTGAATACTGTGTTCAGTATTGCCCCTTCAGAGGGCTGCTCTTGGGGACAAAGGGGTGGCAAAACAGGAACTCTTTTTATGGGATTCTTGGCTAAATTGATTCAAGTACAAATCGTAATCCCTCCCTAATCTTCTATGATGCATACTAAAGCACTAGGCAGTTTGATTGAGTTTGTGGATTTCAGAGTAAGATTCTTTGGTTTTTTAGATACAGTACTGAGCTTTTATTTTAATAATACTTTTACATAAGACACAATAAATGACTTTGAAGTGTATGCATTAAAAATAACGTTTGTAGAACAAACAGGTGATAGGCTAGAATTCAGCTGGCTGTTGTTCAGATTAGATAACTTGAGAAATATTAAGTTCCAGTGTATTTAAAAAATATAAATATGACATTGTCCATTGAAGGCTGAAGTGTACTTTAGTACTTAATTACATGTGTAACTTATAATTTTGATGCAAACCAAACACTCCCGTTTTGTGTGTTTGTATGGTAACATGCATATAGAATGCTCTGAAATGCCCCTACTCTGTTTTGAATTGATTCATATGATTGTGTTATTAACTGCACATAATCTGGAAAGAGCTATTCTTTTTATTGTTGTAGAGTGAAATACCAAACAGAGCTACTGTATCAGTCTAAAAATCTAGTCTGTGCACCACCAGTGTCTGAATGTAAAAATGCTGTATTAAAAGAAAGACAGGGTAATATACCTTAGGAATTGGAAGCCCCATCTTAGAATGAGGCCATTCTTACCAGATATGGTATGAAACAGGACCCTCCCTAACAAATCCTACCATCTAGAGTCATGCTTTCAAGCAGCATAAACAAAATATGTGCTGCTTGCTTAGCTCATTATTCTTTACTTAACAGGACATACATCCTTTATTTTGAAAGGATGATAGTGATAACTGCCACTGCGGCTGCTCCAGCCCCCCCGCGACAGGCACTGCGGCTGTTCCGATTACCCCCGCGACAGGCACTGCGGCTGCTCCAGCCCCGCCTGCAACAGGCACTGCAGCTGCAGCTGCTCTGGACAACTCTGTTACAAGCATTGCGGTTCAAACAGGGAACGAACCCGTGTCAGTATCAGTCGCCCCTATACATAAAAAGAAATCCTGGAAGCGAAAGTCAGCTCGTTTAGAAAGGGAAGATGAAAGAGCAGGGCCATCACAGGGAGAGGAAGAGGAAGAACTCGTAAATGAGACAGAAACCACCTGATCCCTATCCCTGAGTGAGCTGCGAGATATGCGAAAAGATTTCAGCCATCGTCCAGGGGAGCACATTGTCACCTGGCTGCTCCGATGCTGGGATAGTGGGGCCAGTAGCCTGGAATTGGAGGGTAAGGAAGCCAAGCAGCTGGGATCTATTTCTAGGGAAGGGGACATTGACAAAGCAATTGGAAAAGGGGAACCAGCCTGCAGCCTCTGGAGGCGACTCCTGTCAGCTATAAAAGAAAGATATCCCTTCAAGGAAGATGTTGTATATCGCCCTGGGAAATGGACCACCATGGAGAAAGGTATCCAGTACCTGAGGGAATTAGCTGTGCTGGAAGTGATTTATGGTGACCTGGACGACGTGCGGTCACCCAGAGATCCAGATGAGGTCCAGTGCACAAGACCTATGTGGCAGAAGTTGGTACGAAACGCACCACCGTCGTGTGCCAACTCATTGGCAATACTGACCTGGAAAGATGGAGACGGTCCAACAGTGAATGAAGCTGCTAGTAACCTCCGGGAATACAAAGAAAGTATCTCTTCCTCCCTTGTCTCAGCTGTGGAGAAACTGTCCCAGGAGTTCCAACAGTTCAAAGAAGATATGTCCTACTCCCCACCTATACGGACCAGTGTCTCAGCTATTAGGAGTCAGCGTTCTTCTGCTCAAGAGAGAGGATATAGAGGGTACACACCACGGGGCACCCTATGGTTTTACCTGCGTGACCACGGAGAGGACATGAGGAAGTGGGATGGAAAACCTACCTCAACCCTAGAGGCACGGGTACGTGAGTTGCAAGGAAAAAAAATCCCCAAAGGGGGTTCTTCCAGGAAAATTGCTGCTCCAGTTTCCAGTGGACAGTTCCCCAGACAGAGTAAAAGGGCTGATCTTACTTCTGATTTAAATGAAGAAACTCCTGACTCGTATATACAAGAAATGGGTAATGAATATTATGACCAGAATTAGGGGGGCCCTGCCTCCAGCCAGGTGGAGGAAAGGGACAACCGGGTTTACTGGACTGTGTGGATTCGATGGCCTGGCACATCAGACCCACAGGAGTATAAGGCTCTAGTAGACACCGGTGCACAGTGTACCCTAATGCCATCAAGCTATACAGGGGCAGAACCCATCTGTATTTGTGGAGTGACAGGGGGATCCCAACAGCTGACTGTATTGGAGGTTGAAGTGAGCCTAACTGGGAATAAGTGGCAAAAGCACCCCATTGTGACTGGCCCTGAGGCTCCGTGCATCCTTGGCATAGACTACCTCAGGAGAGGGTATTTCAGGGACCCAAAAGGGTACCGGTGGGCTTTTGGTATAGCTGCCTTGGAGACGGAGGAAATAAAGCAGCTATCTACCTTGCCCGGTCTTTCACAGGACCCTTCTGTTGTGGGGTTGCTGAGGGTTGAAGAACAACAGGTGCCAGTTGCTACCACAACGGTGCACCGGAGGCAATATTGTACCAACCGAGACTCCCTGATTCCCATCCATGAGCTGATTCATCGACTGGAGATCCAAGGAGTGATCAGTAAGACTCGTTCACCTTTTAACAGTCCTATATGGCCAGTGTGAAAGTCTAATGGAGAGTGGAGACTAACAGCAGACTATCGTGGCCTGAATGAAGTCACGCCACCGCTGAATGCTGCCGTGCCGGACATGCTGGAACTGCAATACAAACTGGAGTCAAAAGCAGCCAAATGGTATGCTACAAATGATATTGCTAATGCATTTTTCTCAATCCCTTTGGCAGCAGAGTGCAGGCCACAGTTTGCTTTCACTTGGAGGGGCGTTCAGTACACCTGGAATCGACTGCCCCAGGGGTGGAAACACAGCCCTACCATTTGCCATGGACTGATTCAGACTGCACCGGAACAGGGCGAAGCTCCCGAACATCTGCAATACATTGATGACATTATTGTGTGGGGCAATACAGCAGAGGAAGTTTTTGAGAAAGGGAACAAAATAGTCCAGATCCTCCTGAAAGCTGGTTTTGCCATAAAACAAAGTAAGGTCAAGGGACCTGCACAGGAGATCCAGTCTTTAGGAATAAAATGGCAAGATGGACGTCCTCAGATCCCAATGGATGTGATTAACAAAATAACAGCCATGTCTCCACCAACTAGCAAAAAGGAAACACAAGCTTTCTTAGGCGTTGTGGGTTTTTGGAGAATGCATATTCCAAATTACAGTCTGATTGTAAGCCCTCTCTACCAAGTGACCCGGAAGAAGAACGATTTCAAATGGGGCCCTGAGCAACAACAAGCCTTTGAACAAATTAAACAGGAGATACTTCATGCAGTAGCCCTTGGGCCAGTCCGGGCAGGGCAAGACGTAAAAAATGTGCTCTACACCGCAGCTGGAGAGAATGGCCCTACCTGGAGCCTCTGGCAGAAAGCTCCAGGGGAGACTCAAGGTCGACCCCTAGGGTTTTGGAGTCGGGGATACAGAGGATCCGAGGCCTGCTATACTCCAACTGAAAAAGAGATATTGGCAGCATATGAAGGGGTTCGAGCTGCTTCAGAAGTGGTTGGTACTGAAGCACAGCTCCTCCTGGCACCCCGACTACCAGTGCTGGGCTGGATGTTCAAAGGGAGGGTCCCCTCTACACATCATGCAACTGATGCTACGTGGAGTAAGTGGGTTGCACTGATCACACAATGGGCTCGAATAGGAAACCCCAATTGCCCAGGAATCTTGGAAGTAATCATGGACTAGCCAGAAGGCAAAGATTTTGGAATATCGCCAGAGGAGGAGGTGATGCGTGCTGAGGAGGCCCCACTGTACAATAAACTACCAGAAAATGAGAAGCAATATGCCTTGTTCACTGATGGGTCCTGTCGTATTGTAGGAAAGCATCGGAGGTGGAAGGCTGCTGTATGGAGTCCATTCAGCTGGCTTTAGACATTGCTGAATGAGAAAAGTGGCAGTGCTCTATCTCTATACTGACTCATGGATGGTGGCAAATGCCCTGTGGGGGTGGTTACAGCAATGGAAGCAGAACAATTGGCAGCGCAGAGGCAAACCCATCTGGGCTGCAGCATTGTGGCAAGATATTGCTGCCCGGGTAGAGAACCTGGTTGTAAAAGTATGTCACGTAGATGCTCACGTACCCAAGAGTCAGGCCACTGAGGAACATCAAAACAACCAGCAGGTGGATCAGGCTGCTCAGATTGAAGTGGCTCAGGTGGATCTGGACTGGCAGCATAAGGGTGAATTATTTATAGCTTGGTGGGCCCATGACACCTCAGGACATCAAGGAAGAGATGCAACATATAGATGGGCTCATGATCGAGGGGTGGACTGGACCATGGACACTATTGCACAGGTTATTCATGAATGTGAAACATGCGCTGCAATTAAACAAGCCAAGTGGTTAAAGCCTCTGTGGTATGAAGGATGATGGCTGAAATATAAATATGGGGAGGCCTGGCAGACTGATTCTATCACAGTCCCACAAACCCGCCAAGGCAAGCGCTATGTGCTTACAATGGTGGAAGCAACCACTGGATGGCTGGAAACATATCCTGTGCCCCATGCCACTGCCCGGAACACTATCCTGGGCCTTGAAAAGCAAGTCCTGTGGTGACATGGCACCCCAGAAAGAATTGAGTCAGACAACTGAACAGATTTTCGAAACAGTCTCATAGACACCTGGGCCAAAGAGCATGGCATTGAGTGGGTATATCACATCCCCTATCATGCACCAGCCTCTGGGAAAATTGAACGATACAATGGACTGTTAAAGACTACACTGCGAGCAATGGGTGGTGGGACATTTAAACATTGGGATACACATTTAGCAAAGGCCACCTGGTTAGTCAACACTAGGGGATCTGTCAATCGAGCTGGCCCTGCCCAATCAAAACTTTTATGCACTGTAGAAGGGGATAAGGTCCCTGTAGTACACATAAAAAAACATGCTGGGGAAGACAGTCTGGGTTACTCCTGCCTCAGGCAAAGGCAAGCCCATTCGTGGGATTGCTTTTGCTCAAGGACCTGGGTGCACTTGGTGGGTAATGCAAAAGGATGGGGAAGTCCGATGTGTACCTCAAGGGGATTTGATTTTGGGTGAGAATAGCCAATGAACTAAATGGTATGATGTTAACTGCTATATAATACTGTGTGTCATCATTTTTGTGGTTACTATACACCATATCAATGGTATTTCAATAAGGATCACCCAGATTAGTGAAGAATGAACTTCGATGAAAGCAAGCAAAGTGCAGCAGTGATGGAACCAGAACTGGCTTCAGCATGCAACAGTCCAGCACGATACACCATCTCTTCTGCCATGAAGGACTATTATGACAGATGGAGCCCAAAGGCATGGACTAAATGAACTTAATAAACATTTTAGAAGGATGACTCATAGACCAAGGGAATGATAATTGTGTGTACATATGTATATATATATATCAAGAGACAGGAAAAGTGGTGGTGATTAATTGTATTAGAAAGGGTAGAACCTGGGCATGACGTAAATGGTATAGAATAAGGGGTGGATACTGTCCTGGTTTTGGCTGGGATAGAGTTAATTTTCTTCCTAGTAGCTGGTATGGTGCTGTGCTTTGGATTTTAGTATGAGAATAATATTGATAACATGCTGATGTTTTGGCTGTCGCTAAGCGGTATTTACATTGGTCAAGGACTTTTTTTTTCCTCAGCTCCCCATGCTCTGCCAGGTGCCCAAGAAATGGGAGGGGGCACAGCCAGGATAGTTGATCCAAACTGAGCAAAGGGCTATTCCATACCATATGATGTCATGCCCAGTATATAAACTGGGGGAGTTGGCCGGGGGGTAGCGATCGCTGCTCGGGGACTGGCTGGGCGTCGGTCGGCGGGTGGTGAGTGGTTGTATAACTTTTTTTTTTTCCCCCTTCTTTTTTTTTTCCCTCCCTTGGGTTTTGTTCCTCTCTCTCTCTCTCATTGTTTTCCTTCTCATTATAATTCATTATTATTATTACTATTATTTTGTTCCAATTATTAAACTGTTCTTATCTCAACCCATGAGTTTTCTTACTTTTGCTCTTCTGATTCTCTCCCCCATCCCACCAGGGGGGAGTGAGTGAGCGGCTGCGTGGTGCTTAGCTGCCAGCTGGGGCTAAACCACGACAAAATTTTACTATACTTTTAGAATTGGTTCTTTGCTCTAACACTTATCTTCAGAGTTTCTGTGATGATTTTTAATCCTGATGCTTGTAGTGCAGTATTCCTTATCCAAAACAAACATTATATTTAGTTGGAGTCCAGGGATACAATGCTGAGTAAAGACAGTATGACTGGTAAAAATTTTTTAGAATGCCCACTATTGATTCAAATTATGGAGATTCTGAAGTAAATTTGATTAGAGCATTTGTGAGGTTTCTTTCTATTTATTATTTGATGAGTTTAGTTCTTACAATCCCAAATATAGTGCTTTCCAGGTCTCAGAATGCAGTTTTTCTTTAACACTGCCCTAATTTACTGATAATAATTTTGGGCTACGTAATGGGAGAAATGCAGACTATTAATATGTTGATGCAATATCACGGGCACCATTCTAGAAGTTTAGAGTTTCATTCATCCCACTTTATGAAAAACAAAACAATTAGTAAACAAAAAGATCAGTGTGTCAGTAAAAATGTTATATTTATGTACTTACAGATGCATTAGTATTTAAAATTTAATTTTAAAATTCACACTGTAGCTAAGATCCCTTTATTTCTTGAATAGTTAATGAGAGAAAAAGACCCCTCCACAGGGTGATTTGACTCTTGGTGTGCATTGTAGAGGGAACCTAGATACCTGTCTAGTTTGCTAATTGGGTGAGAATAATCCCTGTTACATTTAATGTCTAACAAAGAAAGGAAGCAGTAATCTATCCAATGCTCAGGTGACATCTAGTGGTCCTAGGGGAATAACATATTGCCAAGATGAATCTTCTTTAAATAGAAGACTAGAATGTTTTTAAGGAGTAAAGTACTGCTTTGTTTGTCTGTTTTCCTCTTCTGTTTTGGCTCTTCTTTGGCTAAGGTGCAATAAGTAGTTGAAAAATAGCTTCTTCTACGTAAGATACTTTATTTTCTAGAATAAGATATTTGTTACAGTCAGCCTCTTGTGTAAAATGATGCTTTAAAAAACAATATTTTTTTTAAAGGAAGCCGCTGCATATGCCAGGTATGTAGGACTAGCAGAAAACTCCAATCCTGATCTTAGAGTTTCAGAATGACTTATCTTGCATATGAGTCCCTTGGCCAGCTTTTCTCACAGTGCCAGTTCTGTAACTTTGTACGTTAAATGGAAACTCCCAATTTCAAATCTAGGTAAAGTTGTGTTACATTACAGATAGTGGCTCACGGAGTCCTGGGGATGGGTAGAGGAGAAACTGAGAAACAAACCTCTCCTCAGAAAGTATAGGAACCACCTTTTTCTGGGAGTTAGTGCTATGTTCATTTGATATTTCTGCTCTTGTTGCTTTCCTGAGCTAGAAAAAAAAGAACTTGTAGAGGCTTGGGAATTCCTGAAGACTCTACTGCAAAAGGAAAAACATAGTACAAAGGCAGAGAGGTCTGTGGCCTTGTGAATCCCTCATGACCTCTTTAGGGCTCAAAAACTTTATGGATTTTGGAAGAAATAATCTGTGTGCCTTGCTTTTACGCCTATGCTTGAACTCACTAGAAACCTAAAATTTTTGGTCCCCACGAAGAAACCTCTGTGAGGCATGATGAGACCTCAAAAAGGTAGAGATTTTGTATCTTTGAATTGAACAACAATGTGCTTATTCCACCAGAGCATGCCCTTCTGCAGCAAGTTTGAGAGTTCCTGAGTTAAGAGCTGATGCTGAAATAAGAAATGCCTTAATCCATCTGTTTTTAAGTTGTAACAGTAAAATTCTTGAGATTTTTCTAAAATTATTTGAGCATTGTTGTGGGTTAACCCTGGTAGGCAGCTAAGCATCACACAGCTGCTCGCTCACTCCCCGCTCCCAGTGGGATGGGGGGAGAGAATTGGAAGGGCAAAATGATTCATGGGTTGAGATAAAGACAGTTTAATAAGTAAAAAAAAAAAAAAACCAAAACAAAAAAGAAAAAAAACAAAACAAGTGATGCAAAAGCAATCACTCACCACCAGCAGACCGATGCCCAGCCAGTCCCTGAGCAATGGCAACCCCTGGCAAACTCCCCCCAGTTTTATTGCTGAACATGACATCATATGGTATGGAATATCCCTTTGGTCAGTTTGGGTCAGCTGTCCTGGCTGTGTCCCCTCCCAACCTTTTGCCCACCCCCAGCCTACTCCTTATGAGGCAGAGTGAGAAACAGAGAAGGCCTTGATGCTGTGCAAACACTGTTCAGCAATAGCTAAAACATTGGTGTATTATTAACACTGTTTTGGTCACAAATCTAAAACATAGCACCATACAGACTGCTATGAAGAAAAATTAACTCCATCCCAGCCAGACCCAGTACAAGCATGTTTTTAATTTAAAAAAGAAAAAAGAAAAAAGTGAAGGTTATGCAGTGTTATCCTGAGATGTTATTTTAAAAACAAAATTCTATTGAAATGCCTTGATTTGGTGGGTTTTGTTTATCCTCCTATCTTATTTTCCACTCATTTGGTAACAAACACCATTGTGACAGTGTATGTATTGGTTCATATAGCTTTATTAATAATATCCTTTTGCTTCTGCGTACCGGGAATAAAAAATCCAGTCTCTGATTTAGAGTATCTATCACTAGTTCTTGTGACTACTAACTGGCTGTTACGAATATTGCCTAACTAGATTATTGTAATAAAAATAATCAAGCTCATAACCTCAGAAATCATCAGTCTTATGATAAAGTCCTCTTTTAAATGACATTTTTATGTTTTTAAACCTCTCTTTAAAGAATACTGGTTCCTTTTTGTGCTGGTTTTGGCTGGGATAGAGTTAATTTTCTTCATAGTGGCTTGTATGGGGCTATGTTTTGGATTTGTGCTGAAAACAGTGTTGATAATACAGGGATGTTTTAGTTATTGCTGAGCAGTGCTTACACAGAGTCAAGGCCTTTTCTGCTTCTCACTCTGCCCCGACAGCAAGTAGGCTGGGGGTGCATAAGAAGCTGGGAGGGGACACAGCTGGGACAGCTGACGCCAACTGACCAAAGGGATATTCCATACCATATGGCGTCATGCTCAGCAATAACACTAGGGGGGAGGTTGGCAGGGGGGGCCGCTGCTCGGGGACTGGCTGGACATCATTCGGTTGGTGGTGAGCAATTGTTTTCATTTGCCTCTCTTGTCTTTCCTGGGTTTTACTTCTCTCTCTTTGTTATTTTCCTTTTAATTACATTATTATTATTATTATTATTATTATTATTATTATTATTATTATTATTATTATTAAACTGTTTTTATCTCAACCCATGAGTTTTCTCACTTTTACCCTTCCGATTCTCTTCCCCATCCCACTGTGGGGGGAGTGAACGAGCGGCTGTGTGGTGCTTAGTTGCCAGCTGGGGTTAAACCACGACACTTTTGTAATTCATCATTTATATTCCAGTTCTTCTGAAGCAGAGCTTTGCATGCTGTTCCTTGGTAATGCTCAAGGCCAAGTGACACAAATCCTAGCTGAACTTAGCAGCTCTATGTGGTATGTGGCTGACACCTAATAGCTTGCTTTCCCATTGTTTTCTTATGAGCTTGCAGTTTGCTGCTGCAGATAGGTTTGTAACATTCTGGTGTTTAAAACAATACACAAATATAAACAGTTTATTATAATTACATCTAAATATTAACTATTTCTGCAGGACATTTCTGTACAGTAAAATATAGAGCTGAGAAGAGGATTTTTGAGCTACCTATGAAAAGGAGAGCTCTGCTACAGTGATCAGTACATATGTTACTGTAATGCTCTGTTGTGCAGAGTGAGAAGCTGAGAAGAGCGATGATAATATTGATATGCTGTTTCTAATATTTTAATACGACTGGAAATAAAATTCCATAATTTCTATAAGTTGGTGTATATGTTTGATGGAAACAGTTTTCCAAAAATACATAATCAAAGATCATATTTTAAGCAGAAATGAGAATGGGGAGTTTAAAACAAATTATTTATTTGAAAACTCTTTTCATGTCACTTCTGCATCCCCCCGGGGGGGGGGGGGTGTGTTACCCAATGGTCAAAAAAATGTGGCTTATCTTGAGTATTTCTGTATGCATAGCCAAGTGAACTTCATGTTAGGTAACCCATACTGTGATCACTCTTCATCAAAATTACAAGAAAAAGAACATTTTTGACAATTAAAAATAAGTTTGAAATTAAAATGCTTTTACTTGCCTGATGCTGTCAGTTTAAAAACTTTTCCAATGAAAAGTTGAATTTAATGGAGAGGTATAATCTGGATCCAAAAGTAGAGCTTTGTTGCAATCTTTGCTTTTAACTCTATTTAACAGAGACAAAGCATATAGCCTGTGATACTAAAGAGGTGGTCTGTTTTTTTGCATGCATACAGAATCTGAAGGCATCAGATGAACTCTTATCCTTTCTGTGTTAGATGCATACCAGCTTTCTTTCCAGATCACTTAGAATAATCATGAAATGGCCTTAAATAGAAGTTGTCCTTGTATAGAAAGGTTATAGAGCAGAAGTCATGCTAAATACTTAAGTGTAAATTTCTTCACAAATCAAACTGAACAGCCTATTTGTGTGTATGTTAATGTTCTTCATACTTAGGTACTGTGTGTGTTCTGTGATCCACTAGCAAACTCTCTTCTACTTTTCCCCAAACAAATCAACAGCCAAACAACAAAAAAAGTGAAAACATTAGACATAATAGCATGTATTAACAAATGAGTGGACAAGAACTTCTTCCCATCTGTCATGGTTTAAACTCAGTCAGCAAATAAGCACCACACAGCTGCTCGCTCACCCTCCCCCCCAGTGGGATGGGGGAGAAATCGGAAAAAAAGTAAAACCCATGGGTTGAGATAAAGACAGTTTAATAGGACAGCAGAGGAAGAGAAAATAATAATAATGATAAAAGAATGTACAAAACAAGTGATGCACAATGCAATTGCTCACCACCCACTGACCGACGCCCAGCTAGTCCCTGAGCAGTGATCGCTACTCCCCGGCTAACTCCCCCCAGATTATATACTGAGCATGATGTCATATGGTATGGAATATCCCTTTGGCCAGTTTGGATCAACTATCTTGGCTGTGCCCCCTCCCAGTTTCTTGTGCACCTGGCAGAGCATGGGAAGCTGAAAAGTCCTTGACTAGTGTAAGCACTACTTAGCAACAACTGAAACATCAGTGTGTTATCAATATTATTCTCATACTAAAATCCAAAACACAGCACTATACCAGCTACTAGGAAGAAAATTAACTCTATCCCAGCCAAAACCAGGACACCATCTTTTGAGTGATATGTAGAAAAACTTGCAGCTATCCCACACTTCCTGAATATAAGCATAAACTGAGGTGTAGGAAGTTTAGGAAGAGACAAATGGTACAAAAATGAGTTAAAATCAGCTGTCATTCACTCACCCCGGGGTGTTTTTTGTTTAAGCATAAAGCTGTTTCAGTCTAAATAGCGACATCATCATCATCATCATCATCACCATACTGGTATTAAACTTTGGACTTGACATAGGCTGCTGAAATCCAGAGATCTTAAAACAAACATCTAACCTAAAGGTGGTTTGACAGATATATTAGTTTCTAGGTGGTACAAAGCCTCATTTCCTCATTGTGGTAAGTATAATATTGATTTTAATCACAGATTGTGTCTGATAACACTTGATAAAGTGTGATGAAATTCAAGTGCAAGTAGGTTATCTCAAAAAAGACTGTTTGAATGGAACCTATTACTTTACATTTGAACAGTGTGGTATATCAGCTTTAATCGATATATAGAATTTAGTGATTAAGTATTGCCAAGTTTCTTTTCTCTGCTAAAATGGCATAAATTTTACTTTAGTAATCAAAATAGAAGAAAACAACAAGTGCAAGTCAGTGTTATGAAATTTTTCTGACTTGATGTGTTGTGAACTTCAATAAATTTAGAAGCACTTGAGGCTGTAAAAAATGCTTTACGAGCTAATTGACTCTTCCATTTATTGGTTCAGACTAGTCTCTTTAAAAGTCTGTTATGTCCTTTTATGTAAACATACCAGTATCTGAATAATATGCAGATACTAACTGGAATCTTATATCCTGATACTCCATATTTTAATTTTTTTAATATAAACCTCTGCAAAATGAATGGAGGGTCTGAGATCTCAGAAAGAAATATTGTTCTCTTCATTGATCTTTTTTTTTTCTATTTCAAAAGTCACTGTTTTTCTTAATGAATTAATGGCTGAATTATTCATGCGTAAGAACAGTAGTTACAAAGGTAACAGGATATTTCCAGGATTATTTAGGATGGAAAATACCATAGGAGCACTCAGTTTTGTCATTTTTAATCCATCTGTTATCTAAATTGTATTATTACAGTATCTGTAAATAGTTGGGTTTGGTGGTATGTTTTTCCAGTTTTAAATCTGCATACCTCAGCTACTGCGTAACTTTAAGTGTGTGTGTATTTGTGTATACGCATGCAGATTTTGGCTCAAATTGTGTCTTGGAGCTCCACTTAATGGATGGAATTGTGTTAATGCAACAAATCATAATATTGATTCTTGGGTATGAATTTATTTGGAAAATTGTATATTGCCTGGTTTAAAATGTGAAATGCATTAGTCCTCTAAATGCTACTCTTGGCCCTCTTTCTTTTTGTAAAAAGGCTTCTGTATGACTCAGGGAGATAAGGGTCACATAGCCTTTAAATGTACCATTAAAGTAAATGAAAGATTTAACTCAAAAGGTATTTCACACTTAAGTGAATTAACCCATTATTTTTTCACAACAGTCCTCCAAAGAGCATTTGTTGCATGCATCTTGCAAACACTGTTAATTAAAGGTTAGGAACAGAACCATTAATATAAAGAAGTGACCATCTTTAATCAGGCAGTAGACTAAGTTTTGCCTTGAGGTACACAGCCATAATTAAAGTAACCGAAGTCAGTTGGATGTATAAGCATAAATGTGAACAAAATAATTCATTAGTGTTTTATTGTAGAAGGTGATTTTTTCCCCCTCCTATCTATCATATAATCTATAAGTTAGTAATATTGAAATAATAACATTGCTCAAGAGGAAATTTATTCCCATATTTTACGTTTATCACTTAAGGTAACAAATCTTACCTTGGATTCATTTTTGTTTGGTTTTGGCAATAATATCTCAACCTGTAGTATTGTAACCTTAAGTATTTTTCTTATAATTGCTGCCTGCCTAGCTTCTGTTGTTTGTTTTGGGGTTTTCTTTGTTGTTGCATTTGATCTCTTTCAACCTAAGCCCAACCTTTGCCCTAACCTAAGCCCATTCCTTCAGGAACACCCTTGAAATGTTCTTCCAATTTGAAAGCAGGTTAAATGCAAGTTTGTAACCCAGTGTCACCTAGACCTTATTTCCCTGTTTTACTTCTGAAAATGTCACCTAAAGTACTGTAAAAAGTTGCAGTAACATCAAGAAGATGTTTCCTCTCAAGATTCTTTCTTTCTTTCTTATCCATTAGGCTTGTTGCTAAGTTTAAAAAAAAACCAACAACAAAACAGTGTTAGATTGTCTTTACACACTTTATTCATAGAATCATAGAATCATAGAATGGTTTGGGTTAGAAGGGACCTTTAAAGGTCATCTAGTCCAACCCCCTGCAATGAGCAGGGACATCTTCAACTAGATCAGGTTGCTCAGAGCCCCATCCAACCTGACCTTGAATATTTCCAGGGACAGGGCATCTACCACCTCTCTGGGCAACCTGTTCCAGTGTTTCACCATCCTCATCGTAAAAAATTTCTTCCTTATATCTAGTCTAAATCTACCCTCTTTTAGTTTAAAACCATTACCCCTTGTCCTATCAGTACAGGCCCTACTAAAAAGGACCTTATTCTTGACAAATCTGTTATTCAACTTTTCAGAAAAGGACCTGGGGGTCCTGGTGGACACCAGGTTGAACATTGGCCAGCAATGTGCCCTTGCGGCAAGGAGGGCCGATGGTATCCTGGGCTGCATTAGGCAAAGTATTGCCAGAAGGTGGAGGGAGGTGATCCTTCCCCTCTCCTCAGCACTGGTGAGGCCACACCTGGAGTCCTGTGTCCAGTTCTGTGCTCCTGAGTACAAGAGAGACATGGACATATTGGAGGGAGTCCAACGAAGGGCCACAAAGATGATTAAGGGACAGGAGGAGCATCTGTTATACAAGGAAAGGCTGAGAGAGCTGGGACTGTTTAGCCTAGAGAAGAGAAGGCTCGGGGGAATCTCATCAACTTATAGAAATATCTGAAGGGAGGGTGCAAAGAAGATGGAGCCAGGCTCTTTTCAGTGGTGCCCAGTGGCAGGACAAGAGGCAATGGGCACAAACGGAAACACAGGAGGTTCCATCTGAACATCAGGAAACACTTTATTACTGTGAGGGTGACTGAGCAGTGGAGCAGGTTTCCCAGGGAGGTTGTGGAGTCCCCCTCCTTGGAGATATTCAAAAGCTGTCTGGACACGGCCCTGGGTAACTGGCTCTAGGTGATCCTGCTTGAGCAGGGCAGTTGGACAAGATGACCTCCAGAGGTCCCTTCCAGCCTGAACCATTCTATGAAAATCCCAAGGTGAACTTTGTAAGACAGGAGCAGGTTTACCATTTCATCCACTCTCTTGCAAGTTTTTAGTGTGCTTAAAAGCAAAACAAATAGAAAATTAAACATGTTTTGACAAGTTGGATCATTAGAATAGAGCTATATTTCTTATTCCTACTGGTGAGCAGGAAGGGAAGTGAGTAGATGGTAGGGCATACCATCCCTTATTGTCCAATTCACAATATGTCATTTTTTAGAGTATGTTTTTTAGTAATCATTTTGAGATGAGATGTATGGAAGACACCTGCTAAATTCAGTGTCTCAATTGAACTGCATCTGCTTTGCATGTTGTGAGATTTCTAAAGGAAGTTTGGTATACAAGGAATACCAGATCCTATACGAGGGATTGGTGTTCACGCTGGTAGAAACCACTAGCAATTTCTCACATAACAAATTGACCTAGACTTGATTTTATTGAAATTCCTCTCTGGCAATTTCTAGGAGTTGTGGGTCAGGACTTATTGTATTAGCCAGTATATAAAGACAAAACAAAAGATGGTCCCTGCCTCAAAAAGCTTACAGTCAAAGATGTCAGAATTACAGCCAGATGGGGTTGCTCAGTTGCCTAAGTGTTCTGATGTGTTTTGTGGACAGTACAGCTAAGCAGACTTAAATGGGGACCTGAAGGAGAAGGCCAATGTAGCTTTAGCTGTTTATGAAGTTCTTCCTCCTAAATATGAGGAATAGCTTGGTTGGAAAAACTGAGAGATGGAAGACAACAGAAAAGACCAAACGTCAAATTCTTATTATGAAATGATAGATGAGAAACTGTGAAGAGATTTGAAAAGGTGGGGGGAGGGGGGCAGGAACAGGTTGTGGTCAATAAAGACAAGCTAGTGGAATGATGCCAAAGTAAAATGATAAACTAGGATAATGTTTTTGCAGCTGGAAAGATATTCGTGGCATTTGTTAGTTAGAAACAAGGGTATTACAGTAATAAAGGCATGATATGATTATGGCCATGATTATGATTAGTCTTAGTTCTGTGGATGCATTAGAAAAGGCTATGTCTTAGAAGTGTTTTGTAAACAGAATCTACAAGATTTAGGCGTAGTCTGGCATTCTGATTCTCTCCCCCATCCTGCAGGGGCTAGTAAGTGAGCAATTGGGTGGGTGCTTAGTTGCTGGCCAGGGTCAACCCACCACAGGAGGTAAACCATTCAGATTAGCTGTTCTGGATTTTTAAAAAATAGTTGTAATTTAACTGAAATGAAATTTGGGATTAAATTTTAACACCTTAAAAGCATGATTGGTTATGAAGTATCAGGGTAATATCCTGCCTTTTCCTTGAAAAAGATTATAGCAATGATGAGTTGGATTACTCAAGGCAGAGCATTAAGTTAGTGGCAAGGAGAAGGATGGCTTTTGTTTAAGCAATGGACTTGGATCCAGCATATGAATTTGTGTCTGCCAGAGAGCTCATGTCATACCTGCCTCTGTTAATATTTGCTACCCACCTTGCAAAGTAATGAAGAAAAAAAAAAGAAAAAAAAAAAGTAGGTCTTTCTAATGAGCAAACAGAAGAAAAAAGCTGAAGGGCAGGGATAAATGTACCAATGCTCTACATCTACTACAGGCAAAATTCTCCACATTCCTGGATATCATAGATGATAATAATTTAGTCTACTTACTCCACAAACTTCTCTGTCAGCATCAAAAAACCCAGAGTGGTCAGTGTGCTGATTTAAACTCTTCAAGGACATCCCTGACAATTTCTTTTCAGAGGCGTCCTTTGTTGTCAGTCTAAAATTTCCTGGTTTATGGCAAAACACGGGCATAAATAATGCAACCATAGTTAATATAAAATGAAACAATATAGGTAGCAATACTTATTTGTTTTGTATTTACTTCCAAACATTCATTTTAAAGCCAAATGGACTCTTTTACAGTGTGTCAATAGCAACATGTTGTCCAGTGCCACAGAATGCAGAGACATTTCTGTAGAACATGGCTGCATCTCCCTTGGGGATCTATGGGACTTTAGGTACAAGTCTGTCTGAACACAGACACAGACAGTATAAGGTTGAGAGAGAGAAAATCCAGTGACTCCCTTTGTTGTATCCTATTTGTATCTTTCTTGTACTTTGTACAAGTATTTGTATGTACTTGTACCTTGTATCATACTCATCAAAGTAAATTCTCACAAAATTTATCTATTTTTTATAATGTGTACAGTCACTGTGTCCTTTGAAAGTATCTGTATACCATTAATACCAACTAATGCCTGAGGTTATATTAAGTTTTCATGATGAAGCCTTGTGATTAGGAGTACCTCTTGAAAAGAAATCAGGGAGGCAGTCTTCAACAATTCTGACAGTTAAAGGGAATGGAGTGAATTCAAGGAGTGAGTAACAATTTACAAGTTTCCAGCAGCTGCATTCCCAAGTGCTTCAAGGAAGAGGGTAGTTGCCTCCTAAACATCTGGGGGGTAGGGGGCAGTGTGTGTTGTTTGTTTGTTTGTTTTTGGTAGAAAATTAAAATGAGGCACAAACTTCTCCATGTAGGGAAAATGTTTTTACCATCAACACTTAAGCTATCGTTGCTCATCCAAATGGACTGAATTTATGGTTCAGACAGGCAATCTTGCTGAGTCACTCCAAAACCAGCTACAAGATAGCATGTCTACCTCATCCCTTGGCCTGTATCACATGCCACATGCCACATCTCTTTCAGTTTTCAATTTGGGATGTTAATTAACTGCCGATGAAGGTGAGCTGTGCTAGCGTGCTATGAACAAGAGCAACCACAAAGCAGAGCAGGGGATACAAAGTCTCTTGTGTGAACTCCACACTGAGACACTGCTGTCCTGGGTGTAGACAGCATGGTTTAAATGGCCACAAGTGTTTGCTGAATGAGCAGGAACCGGACAGATTCCCATACATAGTGTCACATCTCTTAAAATTAGATTTTTAAAAATGCAATTACAAATGTAATCTTTTTCTGCTTGTGAGATGCAGCCACTATGAGACCAGTGGGAACCTTTTAAGAAAACTGTTCTCAGGTAAGCAGAAGATGGAGGCAGGAAGAATCTTCCTTCACTCACCCAAGCAAGTGAAGATTGGGTTAAAAATCACAAATTTCTTGCTGCTTTTGTTGTGTACCAATTAACAGATATTGCTCTGCCTCTTCATCAAATATTCTTTCACTTTTTTATTCAACAGGTAAAACAATTCTTCAAGTCTCTGGATGAAAAGAGTTCACAGCTTCATTGTGTCCAACAAGCTATTGAAACCACCAAAGACAATATACAGTGAATGGATAGAAATTTCGAGAAAGTAAAAATATGGATGCAAAACAAAAAAATTAAATTAGGGCACCTTGTTTACATTTGTCAAAAATAACTGAAAAGCACTGAAAATTCAGGGCTGGAGGGAAAGCTCAATTTTATAAATTTGTTTCTTTAGAAGGAGTTCTAAGGCAGCCTAATCCTACTGCTCAGTATTTTTATATTTCATGTTTGTGGTTTGCTGGGAACAGAGCTAGACTGGTCATTGATCTCTTTCACCAGATAACAGTTTTAAGAAAAGAGAATTTGGTCACTGTACAGTGAACTAAGGAGTAGGGATGGCTGATTACTAGAAATCTAAAATTTATTTATTTATTCTGAAAAAGCAGATGTTCGTTAGAGACAAATAACCATGTGAAACTTTCCATCTGTGAATGCCTACCCTTCCTGTATCTTTTCTACAAAGGTACAACTAAACTTTATTTAACACTGAAGTGCATTAAAGCCATGGAGCTGTGATGGGTTGACCTTGGCTGGCCGCCAGATGCCCACCAAGCCGCTCTATCACTCCCCCTCCTCAACAGGACAGGGGAAGAAAACACAACAAAAAACTCATGGATCAAGATAAGGACAAGGAGATCACTCACCAATTACTGTCACAGGCAAAACAGACTCAACTTGGAGAAATTAATTTAATTTATTGACAATTAATAACAGAGTAGGATAGTGAGAAATAAGAACAAATCTAAAAACACCTTCCTCCCACCCTTCCTTTCTTCCCAGCCTGAACTTCAATCCCAACTCTTCTACCTCCTCCCCCTGAGCAGTGAAGGGGAATGGGGAATGGAGTTGCAGTCAGTTCATAACACGTCTCTGCCACTCCTTCCTCCTCACACTCTTCCCCTGGTTCAGCATGGGTCCTTCCCATGGGCTGCAGTTCTTAAAAAACTGCTCCAGCATGGGTCCTTTCCACAGGGTACAGTCCTTCAAGAAATGGACTGCTCCAGCATGGGCTTCTCTCCACGGGGCCACAGGTCCTGCCAGAAAACCTGCTCTAGCATGGGCTCCTCTCCATGGGGCCACAGTTCCTGCCAGGAGCCTGCTCCGGTATGGGTTCTCTATGGGGTCACAGCTTCCTTCAGGGCACATCCACCTGCTGCGGCGTGGTGTCCTCCATGGGCTGCAGGGTGGATATCTGCTTTACTGTGGACCTCCATGGGCTGCAGGAGGACAACCTGTGTCACCATGGTCTTCACCAAGGGCTGCAGGGGAATCTCTGCTCTGGTGCCTGGAGCACCTCCTCCCCCTCCTTCTTCACTGACCTTGGTGTCTGCAGGTTTGTTTCTCTCACATATTCTCGCTCCTCTCTCACAGCTGCTGTTGTGCAGCTTTTTTACCCTTTCTTAAATATGTTATCACAGAGGCACTACCACCGTCGCTGATTGGCTCAGCTTTAGCCAGCAGCGGGTCCATCTTGGAGCTGGCTGGAATTGGCTCTGTCTGACATGGGGGCAGCTTCTGGCATCTTCTCACAGAAGCCACTCCTGCAGCCCCCACCCCCTGCTACAAAAATCTAGCTACATAAACCCAATACATCAGGTTAACATGACTAACAATGCAGGCACTGAATGCTGAATGGTTATCATGTGCAACAGTGGCATACAAACCCTTTTCTGATATCTTACACACCTCAGTAAGAGGTTTAAATGACTCAATATATACTGGAGAGAATCTGCAATTGCCACACTACAGAAATGTAAGCAAATAATTTCCGCTTCTATATATTACACACACAAATACATATATAAAGAGATTGATTACATAATGGATATGAACTTTCAGAGGGGTGGAAAGGAAAAATCACATAAGAATGTATGAGGCCTCCTACATCAAGATGGGGAACAAATGTTTTTAAACAACCTTTTTATATATTTCCACTATCACTATCAGGTAATCTGTAGGCAACAAGGTCATATTTTTATTATTTTGCCTTATAATAGATTTTAATTTCCTTTTTTAATTTTCTATGAAATTAATCTGAATTCCTTCTAGATGATTAACAAGTATCTGTTCTACACCTTCATATTAGCCACCCCAATCACTATTCATTTGATAGATATATTACTATATCTTGCATAGCATTAATTATTTGTAATTTATCTGAATCCTTCTCCCTACCTCCCCTTTGAAAACTCCTAACAAACCTTTTTCTTACAACATGCTGAAAAATTCCTTTGAAAGTTCCACTACACCACTACAACCTGTAAAGATCCACCACCACAGCATCACCTGACAGTCTTACCCTCATGGTTACTGTCATGGTATCACTCGGAAGGTAATCTTATTTAAGGGGATCTGTCCCAGAGGAAGCTTTAGAGCTCTATATTTAGTTAAAAGCTCTCAAAGAAAACAATTTTTACTTCTTTATACACTACCCAGCTGAATTACTTACAACCTAGTAGTAACTGAGATGAGGAGTTTAAATGCTCATGAAGAAAAAAAATAAAAGTTTGAAGATAGAAAACAGTCTAATAAATGTCTGCTGATAAGCTACTATGAAGAATGCCAAGCCGTTCTCCCCTGTAAACAGTCTTTTCCTAGGGACTCAGACAGGGGAAGCAGAAAGGAGGGGCAGTGAGAGCACAGGGCATTTGCGATTGCAGCTGATCTTTATAAAGAAGGCAGCACAGTACTCCCTTGATTTTCTGGCTCCCTCAGAGACACGGTATGCCTTCTTTCATTATAGAACACTTTTTGCCTGAATTCCCAATATTCAGGATCTCTAACTGTCCAGAGTCTCCCCCAAAAGAGCTTCTACAAGGAGAAAGGAGACTCCTTGTCCTTCCAAGTCCTTTAGCACTCGAGTTCTGTAACTACACTAAACCTCAGACTGACAATACAACAAGCTTCTGACATCTACATAAGTTTTGGTAACTACCATACAAGCCTATTTAAAAAAAAAAAATCCACACAACCTGACTCTCATAAGTCCATTTTGGATTACTTCCTTTAACTGTGGGTTGCTTTGGTTTTCTTCTTTTGTGGATTGAGCGAGTTAGCCAACAATACACAGCTATTAAAATCCCTGCATAATGTATTTGCTGTAGCCTGACAATCTGACTACAGAACAGGTTTCATCTCCTGATACAACACATGAATGCATGTCAGGCTTGGAGGTAAATATTAAAATGTTGCCTAGCAACTAGCATAACTGCCTGACACATGGCTCACAAAGAAGCTGGAGAGAGACTTGAACATGGGGAGGCACACCCTGTTCATATGAAAGGATGGTAAATACCTGCCACAACTTGGGCCAAACAAACCCTGTCAAAAAAAGGTTAAAATAATGAGATTTCAACTTTCAACTGAGGTTGTGGGCTAAATAGAGAAAATCATCAGTGCTCTAGCAGAAAAAGCCAAGATTTTTTGGTGGTGTTAGAGATGCCCTAGAGGGCCAAATGTACAACAGATGGAAAAGTGAACATCATTAGTATTGACGCTTGTTTTTCCTACACCTGCACCTGTGTGGGTTCTGCCCTGACAGAGGTACTGATGTTGGAAGAATCCACACAGGCCCTGATCTTGATTAACAAGGAAGGTGGCCTGCATGCCTTTGGAGAGAGGAGACACCAAGGGCTTCCAGCAGGGAAAAGTGATAGGTGTTGCACAATTCTTAAGAAAGCAGCTTAGCAAGCTAGGAGAGGAGGCAAACTCCATGGCAAAACATCCAGGGACATAAGGAATTCACCAGCAAGAAGCATAGAGATATTCACTACAGAGAAATCAACCAACAGCAAGAGACCCACAGAAACACCACAGAAAGGGGAAAAAAAGAAAAATGAAAAGAGAAAGGGAGACAACAGTTCCCCCCCCCTCGAAATGAGACTGGCTGCCACTTCACAAAGCAGCAAGTATTCCTTCCCTACCAAAACAACTGCTGCCTAATCTAGATGAGGAGGAACTATGTTTGTTAAGAGTCTCAAAAGGCTACTCCTAAAATAAACCAGTTGCAGTCAGAGTCCCCCTTCTAAAGGGGACAGAAATAGTTCTCTGATAAGTTGCTTGTCCACTTTGGAGATGCATTCCTTAAGCAGTCTACCAAAGACTGCTAAAGGCTCCTCAAGCTACCTGATGCTTATCCCATTCTGCTAATAATACTGCCAGATAACAAGCAACACAAAGCTTGCAGAGTCACAGCTGGTATTCTTATCAGACAGCATGACAAACAACTGTAGGAACTGACTGAAAGACCTCTATGCTACTAGAAGATGCCTTTCAAGGAAGGACTGCTGAAAAGACATGGGATCTAATTTGAAAAGAAACACCCCTAGAAACTGATTTTTCAAATTAACAGGACAGTCCTTCTGCTACTGTTGAAAGACAACAGTGACAAAAGCCAAAAAGTGGATTAATAAAATTCAACAGTAATAATAATAATAATAATAAAGCAACTGAAAAAGGGTTACCTGGTCTTACTGTTTATATCTGAGAGATGGGGGAGTAAAAGGGAAAGTGCAACAGGGGAAGAAAACAAAAAAAGTAAAAATGATAAACTTTAAAAGAAAATAATTTCAGCTATTCAGGGAACTGAATGCAGAAGCCCTTGGGGGGGAGGGGGAGCAGGTGAAGAACTCCATAACAGCTCTCAGTTATTGAAAGCTGAAAAATAATTCAAACTACACCACATGCAACGCATCAGGCTATCATCAACTAAAAATATTACTTTTGGAAATTCATGGAGGAGAAGATTCACACTACAGAAGGTCATTGCTTATCTTTAGGGAGCAGCCAGATAACAATATACCAGTCAGGTAACCAAAAACAGAAGAGATGCTGAAAATATTTAACAAACAATCAATATATAAACACTTAGATGATAACAAGAGAATCACAGAATGGTTGAGGTTGGAAGGGACCTCTGGAGGTCATCTTGTCCAACTGCCCTGCTCAAGCAGGATCACCTAGAGCTAGTTACCCAGGGCCATGTCCAGACAGCTTTTGAATATCTCCAAGGATGGGGACTCCACAACCTCCCTGGGAAACCTGCTCCACTGCTCAGTCACCCTCACAGTAATAAAGTGTTTCCTGATGTTCAGATGGAACCTCCTGTGTTTCCGTTTGTGCCCATTGCCTCTTGTCCTGCCACTGGGCACCACTGAAAAGAGCCTGGCTCCATCTTCTTTGCACCCTCCCTTCAGATATTTCTATAAGTTGATGAGATTCCCCCGAGCCTTCTCTTCTCTAGGCTAAACAGTCCCAGCTCTCTCAGCCTTTCCTTGTATAACAGATGCTCCTCCTGTCCCTTAATCATCTTTGTGGCCCTTCGTTGGACTCCCTCCAGTATGTCCATGTCTCTCTTGTACTCAGGAGCCCAGAACTGGACACAGGACTCCAGGTGTGGCCTCACCAGTGCTGAGGAGAGGGGAAGGATCACCTCCCTCCACCTTCTGGCAATACTTTGCCTAATGCAGCCCAGGATACCATTAGCCGCCTTTGCAGCAAGGGCACATTGCTGGCCAATGTTCAACCTGGTGTCCACCAGGACCCCCAGGTCTTTTTCTGCAAAGCTGCTTTCCAGCCAAGTGGCCCCCAGCATATATTGGTGCCTGGGGTTGTTCCTCCCCAGGTGCAGGACTTGACACTTCCCCTGGTTGAACTGCATGAGGTTCCAGTCAGCCCGTTTCTCCAGCCTGTCCAGGTCCCTCTGGATGGCAGCACAATCCTCTGGCGTATCAGCCACTCCTCCCAGTTTTGTGTCATCAGCAAACTTGTTGAGGGTACACTCTGCCCCAGCATCCAGATCATTAATGAAGATGTTGAACAGGATTGGACCCAGTCTTGACCCCTGGGGTACATCGCTAGTTACTGGCCTCCAACTAGACTTTGTGTCACTGATCACCACCCTCTGGGCCCAGCCATTCAGCCAGTTTTCAATCCACCTCAGTGCCTTCATCAGATTCTCCATGAAGATCTTATGGGAGACAGTGTCGAAAGGAATTGAAGGAAGGAATTATGGTAGGTGTAAAGATTAATGACATTTATTTATAAAATTTTCAGAAAAATCACATGTGAAATTGTACATATCCTATATATCTGCTTTTATCAATATCTTTCCCCTTCTGTAGCTTTTTTATAATAGTTTTCAAAATATTGGTTATTTTTAGTCAAGAAATTATTTTAGGTCAGGAACTTAAGTAAACATATGGGAACTGCACTTTGCACTTTTGTAAACTAAGGTAAATCAGAAATATCTCAATTGAAATCAATACAGTTACATAGTGGTGGGAGGAGTCAGGCCAAAAAATGTACTTAAAAATTTGCGAAGTGAGGAAAATCTGCTGTGTACTATATCATTATTATGGAATTCTAAGTTTAAATTAGATGGGAAGAACAGCTCTGAATGCACCTGGGAGCTTCCACTTAGAAAGAAGTCCCATAGACCTTACTAGGGATGAAAGCATTAAGGCTCCATAGAAATGACTGTAAAATTGATACAATTTGTTAGAGAATGTCTTCTCTGCTTCATAATTTTGTAACTACAAAATTTGTAAATTTGTAACTATAATCAGCTAGATGTCAGTTACCATTTTCTTTATTAAATTCCATCAGCCTGTTTCATTAACAACTGAGAGATTAAATGAAATCTTTGTATCAGAACATCCTATTGTACACTGCTGTCAAGGAACATTTTCAGCAGCAGCAGAAAAAAAGTTATTTTTTCTGTTAGCCCCTGTTGAAACTGTTTATATAACAGGTGTCTGTATATGCTAATCCAGAGAAGTTGACTCAAGTCTACTATGCACTGGAAGTTACTGTAAAGATAGTAAAGTTCTATGAGCAGCATGCCTGATATGAAATAAAGGAAGTTGTGGGAGGCAGAGCATGTTGAAACCGTTATTGATATTTGTTATTTATATAGTATATAAGAATAAATTATTTGCTAAAATAATTTATTCTTAGCTAAAATGAGACAAAACAGAGAAGAAAGATGAAGGAAGTGATGAAGTAAAATATATAATTTATATCCTCATACTTCCATTATTATTTTTTAAAAGGGTTTTTTCAGTGGCTCTTGCTAGTGTGTGGTCAGTGGCTAGAAGTGGGACAGAGAGCAAATTATATCCTTAAGGAATAAGTTATTATGGGGATTCTTTAAAAAATTGCCAATCAAGATCTTTGACAGGTTGATGAATCCATTAAGAATTTAACAAATACAAGTAGATAGAAAGAGGTTGGAGATAGATAACCTGCTTTTGGATCTGTTAGTTTCTCTGAGAAATAGCTGCTTCTTTTGGCACAACTCTTACTTGTTTGTAATCATAGAGATACTGCACAATAGAGGAAGATAGTAAGGTCAAGGGACCTGCACAGGACATCCAGATTTTTGGTATAAAATGGCAAGACAGACGTCGTCAGATCCCAATGGATGTGATTAACAAAATAAAAGCCATGTCTCCACCAACTAGCAAAAAGGAAACACAAGCTTTCTTAGGCGTTGTGGGTTTTTGGAGAATGCATATTCCACATTACAGGCTGATCGTAAGCCCCCTCTATCAAGTGACCCGGAAGAAGAACGATTTCAAATGGGGCCCTGAGCAACAACAAGCCTTTGAACAAATTAAACAGGTGATAGTTCATGCAGTAGCCCTTGGGCCAGTCCGGGCAGGGCAAGACGTAAAAAATGTGCTCTACACCGCAGCTGGGGAGAATGGCCCTACCTGGAGCCTCTGGCAGAAAGCACCAGGGGAGACTCGAGGTCGACCCTCAGGGTTTTGGAGTCGGGGATACAGAGGATCTGAGGCCTGCTATACTCCAACTGAAAAAGAGATATTGGCAGCATATGAAGGGGTTCGAGCTGCTTCGGAAGTGGTTGGTACTGAAGCACAGCTCCTCCTGGCACCCCGACTGCTGGTGCTGGGCTGGATGTTCAAAGGGAGGGTCCCCTCTACACATCATGCAACTGATGCTACGTGGAGTAAGTGGGTTGCACTGATCACACAATGGGCTCGAATAGGAAACCCCCATCGCCCAGGAATCTTGGAAGTAATCATGGACTGGCCAGAAGGCAAATGTTTCAGTATATCACCAGAGGAGGAGGTGACGTGTGCTGAGGAGGCCCCACTGTACAATAAATTACCAGAAAATGAGAAGCAGTATGCCCTGTTCACTGATGGGTCCTGTCATATTGTAGGAAAGCATCGGAGGTGGAAAGCTGCTGTATGGAGTCTACAAGTGGTAGAAACTGCTGAGGGAGAAGGTGAATCGAGCCAATTTGCAGAAGTAAAGGACATCCAGTTGGCTTTAGACATTGCTGAACGAGAAAAGTGGCCAGTGCTCTATCTCTATACTGACTCATGGATGGTGGCAAATGCCCTGTGGGGGTGGTTACAGCAATGGAAGGAGAGCAACTGGCAGTGCAGAGGCAAACCCATCTGGGCTGCAGCATTGTGGCAAGATATTGCTGCCCGGGTAGAGTCAGGCCAGTGAAGAACATCAAAACAACCAGCAGGTGGATCAGGCTGCTAAGACTGAAGTAGCTCAGGTGGATCTGGACTAGCAACATAAAGGTGAATTATTTATAGCTTGATGGGCCCATGACACCTCAGGCCATCAAGGAAGAGATGCAACATATAGATGGGCTCATGATCGAGGGGTGAACTTGACCATGGACACTATTGCACAGGTTATTCATGAATGTGAAACATGCGCTGCAATCAAGCAAGCCAAGCAGTTAAAGCCTCTGTGGTATGGAGGATGATGGCTGAAATATAAATATGGGGAGGCCTGGCAGATCGATTCTATCACACTCCCACAAACCCGCCAAGGCAAGCACCATGTGCTTACAATGGTGGAAGCAACCACCGGATGTCTGGAAACATATCCTGTGCTCCATGGCACCACCCGGAACACTATCCTGGGCCTTGAAAAGCAAGTCCTATGGTGACATGGCACCCCAGAAAGAATTGAGTCAGACAACGGGACTCATTTTCAAAACAACCTCATAGACACCTGGGCCAAAGAGCATGGCATTGAGTGGTTATATCACATCCCCTATCATGCAGCAGCCTCCAGGAAAACCGAATTATAATTGGACTGTTAAAGACTACACTGCGAGCAATGGGTGGTGGGACATTCAAACATTGGGATACACATTTAGCACAGGCCACCTGGTTAGTCAACACTAGGGGATCTGCCAATCAAGCTGGCCCTGCCCAATCAAAACTTTTACGTACTGTAGAAGGGGATAAAGTCCCTGTAGTGCACATAAAAAATATGCTGGGGAAGACAGTCTGGGTTACTCCTGCCTCGGGCAAAGGCAAACCCATTCGTGGGATTGCTTTTGCTCAAGGACCCGGGTGTACTTGGTGGGTAATGCGAAAGGATGGGGAAGTCCGATGTGTACCTCAAGGTGATGTGATTTTGGGTGAAAATAGCCAATGAACTGAATGGTATGTTGTTAATTGCTATATAATACTGTATGTCATCACTTTTATGGTTGTTATATACCATATCAAGAGTATTACAGTAAGAATCGCCCAGATTAATGAAGAATGAACTTTGATGAAAGCAAGCAAAGTGCAGCAGTGATGGAACCAGAACTGGCTTCAGCATGCAACAATCCAACACCACACACCATCTCTCCTGCCCTGAAAGACTGTTATGACAGATGGAGCCCAAAGTCATGGATTAAATGAACTCAACGGACATTTTAGAGGAATGGCCCATAGACTAAGGGAATGATAGCTGTGTGTATATATCAAAAGACAGGGAAAGTGGTGGTGATTAATTGGAATGTATTAGGAAGGGTAGAACCTAGGCATGACGTAGATGGTATAGAATAAGGGGTGGATACTGTCCTGGTTTCAGCTGGGATAGAGTTAATTTTCTTCCTAGTAGCTGGTATTGTGCTGGTTTTTGGATTTTAGTATGAGAATAATATTGATAACATGCTGGTGTTTTGGCTGTTGCTAAGTAATGCTTACACTAGTCAAGGACTTTTCAGCTTCCCATGCCTTCACTAGCCCTGACTCAAAGGTATTTACCTCAGGAATGCAATCCAGACTGTTAGTCAGGGCACCTTTTTGTCTTAAAGGGAACGTCATATCGATCCTGGGAGGTGCCCAGGGGACAGCAGTTTGTGATGCAATTCTAGCGCTGGGGCAGTTAAGAGAATACCGAGCCAAAAGGGAAGAGAGGACATTACCCTTTGTGGATAAACTGCAAAAGAAAAAAGTTACCTGAAAGGAGATATTATTATTATTAGGTTACTTTATTTACACATTATTATTAGGTTACTTCATCCACAAACAAAATATATTGATGGATTTCCTCTTACTGATTAGGCTATTGAAAAAAAAAAGGGTTTTCACTGTGAAATCGCCTACCTTCTTGTGAAAATAAATAGGTCCACATTATTATATGTGTAATCCAGCAAATTTGGGCACCCACTACAGAAACTTCAATTAAGCCAGTGGAGATATACTCAAGGTGTCTCAGGCATGTCAGATGAGTTAAAATGTTTGCAACTACATTAGCTTTGAAGTAACCCATTATGGCCCAGTGTCTTTCTGTTATCCATGAAGGTCTTACATGAGTTTCATTCTATCAAACTAAATTATTATCCCAGAGATGTTATTTGTAGGTTTTGACCTAAGAGCTAGACTATGGCAGTTTCCTTGTTTCCACTCCATGCTTTGATATTTTTCTAGCAGAATGATATAATAAATTCAAAGGATGGACAGTCTTACAGCAACTACTTGCATCAACTGCTATTTTCTCCAAAATGGGAATCATCCACTGCCTGGTGTACCACAATGGTTCCCACTGAATTAAAACTTCTGTTGAAATTATTACTACTCTACTAGTCTATAGGATATTCATGCCATCTCTGCTGTATCTATTTAATGAAGATTTTCGCTCCTAATATTTCAGTTCATACTATCAAATACACAGCAAAGTGGATCTATTCATTGTCTCAGCTCCGTGCTTATAGCCTAACCCTCCAAGGTGCTGATTTCAGCAGGAAGTAGTTGCAGCCAATATGACTTTCCATTCTGGAATGCTCCCCTGTCAGATGTCTGAGCCAACCTGCCTCTCAATTTTTTTATCTTTTAATGTCTTTGAGACATCAATAAATACTTCCTGGTTGCCAGGAAATATTTCCTGGTTGCTGACATGACTGCTGGTCAGTATGCTGAACACTTTCATGCCCACCCGGTCCACCAGGTATTTAGTGTTAGCCATGAGTAACACCTCAGCATGCCCCAAAGGCAGTCCAGGCACCACCCGCACCTTCTTCATAAACAGCTCTGGCTTATCAGTCGGTCCCCCAGCATAACGTCCAGCTGGCTGAAAATAGAGGCCAGTGGGTAATTCATGAGACCCACGGCCTCACCAGCTCTGAGGTTTGAACTTTCAGCTTCTACAGTCTTGCAGCCACGTTACAGCAGAGTGTTGTTTAGATCTATGTAATCTTCCCCATTCCCGGCTATGCAAAAGTCCAGAGGTGCAGACTCTGCAATAGCTGAAAGTGGAGGCACCTCAGTAAACAGTCTTTTCTCAATGCTGGTCTGTGTCAGGGACACTTCAAAAAAATCCAGCTCGAATTTGGTACATTCTTCTGAGCAGCCATGAGCGGAAACCATCCGTTTTAAAATATATTCCCTTTTCTAGCAGTAGAATGGGACCTCTTTCTCTGGGATTTCTGTTTCTTTTGCACAGTTTGGCCCGGCTTGTTCTTTTCTTCTTCCTGTCCTCGTCAGACTGTTGTCTGGCGCCCCACTTCCTTTGTCTTTTACAGGGCTGGGGCGGACCTTCCCTCTGGGGGCATGACATGGCACTCTTTCTTTTAAGGCTTTTTCTTTGAATATAAGCAAGTCCTGAGCCCTCCTCATTTGACAGCATTTCCAACTTGTCCACAACAACCCTGGAAACATAGCTAAACACATTTATTGGAATATCTTGAGCGGTGCTTTTAATGTGTGGCGTAACAATATCCAGACACCTTTTCAAAAGCGGGACAGCCCTTCTAAACAGGCTACAGAATATACCTCCAATGCCCACACCATACATCACAAGAATACGTTGAAAACTAGGGAGACCATTGCCAGCCTGGGCTCTGTAATAATTCACGTACAAGGACGGGTCCCCATAATTTTTTACCACTACCATTTTGGTGTGCTTTCTTAAAATAGGCTTCTGGGGCTGAAGATGCAGCTTGACAATCACCTTCCCAAAGGAAAATGAGATGTGCTGGTTCTGGTCAGTCTTTATTTCAGCGCTGTTCATGTCGATGTGCTGGCAGTTTACGAGCAAGTAGTGTGGCTTATATGTCACCATAATGATCTCGTCGTTATTACTGCCAGTCGGAACACAGCGCAATAAACGAAGTGCAAAGTCCCTGTCAAGCTGGTGCTCTACAAGGTCCATGTAGAGGAAGAGTGAGTTAAATCCTCCGGTGATGTCTGCCCCAGAGGGAAATTTCTTAGCAGCAGCCCCCAGAGAAGCCCCCAAAATATGTGCTAGATCCCCAGTTGTAGAAAAAAGTATAAAGCTTCTCATCCGTTTTGAGCTTTGTTTTCCTTATGATGGGGTCATAGACCAGGCCCACTGCTGGAGAGTCGACAGCCAAAGCTTTGTTGTGGGGGTTAATAAGATGGTTCATGCGTTCCACTAACATGGAGAGGGATGGATAATAGCCTTTCCACAAAGTATTCTGCCATGTCTTGCCCTGCAGCGCTATTTCAAAGATGGTGTCTTCATTGATGTTATTCCAGCTGTGTGTATTTCCAACACCCCACCTCCCACTTCCCAGAGAGTTCCAGGAGTCTCACCAGATGTATGGCGAAGTTCAAGCTGGTGTTTTGTGGGAAGATTTTGGTGCTAGCATTGCTGGGCAGCGTGATGTGGAAACCTCTGTCTGCCATTCTTCTTTTTCCCCCTGCTCCACTTCCAGTCACTTGATGTCTTGGACTTGGGAGACTTCTATCCAACTGCTAAATTTCTGGGGCCAGCCATGGCACTTCACCAGCAGCTGTTTCTTTCTTCTTTTCCCTTCTGCAGAAATGATCTTCTCAATTTTGTAGATTCTGTCCTTGTCAGCATTCACTTTTCGAAGTTCTTCAGGGTAAAATGTCCCCTCGATTGCTTTGTAACCATAGTCTATTAAGCGGTGCACAGGTATCTGTCCCCTTCTCACAATTTCAGCTACTATGAAAATTCCATCTGTGAGCCTCTGCTCATAACCTTTCTCAAATCTCTTTTTTCTTCTAGACACCCTGATGTGGTCTCCTTTTTTGAGCAGAGGTGCAGATTCTTTAATTTTAAGCACACCTGCATATACAGTTTTCCAAACCCTTGCAGAGTTTGAAGTGATCACATCCACATGCTTGACTCTGATGATAGTTCTGTGGAAGCTATGGTTATAGCTTTTTATAAACAATTGTTGTAATAATCAAATGTAAGTATACAATTCACATAATGATTGATGCTGCTATAGAAATCCACTGTAGAGCCCTACCCTATCTCCATAGGAACTTAGACAATGTACTTTTGTCTAATAAGCAGGATGTGGCTGTCGAAAAGCAGAAGTGTAACTGATGTATTACTAGCCCTTTTAGTAAACCATGAAGAACCGCTTAGATCTGCCAAAAAAGTAGGAAACTAGGGGAAAGGTAATTCCGGCAGGGGGAGATCGATTGCAGCCACTGATTCATGGACCACCTACCCCAATTATACCACTGACTCAAATGATGAGGTTGAAGAAGAACAACTAAGCATGCGTACTAATTTACATGCTGGGCGAAGAGATTTTAACCAATCATTTAATAGGAGAATACTGCATATGTATTAGGAAGTTGAATATGTTAATGCTTTGTGTATAAATAACTGTTAATTTGAAAGCTTGGTGTGCTGTCTTGGGACAGGCACCCATATCTGCGCAAGTATGCAATAAAATACCTCTGCTCTGTGTGTATATTGGCATTTTGCACACGGGGTAAATGAACCCCGATTTTTGGGACAACATTTTGGCGATCCAGATGGGACTGCGCTGACAGCCTTGCCTGGTTTGTCTTGCCGTACCCGACGCGGGGAAGAGGACTGAGTGGACTCCAGCGCACGCCGATCTGTTGATCGGGGACTCCATTGGCTCCTCTCCTGCACTCGGGCGGTAAGTGACACAACGGTTCAACGCTATTGGAAAAGAGGTATTTTCTGATCAAGGGAAAAGGGAGAAGTCTATTTGGGAAGTAGCATACTTATACTGCGTAAGGCATATCAAAGAGAGATATGTGGCAGAAGAATACTGCGTAAGGCATATTGCAGAAAGATACGCAGCAGTAGAATAGGCTTTTTCGGTACCAATATGGGCAGTGCTACTTCTCAAGAGACTCCCCTTGTTCTCCCTTAGGATGCATTCTGAAAAATTGGAATAAGTTTGGAGGGGACCCCATGACAAAGGAAAAATTAAAACGATATTGTAATCAATGGTGGCCACAATATCCATTGGATGATGGTGAAAAATGGCCTGAAACTGAAAATATTAAGTACAGTACTATATTACAATTAATGTTATTCCGTCAAAGGACTGAAAAATGGGATGAAATACCTTATGTAGATTTGTTCTTTGCCTTGAGAAACAATTGGGAAGTTAGAAAAAATTGTGGACTTGTGGATTCTAAAGATCAAAATGGTGTCTATTTGGTCAAGAAAAAGGATAGCGATTCTTGTTGTACAAGCTGTAAAACAAAAAGGAATGGTACAGAGGAAAATGATGAGGATGTTCATTTGTTAGTTGCACCTCATAAAATTGTAATGATGACTCAAAATCCTAATTGGGGTGACATTCAAGCTCTTTTGGAATATTTGTTTTCCACGGAGAATAAAAGAATACCAAGACATAGATACCTATCTCCCAAGGGGGAATCCCAGGTCAGATCCAAACACTGGTGGAGGGTTACAGAGAATAAAAGAATATAAAAAAATTATTCTATACGGAATCCAGCATGGAATCCAGAAACCACAGAATTGGGCAAAACTGTATGAAATACAACAGGGAGATAAAGAACCCCCATTGATCTTTTATGAAAAATTATGTGAAGCAGATCAGAAGTGGACTAATTTGGACCCCAAGGATGAGAATAATTCTAGACTTCTTAATGTGTTGTTTATTGGTCAGGCAGCACCTGACATTAGAAAGCAATTACAGAAAGTGGATGGTGCTGATGGTATGACAATATCCCAATTGTTATCAATTGCTTACAAAGTTTATAATAACCGGGATGAAGTAGAGGAAAAGGAAAAACAAAAGAAATCAAAGTTACAAGCTTCCTTGTTGGCTGCCTTGTCAGAAGGACAAGGAAGAGGCAGAGGAAGAGGCAGAGGAAATTTTAGAGGAGGATTTCAAGGTAGAGGAGGAAATTGTGGAAATACTGGGGAAAGTCAAAGTAATACTCCTTTAGGAGCAAATCAGTGTGCATACTGTAAGCAAGAGGGACACTGGAAAAAAGATTGCCCACGCCTTTCGAATAATCAGGAAAAAGGAACAGAGACAGCTGCCAAGGTATTGGCAGAGATAGGATTGGATTGAAGGGGACCAGAGGAATTTAATAAAGTTTCCCCAGCTGACCCTCTGGTTCCAGTAAAGCTGGGGAATGAAACAATAGATTTTTTAATAGATAGTGGAGCAAGTCACTCAGTACTTACTGAAGGACCTTTAAGTAAAATTAAGACTAGTGTAATTGGTGCCACCGGGAAAAAGACTCTAAGGTCATTCTTACAACCAATGAAGTGTACTATTGGAAATGCTACAGTAACTCATTCATTTCTTTATATGCCAGAGTGTCCCTTGCCATTGTTGGGGTGAGATTTGCTATGCAAATTAAATGCACAAATAACTTTTTCTGAAAATTTGGTACAGCTGCACATTCCCCCAGAAAATGCCTGGAAAGCACAAATGTGTCTGCTGACTCAAGGTGAAAAGGATGAAAATACAGACATTCCCGAAGAAGTATTGAATGCAGTGATACCACCGGCATGGGCATCGGGGAAACCGGGATGCGCAAAAGGCGTTACCCCAATCAAAACTGACCTGAAATCTGGAGCCCAACCAGTAAAAAAGAAACAATACCCTATCAGATTAGAGGCGCGGAAAGGACTGGAACCACTCATTAATTCTTTCTTAGAATATGGGGTATTATGGGATGTTAAAGGAGAAGCTGTTGCCCGAGTACTCACACACCATTCAGGGAGTCGCACACACACCACCCGAGACTTTAACTGCTAGTGTAACCAGATGTAACCAAAGTGATTAGTTTGTTCTTTTGTAACTAAGCAACATAGAGATAGGAGCCGGGTAGACAATACTTTAATGTTGTGTTTGTACATCTATGGCTATGGATATGCTGCCATGCCCAAAGACAATAGGATGAGGAGTAGTACGGACATGCTGCTATGCTCCCAGAACAGCCCCAGCCCATCTTGACAATGAGTCGAGGGGTAGTTAGAATAATTGGTTTGTGTTAGAATAGGAATAAGGGTGCCAAATCATTGTTAGGGACCATGCACCATGAAGAAGGGAAGCAAGTTACATAAGCAAGGTGGGATTGCGCATGTCCAGAAGAAGGGGTCAACTAAAGGACACACCTGTACGACCACCCAGGACCACCAGAGACCCCCACGCAAGCCCTCGGAGCTCAAGGATGCATGCGTAATGACCATGCAAATATGATAATTAGTTCTGGGAAATAGAATGAATCTGCATGATCATTCTGGGAAATTTGATGCATATGTATGCAATTGGACAATATAAGCTTTGGTTGATGTAACCTGCTGTATGCACGCTAGGTGGAACGATCCCCGTGCATCCGGCGCCGTAATAAAGAATGCCTGCTTCTTAATGCTGCATTGGTGTTAAGGAGTTTGATTCCTGATTTCGGTGACAGTTTTGGCGACCCAGGTGGGGCCCTGCTTCTGAATTTTGGCCGGTCCGAGGGATCGCAGGACCTCCAGCCAGCACTGAGGGATTCTCAGGGAGAACCTCCAATCCCCGGACCAAAGAATTCTGAGCAATTTCCCTGGAACAAGGTAATAAGGCATTCTTTCTGAGTATACTGGTAACAAGGGTTGGTTGCCTGCCTGTAAGGCGCAGCGAAAGCTACACAGGGTTGGGCTAAAAAGGTACCTAAGGTAGCTAATCTCTGCTAGGCGAAAGCCTGTGGAGCTCTGGCTAAAGGGTCGGGGTTAGAGTCCCCAAAGGGGTTAGAGTCCCCTATAAGGTTGTGGGTTCGAGTCCCACTTTAGGGGTTAGAGTCCCCAACTGGCTAATGGTCTTGATTGGTTTTTGAATTTTGGTTTGGCTATTGGAACTACAGATTTGTTGTGCATTCGGATATAGTTTTTATGGTTTTGTGTTGTTGTATTGGTCTTTGAATTTTGGTTTGGATATTAGAACTATGGATTTGTTGTGTGTTCGGATATAGTCTCTATGTTTTTGTGTTGTATTATTTTTATAATAGGAAGTCAGCAGTCGCTGGAAGGGGGGATCCCGAGAACATCCCCTCTAGGCTGTATATTTAGGCATTGGAAAAATCTAGGAGGAGATCCACTATCTCGGAAACAATTGATTGAATATTGTAATCATTGGTGGCCATTGTATACTTTGGATAGTGGGGAAAAATGGCCAAAGAACAGTACATTAAGGTATAATACCATCTTGCAATTAATGCTGTTTTGTAGGCGGGAGGGTAAATGGGATGAAATACCTTATGAGGTATTTATTTTTCACTTTGAGAAATCATCCGGAGTGGCAAAACCAGTGTGGGATTATCCCGCAAGATTCTATGATATTGACTTTGGAAAAAAACAGGGAAGGAATAAGAGTTTAAGATGATGTTACTCTGCCTGTAGCATTGGGAAAAGGTGTTTGAAATGTGGAAAGGAGGAGGAGGGAAAGCAGGAATAGGTAGGGAAAGGGGAAGAGGAGGACCACCAGGAGGAGCAGCACCTCCGTTTAGACCTCCCCGGCTGGCAGAAGATCAGTGTGCTGTTTGTAAGGAGAGGGGGCATTGGAAAAGAGAATGTCCCAAAGGGAGAGAATTGGATCGTTCACTACAGGCAATTAAGATGATGACTCTGAATGATGAGGACTGAAGGAGACCGGGGGAGTCAACCCCAGCTGAACGCCTGGTTACATTAAAGCTGGGGAATGATGAAGTCGAATTTTTAGTTGATACAGGGGCAACATATTCGGTATTAAATATATGTAAAGGGGGGTTTAGTCACAAAACTGTAAGCGTTGTTGGGGCGACAGGGCAGAAGGAAAACCGGCCGTTTTTACAACCTTTGAAATTCAAATTGGGAAAGCAATGGGTAACTCATCAATTTTTGTATATGCCAGAATGTCCATCATCTTTGTTGGGAAGAGATATATTGAGTAAATTGAATGCACAAATAATTTTTAAAAATGGGGAGACTCAGCTGTTAATACCTGAATCAAAAGCTGTGGAAGCGAGAATTTTTATGTTACAGAACACACCAAGACCGAAGGAAGAAATTCCTGCAGAAGTAGAGGATGCAGTAACACCCTTGGTATGGGCTAGTGGAATCCCAGGTCGGTCTAAATTGGCGGAACCAGTAAAAGTTGTTCTAAAACCTGGAAGCAAACCGGTAAGACAAAAACCAGTATCCTATTAAGTGGGAAGCTAGAAAGGGGTTGGAAGAATTAATAATGAAATTTTTGAATTATGGATTATTGATAGAGTGTGAATCAGAATATAGCACCCCGATATTGCCAGTGAAAAAGCAGAATGGCAAGGAATATAGGTAAGCTCAAGATTTAAGAGCCGTAAATCAGATTGTTCAAGACATTCACCCGGTAGTAGCTAACCCATATGCCTTGCTGACATCCTTAAAAGAAAAACATAAGTGGTTCACTGTACTTGATCTCAAGGATGCTTTCTTCTGCATACCTCTAGACAAAGATAGCCAAGCAATATTTGCCTTTGAATGGGAAAGCCCCACCACTGGACGCAAGACACAACTCACCTGGACGGTGCTACCTCAAGAGTTCAAAAATAGTCCTACAATATTTGGTAATCAGTTGGCAAAGGAATTGGAAATGTGGAAAAAGAAAATTTAGAAGGAGTAATATTGCAGTATGTAGATGACATCTTGATAGCAGCAGAGACTCGGGAAGACTGTTTACAAGTGACCGTCAGCTTGCTGAATTTTTTGGGACAAGCAGGGTACCGAGTATCAAAAAGCAAGGCCCAGATTGGGAAAGAGACTGTGATATATTTAGGCTTTGAAATTTCGCAAGGACAAAGAAGATTGGGAGCATGCAGGAAGGAAGCAATTTGTCAAGTTCCAGAACCCAGAACGATATGGGAATTGCGGACATTTTTGGGTATGGTTGGGTGGTGTCGATTGTGGATCCTCCATTATGGACTGTTAGTAAAACCTCTTTATGAAGCTTTGAAAGGATCCCAGGAGAATCACCTGTTGTGGACACCTGAGTGTTGGACAGCTTTTAAAAATCTGAAGGCGGCTTTGATGTCCGCACCTGCGTTAGGACTCCCAGATTTAGCAAAGCCTTTTGAATTGTTTGTACATGAGCGATAACATCTTGCTTTGGGTGTGTTGACTCAAAAATTAGGAACTTGGAAATGGGCCCTTGGGTATTTTTCTAAGCAATTGGATAATGTCAGCAAGGGATGGCCTGGATGTTTGCGAGCTGTGGCAGCAACTGTACTCTTAATCCAAGAAGCAAGAAATTAACCATGGGGCAGAAGATTACGGTTTATGTCCCACATATGGTCATTTCTGTCTTGGAGCAAAAAGGGGGGCATTGGCTGTCCCCGAGTCGCATGCTCAAATACCAGGTCACTCTCTTGGAACAGGATGATGTGGAACTTAAAACTACAACAGCAGTGAACCCGGCAATGTTTTTAAGCTCGGAAATGGGTGAGTCTTTACACCATGATTGTTTGCAAACTATTGAACAGGTATATTCTAGCAGACAGGACATGAAGGACGAACCGCTGCCTAATCCTGATTTGGAGCTGTTTACGGACGGAACCAGTTTTGTCCGAGATGGAAAACGAATGGTGGGGTATGCAGTGGTCACCACCACCCGGGTGATGAAAGCTGAAGCCCTCCCTGTGAATACATCAGCACAGAAAGCAGATTCACGCACATGGAGCTATCTGGAAGGAAAGAGGACTGTTGTCAGCTCAAGGATCGCCCATTAAATACAAGGAAGAAATTCTCCAACTCCTCCAGGACATCCAGCAGCCCAAGGAAGTAGCGGTAATGCATTGTAAAGCACATCAATTTGGACAAACAGTGGTAAATGTGGGCAACCGATTGGCTGATAAAACTGCTAGAGAGGCAGTGGAGCAAAGCATCCTTGCCCTGGTACCAGTAAAACAGGTAAAACTTCCAACCCAAATTATGGTAGGTTGGATAGATTATTGGCAGAACATTTGAGAGCAGTAGAAAATGAGGATGGATGGTGGGTAACACCCACCCGACAAGTCATAGTTACCCCACAAATAATGATAAAAATAGCAGAGGAAAAACAGAGAGAAACACATGGGGAATTGAAGCGATGATTGTGGATTTACAGAAATCAAGATTGCTGTGTGCACATCCCAAATGTTACAGCTGCTCTGAATGAACAAATAGATGATATGAAGAGGGTGGCACAGCAGACTCAAGGTTTAAGGAGTGAAATGCAAACAAATTGGTTAGGCCAAATTTTGGGACATTTTCGATTTTCCCTTAAAGGATGGATAACTGAGTTGTTACAGACACTAATCATTTTGATTATAGTTGTTTTGGTGATTTGTTTGGTTTATCAATGTTTAAGGAAAAAAATTGACACAGACAATGTCTAGGAACTCTGTAGCAATTTTAAAATCAGTGATGAAGCATCATACACCGATGCCGGGAGAGAAGCCACCTGCTTATGTTGAGATTAAGAGTGGAAGTATTGAAAAGATGATTATTTCAAAACTTCCAAAGGGGGGAAATGTAACCAGATGTAACCAAAATTATTAGTTCATTCTTTTGTAACTAAGCAACATAGAGATAGGAGCAGGAGAGACAATACTTTAATGTTGTGTTTATACATCTATGGCTATGGATATGCTACTATGCCCAAAGACAATAGGATGAGGAGTAGTACGGACATGCTGCTATGTTCCCAGTACAACCCCAGCCTATCTTGACAATGAGTCGAGGGTGGTTAGAATAATTGGTTTGTGTTAGAATAGGAATAAGGGTGCCAAATCATTGTTAGGGACCATGCACCATGAAGAAGGGAAGCAAGTTACATAAGCAAGGTGATATTGCACATGCCCATAAGAAGGGGTCAACTAAAGGACACACCTGTATGACCACCAAGGACCACCAGAGACCCCCACGGAAGCCCCTTGGAGCTCAAGGATGCATGCGTAATGACCATGCAAATATGATAATTAGTTCTGGGAAATAGAATGATCATTCTGGGAAATTTGATGCATATGTATGTAATCGGACAATATAAGCTTTGGTTGATGTAACCTGCGGTATGCACGCTAGGTGGAACGATCCCCCGTGCATCTGGTGCCGTAATAAAGAATGCCTGCTTCTTAATACTACATTGGTGTTAAGGAGTTTGATTCCCAATTTCGGTGACAGTGCAAAAGTCTAATGGAGAGTGGAGACTGACAGTAGACTATCGTGGCCTGAATGAAGTCACGCAGCCCCTGAGTGCTGCTGTGCCGGACATGCTGGAACTGCAATACGAACTGGAGTCAAAAGCAGCCAAATGGTATGCTACAATTGATATTGCTAATGCATTTTTCTCAATCCCTTTGGCAACAGAGTGCAGGCCACAGTTTGCTTTCACTTGGAGGGGTGTTCAGTACACCTGGAATCGATTGCCCCAGGGGTGGAAACACAGCCCTACCATTTGCCATGGACTGATTCAGACTGCACTGGAACAGGGTGAAGCTCCAGAACATCTGCAATACATTGATGACATTATCGTGTGGGGCAATACGGCAGAGGAAGTTTTTGAGAAAGGGAACAAAATAGTCCAGATCCTCCTGAAAGCTGGTTTTGCCATAAAACAAAGTAAGGTCAAGGGGCCTGCATGGGAGATCCAGTCTTTAGGAATAAAATGGCAAGATGGACGTCGTCAGATCCCAATGGATGTGATTAACAAAATAACAGCCATGTCTCCACCAACTAGCAAAAGGAAACACAAGCTTTCTTAGGCGTTGTGGGTTTTTGGAGAATGCATATTCCAAATTACAGTCTGATCTTAAGCCCTCTCTACCAAGTGACCTGGAAGAAGAACGATTTCAAATGGGGCCCTGAGCAACGACAAGCCTTTGAACAAATTAAACAGGAGATACTTCATGCAGTAGCCCTTGGGCCAGTCCAGGCAGGGCAAGACGTAAAAATGTGCTCTACACTGCAGCCGGGGAGAATGGCCCTACCTGGATCCTCTGGCAGAAAGCACCAGGGGAGACTCGAGCTCGACCCCTAGGGTTTTGGAGTCGGGGATACAGAGGATCCGAGGCCCGCTATACTCCAACTGAAAAAGAGATATTGGCAGCATATGAAGAGGTTTGAGCTGCTTCAGAAGTGGTTGGTACTGATGCACTACTCCTCTTGGCACCCGACTACCGGTGCTGGGCTGGATGTTCAAAGGGAGGGTCCCTCTACACATCATGCAACTGATGCTACGTGGAGTAAGTGGGTCACACTGATCACACAACGGGCTCGGATAGGAAACCCCAATCGCCCAGGAATTTTGGAAGTAATTATGGACTGGCCAGAAGGCAAAGATTTTGGAATATCGCCAGAGGAGGAGGTGACGCGTGCTGAGGAGGCCCCACTGTACAATAAATTACCAGAAAATGAGAAGCAATATGCCCTGTTCACTGATGGGTCCTGTCGTCTTGTAGGAAAGCATCGGAGGTGGAAGGCTGCCGTATGGAGTCCTATAAGACAAGTGGTAGAAACTGCTGAAGGAGAAGGTGAATCGAGCCAATTTGCAGAAGTAAAAGCCATCCAGCTGGCTTTAGACATTGGTGAACGAGAAAAGTGGCCAGTGCTCTATCTCTATACTGACTCATGGATGGTGGCAAATGCCCTGTGGGGGTGGTTACAGCAATGGAAGCAGAACAATTGGCAGCGCAGAGGTAAACCCATCTGGGCTGCAGCATTGTGGCAAGATATTGCTGCCCGAGTAGAGAACCTGGTTGTAAAAGTACGTCACGTAGATGCTCACATACCCAAGAGTGGAGCCACTGAGGAACATCAAAACAACCAGCAGGTGGATCAGGCTGCTCAGATTGAAGTGGCTCAGGTGGATCTGGACTGGCAACATAAGGGTGAATTATTTCTAGCTTGGTGGGCCCATGACACCTCAGGCCATCAAGGAAGAGATGCAACATATAGATGGGCTCGTGATCGAGGGGTGGACTTGACCATGGACACTATTGCACAGGTTATCCATGAATGTGAAACATGCGCTGCAATTAAACAAGCCAAGCGGTTAAAGCCTCTGTGGTATGGAGGATGATGGCTGAAATATAAATATGGGGAGGCCTGGCAGATCGATTCTAACACAGTCCCACAAACCCGCCAAGGCAAGCGCCATGTGCTTACAATGGTGGAAGCAACCACCGGATGGCTGGAAACATATCCTGTAACCCCATGCCACTGCCCGGAACACTATCCTGGGCCTTGAAAAACAAGTCCTATGGCGACATGGCACCCCAGAGAGAACTGAGTCAGACAACGGAACACATTTTCGAAACAGTCTCATAGACACGTGGGCCTGGCATGGCATTGAGTGGGTATATCACATCCCCTATCGTGCACCAGCCTCTGGGAAAATTGAACGATACAATGGACTGTTAAAGACTACACTGCGAGCAATGGGTGGTGGGACATTCAAACATTGGCATACACATTTAGCAAAGGCCACCTGGTTAGTCAACACTAGGGGAACTGCCAATCGAGCTGGCCCTGCCCAATCAAAACTTTTATGCACTGTAGAAGGGGATAAGGTCCCTGTAGTGCACATAAAAAACATGCTGGGGAAGACAGTCTGGGTTACTCCTGCCTCAGGCAAAGGCAAGCCCATTCGTGGGACTGCTTTTGCTCAAGGACCCGGGTGCACTTGGTGGGTAATGCGAAAGGATGGGGAAGTCCGATGTGTACCTCAAGGGGATTTGATTTTGGGTGAGAATAGCCAATGAACTAAATGGTATGATGTTAACTGCTATATAATACTGTGTGTCATCACTTTTATGGTTACTATACACCATATCAATGGTATTTCAATAAGGATCACCCAGATTAGTGAAGAATGAACTTCGATGAAAGCAAGCAAAGTGCAGCAGTGATGGAACCAGAACTGGCTTCAGCATGCAACAATCCAACACCACACACCATCTCTCCTGCCCTGAAGGACTATTATGACAGATGGAGCCCAAAGTCATGGACTAAATGAACTTAATAAACATTTTAGAAGGATGGCCCATAGACCAAGGGAATGATAACTGTGTGTACATATATATATATATCTCTCAAGAGACAGGAAAAGTGGTGGTGATTAATTGTATTAGAAAGAGTAGGACCTGGGCATGACGTAGATGGTATAGAATAAGGGGTGGATACTGTCCTGGTTTTGGCTGGGATAGAGTTAATTTTCTTCCTAGTAGCTGGTATGGTGCTGTGCTTTGGATTTTAGTATGAGAATAATATTGATAACACGCTGATGTTTTGGCTGTCGCTAAGCGGTGTTTACATTGGTCAAGGACTTTTTTTCTTTTTTTTTCCTCCAGCTCCCCATGCTCTGCCAGGTGCCCAAGAAATGGGAGGGGGCACAGCCAGGACAGTTGATCCAAACTGAGCAAAGGGCTATTCCATACCATATGATGTCATGCCCAGTATATAAACTGGGGGAGTTGGCCGGGGGGTAGCAATCGCTGCTCGGGGACTGGATGGGCGTCAGTCGGTGGGTGGTGAGCAGTTATATCATTTTTTTTTTAATTATTATTATTATCATTTTTTCCCTTTTTTTCCCTCCCTTGGGTTTTGTTCCTCTCTCTCTCTCTCATTGTTTTCCTTCTCATTATAATTCATTATTATTATTACTATTATTTTGTTCCAATTATTAAACTGTTCTTATCTCAACCCATGAGTTTTCTTACTTTTGCTCTTCCGATTCTCTCCCCCATCCCACCGGGGGGGAGTGAGCGAGCGGCTGCGTGGTGCTTAGCTGCCGGCTGGGGCTAAACCACGACACTGGCCTTCCACCAGCTCCTGTTAGACTACACTGTTAGACTACAATACTAATGCTAAAGTGAGTACTACAACAGGGAGTGTCAATCAGAGTTTAATACTCCCATTTTGCCCGTAAGAAAGCCTAATTCGCCAGAATATGGGTTGGTACAGGACTTGTGGCAAATTAACACTTGAACAGTCGATGTCCACCCTGTGGTGCCAAACCCGTATACTTTACTTGCTTCCATCCCTGAAAATAATATGTATTTTACAGTTCTGGATTTAAAAGATGCTTTCTTTTGCATTCCGGTGGATGAACAGAGTCAGCTCATCTTTGCTTTCGAATGGGAAAGCCCGACCACAGGACGAAAGACTCAACTATGTTGGACTGTACTACTACGAGGATTCAAAAATAGCCCAACGTTATTTGGCAATGTATTGGCAAAAGAATTGGAACAATGGCAAGGTAATAATGGACACATAACCTTGTTGCAATATGTTGATGATTTATTAATTGGCTCAAGCAATTACAGTGAATGTTTTGAAGCTACAATTAGTTTGCTGAACTGTTTAGGACTTGCAGGATATCGCGTTTCTGAAAAAAAAAAAAAAAAGCCACAAATAGCAAAAGATAGAGTTCGATACCTGGGATTTGAAATCACGCAGGGACAGAGGAAACTGAGCACAGAGCGGAAGGAGGCAATTTGTAGAATTGCTGTACCTACATCAAAAAAACAACTGAGAGGATTCTTGGGTATGGCTGGACGGTGTCGGTGGTGGATTCCTAATTTTGGACTGATCGCTAAACCACTATATGCTGCCATCAAGGGTCCAGAGGGACTATTTGAATGGACTGCTGAGTGTCAAAAGGGTTTTGACCTTTTCAGCTGTATGTGCATGAGAGGCAACAGGTGGCTTTAGGGGTCCTAACTCAAATGTTGGGAAGCTGGAAGAGACCTGTGGGGTATTTCTCTAAACAGTTAGACGAAGTCAGTAAAGGATGGCCTGCTTGTCTGAGAGCTGTTGCTGCAGCAGTGATCTTAATTGAAGAGGCCAGGAAACTGACCTTGGGACAACCCATGACCGTGTTTGTACCCCATGCTGTGATCTCTCTCTCCTAGAAAACAAGGAACACCATTGGATTTCTCCTAGCAGACTGGCCAAATACCAGGCTGTTCTGCTGGAGCAGGATGACGTTACCCTTTCAATATCTGCCTCTTTAAATCCTGCGACTTTGCTGCCGATCTCAGAACAAGATGAATTACAACATGATTGTCTGACAACAATCGAACAAGTTTATTCCAGCCGACCGGATTTACGGGATACTCCTCTTTCTGATTTTGATTTAGAATTATATACAGATGGAAGCAGTTTCATGTCCGGAGGAAAGCGATGTGCTGGATATGCAATAGTGACCAGAGACCATGTTTTGGAAGCCGAATCTTTGCCTTGTAATACTTCAGCCCAGAAGGCGGAATTGATTGCTCTAAGTCGAGCTCTAGAAATAAGTACCGGGAAGAAGGCTAATGTTTTCACAGATTCGAAACATGCTTTTGGAGTTGCCCATGCTCATGGGGCAATTTGGAAAGAAAGGGGACTTTTAAACTCACAAGGAAATTACACCAAGAAACGCATATGGGATCTGACGCGTTGGTCCTTACTGCAAAAAAAAAATGTTAGAGGACCAAAAATGCAAAGTAGTGCAGACATAGGGTTAAAAAAAATGTCCAGTATGTTGTGCTAACAATCCAAAGGTGGAAAAGAAAACGATAGGAGGAAATGTAAAATGAGGAATAACGCTCGGGGAGCGCTGGCAAATAGATTTTTCAGAGTTACCTAGATGTAACCAGTATAAATATTTGTTAGTCCTGGTAGATACTTTTTCTGGTTGGCCTGAAGCTTTCCCCTGTCACACCAATAAGGCAAGAGAGGTAATTAAAGTAATGTTAAAAGAAATAATTCCTAGATTTGGTATTCCAGAAGGAATATCTTCTGACAATGGACCACATTCCATAGCAGAAATATTATAAGGAGTATCAAAAATTTTGAGAATAAAATGGGATCTCCATACCACATGGAGACCTCAATCCAGTGGAAAGATAGAGCGAGTGAATCGGACTCTTAAGAGGCAAATTTCAAAATTATGTCAGGAAGCTCACCTCAAATGGGTAGAAGCCCTACCTTTGTCCCTATTGAGAGTTAGGGTAACTCCAAGAATCAGAGAAAGAGTAAGCCCCTTTGAGATAATGTATGGAAAACCATATCCTACTAATGCACTCACAATGAAAGAGGATCAAATGTACGTTAAAGGACAGGAAACAGTTAAAGAGTATTTAATTTCTCTTTCGCAGATCTTATCTTCATTACATAGGTACTTAAATCAGAGGACACCTTTGCCTTTGGATACCCCTGTCCATCCTTTTCAGCTGAGAGACCTTGTCTACATTTGAATTTGGAAAGATGAGCCACAAAAGGAAAAGTGGAAACAGGCCTTATTGGGAGCTCGTTGTCACAATCCCCATTGATATCCTTTTTCTGTGAGTCCCATATGTAGGCTAAAGGGGGCCCCTGGTATTATTTGGCCCATAGCCTGATTTTCTAAAACATTGCGTGTTAATAAACGAAGTGCCTCTTCATGAGTAACTGTCCATTCCCAGGTAGCACGCTTCTTCAACAGATTGTATAAGGGTCGAGCAATTATACTAAACCTTGGAATATGGGCTCGCCAGAATCCTAAAGTTCCTAGAACTTGTCGGAGCTCCTTCTTATTGGAGGGTGAGCTCAACTTGGATATTTGCTGCAGGGTATCAGAGGGAATACACTGCCTGCCACTTTGCCAAGTTATGCCTAAAAATCGAACCGTTTGGCTAGGTCCTTGTCATTTAGCTTCAGGGATAGTAATTCCCTTATTTTCCAGATGGACCAGGATGCGATCACACATTCTTTAGACCTTATTGAGGGAATCCCCTCCAATTAAAATGTCGTCTATATATTGATATACTATCATCCCTGGTTCCTGTGGGACTTGTTCTATTTCCCGAGCTAAAGCCTGATGTGACAATGTAGGGCTATGTTTGAATCCTTGGGGTAATCAGGTAAAAGTGTACTGTGTTCTGCCCTGAGTGAAAGCGAATCTCTCTTGATCCTCAGGTTGTAATGGGACCATGAAAAGCGTATCCTTTACATCCAGGACCGCCATCCAAGGATGGGCTGCTTGCTCTATAGTGAAAACAAGATCCGTGATAGATGGGACGGCAGCGTGTAAGGGTCCAGTATTTTCATTCAGTTTATGATAATCTACTGTCAAACACCAGGTGCTGTTAGGCTTATGGACAGGCCACACAGGGTAGTTATACGGGGAATGAGTTTTCTGAATAATACCCTGTCATTCTCAATCCTGAATAAGACTAGTTATGCCTAGTGAGGCTTCGGAGCTAATGTGATATTGTTGTACATGAGTCAAGGCACTTTTAGGTAATTTAGGTGCTGCCTGTAATAAAAAAGCACTAGACCCCTAGGTTGGTATTTTATCTATAGAGACTAGACTGTGAAGTTTTGAATCCAAGGGTTTGGTGCCCAAGTGCCTAATGGTTTGGAATTTTAATTTCAATATATCCAGGGTTTCTTTGTCCTGCACCCAACAAGGTTTCTTTGTCCTGCCAACTACTCCCCATCAAGGAGGTTTTCCAGTTAAGGAGATATCCTTTGTCAGTATGTTTACCAGGTCGCCTTTGTGGCTGCTCTGTCAGTACCCCAAAGCTTCCCACCTCCCCAGGAGCATAGTAAATGTATTTTAACAGAAGCAGCGGCATAGGCATGTCTACCGACATGCTGCTAGTTCACACATCTATGAAATGAAACACTGGACAATCATTTTAACTCAAGTACAGAGAAATTTTATTTAAAAGGCATGAGGGGAGTTGGTTGCCAGTCAGCCTTCTCCAGGCTTTTTCCTTTTTAGCGTTTCCTTGAACGCTACTGTCACTTCTATGTCTGTTCTCCTTTCTTTAGCTGCTGCAGGCCCAGACAAGAATGCAGACAAGTCACGACACACTTCTGACTTCTCCCCCTCAGTCAGTCAGCTGCAGCTTTTTGAAACGTTCACCACCCCATAATATTCTGGTGGTGGAAGAGGGCCCACATAACTTTGATTTTCAGCAATGCTAAAATAACCTTTGCAGTCCTCGATACCCAAAGCTTGGGGAAGGCAGGAGCCTAGTTTCATGGGTAAAAACTTTAAAGGGTCTATGACGTATACTCAGGCTGGGTACTTCTATGCACATGATGTGACAGGAAGGGATCAGAAAATCAGGAGAGGCCGGGAAGACGAGGAGGGGGAGTTGCCCTTAATGTGAGAGAACAGCTGGAATGTATGGAGCTCTGCCTGGGAATGGATGAGGAGCCAACTGAGAGCTTATTGGTAAGGATTAAAGAGCAGACCAGACCAGTATGGGTGACACTGTAGTGGGTCTGCTATAGGCTGCCTGACAAGGAAGAACAAGTGGATGAGGCCTTCTACAGACAGCTAGAAGCAGCCTCATGCTCACAGGCCCTGGTCCTCATGGAGGACTTCAACCACCCCAATATCTGCTGGAGGGACAACACAGCGGGGCATAAGCAATTCAGGAGGTTCCTGGAGAGCATCAATGACAACTTCCTGACCCAAGTGATAGAGAATCCAATGAGGAGAGGTGCTCTACTGGAACTCATACTCCCATACAAGGAAGGGGTCATTGGGGATGTGAAGGTCAAAGGCAGCCATGGCTGCAGTGACCATGAGATGATGGAGTTGAGGATCCTGAGAGGAGGGAGCAGGACAAAAAGCAGGCTCACAGCCCTGGACTTCAGGAGAGCAGACTTTGGCCTCTTCAGAGATCTGCTTGGTAGAGTCCCAAGGGATAAGGCCCTGGAGGGAAGAGGGGCCCAAGAAAGCTAGTTAATATGCAAGCATCACCTCCTCCAAGCTCAAGAGCGATCCATCCCAATGAGCAGGAAGTCAGGCAAAAATGCCAGGAGGCCTGCGTGGATGGACAAGGAGCTCCTGGCTGTGCTGGTTTTGGCTGGGACAGAGTTAATTTTCTTCATAGTAGCTTGTATGGGGCTTTGTTTTGGATTTGTGCTGGAAACAGTGTTGATTACACAGGGATGTTTTAGTTATTGCTGAGCAGTGCTTACACAGCATCAAATCCTTTTCTGCTTCTCACACCACCCCACCAGCGAGTAGGCTGGGGGTGCACAAGAAGTTGGGAGGGGACACAGCTGGGACAGCTGACGCCAACTGACCAAAGGGATATTCCATACCATATGACGTTGTGCTCAGCAATAAAACCTGGGGGGAAGAAGAAGGAAGTGGGGGACGTTCGGAGGATGATGGCGTTTGTCTTCCCAAGTAACCGTTACGCGTGATGGAGCCCTGCTTTCCTGGAAATGGCTGAACACCTGCCTGCCCACGGGAAGTAGTGAATGAATTCCTTGTTTTGCCTTGCTGGGGTATGCAGCTTTTGCTTTACCTATTAAACTGTCTTTATCTCAACCCACGAGTTTCTTTCTCACTTTTACCTTTCCCATTCTCTCCCCCATCCCACTGTGGGGGGAGTGAGCGAGCGGCTGTGTGGTGCTTAGTTGCTGGCTGGGGTTAAACCACAACACTGGCCAAACTCAGACACAAAAAGGAAGCATATAGAGGGTGGAAGCAAGGACAGGTAACTTTGGAGGAATACAGAGACATCGTCCAAGCGTGCAGGGATGGGGTTAGGAAAGGCAAAGCCCTAATGGAATTGAATCTGGCGAGGGATGTCAAAGGCAACAAGAAGGGCTTCTCTAAGTACATAGGTGACAAAAGGAAGGCTAGGGAAAATGTGGGCCTGCTGCTGAGTGGCACATGGTGACATGGGACATGGAAGAGGCTGAGGTACCGAATGCCTTCTTTGCCTCAGTCTTTACTAGCAAGACTGGCCTTCAGGAATCCCAGGTCCCAGAGACCAGGGGGAAAGCCTGGAGCAAGGAAGACGTACCCATGGTGGAAGAGGATCAGGTCAGGGAATACTTAAGCAAACTGGACCCTGATGGGATGTGCCCAGGAGGGCTGAGGGAGCTGGCAGATGTCATTGCGAGGCCACTCCCAATAATCTTTGAACAATCATGGCGACTGGGAGAGGTGCCCGGGGAATGGAGGAAAGCAAATGTCGCTCCTGTCTTCAAAAAGGGGAAGAAGGAGGACCCAGGGAGCTACAGGCCAGTCAGCCTCATCTCGATCCCTGGGAAGGCGATGGAGCAGCTAATCCTGGAAACCATTTCCAGGCACATGAAGGGCAAGAAGGTGATTGGGAGTAGTCAGCATGGCTTCACCAAGGGGGAGTCATGCTTGACCAACTTGATAAACTTCTATGATGAAGTGACTGGCCTGGTAGATGAGGGGAGAGCAATGGATATTGTCTACATAGACTTCAGGAAGGCTTTCGACACTGTCTCCCATTAGAGCCTCATGGAGAAGCTGATGAAGTATGGGCCAGATGAGCAGACAGTGAGGTGGTTTGAAAACTGGCTGAATGGCTGAGCCCACAGGGTGGTGATCAGTGGCACAAAGTCTAGTTGGAGGCCAGTAACTAGCGATGTACCCCAGGGGTCAACACTAGGTCCAATCCTGTTCAACATCTTCATTAATGATCTGGATGCTGGGGCAGAGTGTACCCTCAGCAAGTTTGCTGATGACCCAAAACTGGGAGGAGAGGCTGATACGCCAGAGGGTCGTGCTGCCAGTCAGAGGGACCTGGACAGGCTGGAGAAACGGGCTGACAGGAACCTCATGCAGTTCAACCAGGGGAAGTGTCAAGTCCTGCACCTGGGGAGGAACAACCCCATGCACCAATATATGCTGGGGGCCGCCTGGCTGGAGAGCAGCTTTGCAGAAAAGGACCTGGGGTCCTGGTGGACACCAGGTTGAACACTGGCCAGCAACGTGCCCTCGCTGCAAAGGCGGCTAATGGTATCCTGGGCTGCATTAGGAAGATTGTTGTAAGCAGTTTGAGGGAGGTGATCCTTCCCCTCTCCTCAGCACCGGTGAGGCCGCACCTGGAGTCCTGTGTCCAGTTCTGTGCTCCTGAGTACGAGAGAGACATGGACATACTGGAGGGAGTCCAACGAAGGGCCACAAAGATGATTAAGGGACAGGAACATCTCTCACATGAGGAAAAGCTGAGCGAGCTGGGACTGTTTAGCCTAGAGAAGAGAAGGCTCAGGGGAATCTTATTAATGTGTTATAAATACCTGAAGGGAGGGTGCAAAGAAGAAGGAGCCAGGCTCTTTTCATTGGTGTCTAGTGACAGGGCAAGAGGCAATGGGCACAAACGGAAACACAGGTGGTTCCGTGTGAACATCAGGAAACACTTTATTACTGTGAGGGTGACTGAGCACTGGAACAGATTGCCCAGAGAGGTTGTGGAGTCTCCCACCTTGGAGATATTCAAAAGTCATCTGGACATAGTCCTGGGCAACCGGCTCTAGGTGGCCCTGCTTGAGCAGGGCAGTTGGACAAGATGACCTCCAGAGGTCCCTTCCAACCTCAAGCATTCTGTGATTCTATGAGTTTACCACCTTGGGTGATTAATTGCAATTCCATTTTTCCTTCAGAAGCTGACTAACAACAAAGTAGCCATCATAGCCTTTGGCATTATGCGCTAGGAAAGTGTAGCCCCAAAACTTTGTGTCTGTAAACAACTGAATAACGTTCATGAGACATGTGTCCCCTTTAAACTCCCATTCTCCTTCAAATTTCCTTTCTGCCTTTTCTTCTTCATCCCAAGGGGCATCCGGAGCTAACTCCATGGCAAAAATGTAGTTCTGGATATGTGTCCCGGTTTCCTACATACATTCCATGTCATAGATAATATAGCCCTGCCCTGCATTTTTGATCACGGTCATGAAACACTGGTGCTGGCTTACATTACAGACCTTTTTATAGCACATTCCACACTTCCAGCACATTCCATCACATTCGTGATGTTTTTCTACATAGGCCTTACACTTCTCAGCCAAACAATTAATTTCTTTTTTAATAGCCTGGGCCTTGTGCCTCTGTAAACATTCCCCAGACCTGCACAACAGCCTTCAGATGGGACACCTTATCCTTGTCCCCAAGTTAACAGCACAGTCATGAGACAAGCAGAGCCGGCAATAATATTTACAGCTATGGCCATGGTTATGCAATGTATGACAAAGCTCACAAAAGTTTCTTGCCCCAAATACCTTCCTCACATCCTTAACCCCATAATAATGTTCATCATGTAAATGGAGGAAACAGGTCTTGGGATATCTAAGACTGTCGTTTGGCTTAAAGATCCCCAAGCCTTTTTCCCCTCAGATAGGAGGATGATGCATATATTAACATGTATCAATTCCTCAAACAAGGGGATGTCACTCAGCATGACCTTCCTGTGCACAGACCACCCCAGTTTGTTACGTAGCTCTTTTGCTCTGCTTAACAGTTCTGCATCTGTCAGATCCTTCACTGCTGTATGCGCTGTGAGACTCCCAGCAAAACAGAGATTATTGTTGCTGTTATTTAGATCAATTAAATAGCGATGCTTTTGGTCTATAGTTTTGGAATGGGGATATAGGCTGCAGGGTTCTGCATAGCCCACTCCCAATGACTTTTACAATAATGATAGCCAGTCTGATCAAAACGCAGCGCTCCCTTACTTTGCAGGAGAGTACTGACCCAGTCTAAACATTTCGCAGCATTCATATTGTTTAAATTAATGGCGGGAGAATATAAAGGGTCATGCATGCTGGCAGCTTCAAGATGGACCTGAGCCTAATCACCAGGTTCAAACAGCTGACATAAATGGTCAGATATTTGCTCTACACCCCAAACAAATGTTTCATAAGCTTCATGTAGTGATACCTGATCTAAATTAACAAATCTGTATTCTTCTACGTATCACCTAGCTCTGAACTGGCTCTGGATCGGCCAGTCCCACTGCCGAACATGCTCCATGGAAGCCATGGGGCGGTCTGCTGCCTCCTCTACCACCTCTGCTACATTTGAGGGTGGGGGTAAAGCTGGTCTTTCCAATGCTCTCTCAGGCATTGGGAGTGCAACAGGTGGCCCCCGGAAACATCCTCATTGTGTTTGACAGCCTCTTGCTCTGCAGGGGGATGCAGTAACCGGGAAGTCCCTTCCAGGGTGTCATCTTCTACCCTAGTGGGAGACATGTTCACTGGCCCACCACGTTCAGAAAAACAGTTTGCATTTAAGGGCCCTTGTGGTCCCCCGTAACCCCTTGCCAACAAGACATTTGCAGCAATGCAAAATTCATTTGGCTTTCCTAATTAGCAGTCTTTGTTTTAACAGCTTTTTCTGTTTTGCTAGCCTGTAAGCCAAGGCCTCAAAATTAACAGACCCACTGTCACCGAAATCGGGAATCAAACTCCTTAACACCAATGCAGCATTAAGAAGCAGGCATTCTTTATTACGGCGCCGGATGCACGGGGGATCGTTCCACCTAGCGTGCATACCACAGGTTACATCAACCAAAGCTTATATTGTCCGATTACATACATATGCATCAAATTTCCCAGAATGATCATGCAGATTCATTCTATTTCCCAGAACTAATTATCATATTTGCATGGTCATTACGCATGCATCCTTGAGCTCCGAGGGGCTTCCGTGGGGGTCTCTGGTGGTCCTTGGTGGTCGTACAGGTGTGTCCTTTAGTTGACCCCTTCTTATGGGCATGCGCAATATCACCGTGCTTATGTAACTTGCTTCCCTTCTTCATGGTGCATGGTCCCTAACAATGATTTGGCACCCTTATTCCTATTCTAACACAAACCAATTATTCTAACTACCCCTTGACTCATTGTCAAGATGGGCTGGGGCTGTTCTGGGAGCATAGCAGCATGTCCGTACTAGTCCTCGTCCTATTGTCTTTGGGCATAGTAGCATATCCATAGCCATAGATGGATAAACACAACATTAAAGTATTGTCTACCCGGCTCCTATCTCTATGTTGCTTAGTTACAAAAGAACAAACTAATCACTTTGGTTACATCTGGTTATACCACCAGCCTTTTTATCACCACCATCCGGTCTGCTACTTCTTTGTGCCTGAAAATGATCATGGTCTTTCAGCTCTGCAACACCCCCTTGCTCATACTGATCTGCTTGCTCTTTCTGCGGTAGCTGTGATCTCTAAGAGCATAGGGCTGTGGTCTGTGTCCCAAAGCCTGGATCTTGCTGCTTTTGCAGTAATCATTGTCTAACAGGACTGTCTTGATTGCATGCTTGGTCTCCTGCCTCTTCTTTTCAGCATTGCCCTAAGGATCAGGAAACACATATAGCACCAGCCTGCACCCCATAATGGTCTTACGGGCAGCTGTAAGATCCACCACAACCATGGGCAAAGGGAGCTCCCCACCACCACCCACCCTCTCTGTGTGGCACTTACCTTGAAATCCAGTTTGAGATTCACAGGCCCATTGGCCATTTTTTCTGGTTTGCATGGTCTTTTTTGGGAACCCCTTATGGTCTTTTTCTTATTTTCCCCACACACATGTTCTTCCAAAGTCGGCATCTGGTTCTGGTTTTTCCATTTTTGCAGACAGTGCTGCCTGTATCTTGCAGCACTGTGCAAAGCCCAAAGTCTGCCCCAGTAATCCTGCATGGCCATGCTGTTGGGCTGGGCCTGGATGCAGGGGCCTCTCAGTCCAGCTCACAGGATTGGTCTCTTCTTTGCCTGTGACATCGTTTGAGCACGGGGCCCCTTGGTGGGCCTCCTGGGAGGGGTCTGTAGCCCTCGGGCATGTTCCAACTTGTCTGTGCCCTCCCCCCCTTTGGCGACCCTTCACCTTCTTGAAGTTGCCCCCCCACCCCAGACATGTTAGGGTTTGTTCTGCAGCCTGGTAAAGTGGGGGATCCGAACCCTGCCTTTTACTTTTGCTTAATTACTTTCTATTCCCATTTCATCTTTAATTATTCATTCCATTAGCTTTTATTAAAGAATGTTTTGTCCTTTTTATACCTATGTTTTTTAATATAAATGTATATAGAAGTATATATTTAAAATAGTGCATTTATCTGTAAATAAATAAAATATATATTTATACATATTTGTATACACCTTTATATATATATAGTTCTATGTACGAATATATTGTATATAAATATAGATATTTTTATATCTGAGCACTTCCTGATCCAAAGGAAGCGGGCAGCCAATCACAGGGCAGCCTGAGAACACATGGGTATGATGGTATCAAGAAATAGCTGTCAGCCAATCACAATGCAGTATGAAAACACGTGGGAAATAGTGCTGTCAAAAGTGGGAGCCTCCCTGTATGTAATGACAGGGGGCTTCCTTTTCTGACGTGCTTCCGGGTACGCTGGTCGGGGAGGCTAGTCCTGCCAGCCAATTACAGGGCAGTATGAAAACACATGGAGCATGACATTGTCGAAAATGGTGGCTAGCAGCCACACAATGTTGGCTGAAACAACTTGGCAGGCCCTGCGTAATTAGTGGGAGGGTTTTTCTGCTCTGACATCATTCTAGGGTAAACAGGAAGGGGTGGCTGGTCCTGCCAGTCAATCACAGGGCTCCCTGAGAACACGTGGGTATGACAGTGCCAAGAAATGGCCGTCAGCCAATCACAGAGCAGTATGAAAACATGTGGGTTATGACTTTTAACAAAATGGCAGCTCCCTTCCATAAAATGGCGGCGTCCTGTGTATGTAGGGGAAGGGTTTTCTGGGTCTGATGTACTTCTGGGTAAACTGGTAGGGGTGGCTAGTCCTGCCAGCCAATCAGAACAGACCACATGACTGGAAGAGGGGAGGGACTTCCAGAGGAAATGGCACATGAGGCTGCTGGGAGGGGGGCAGGGCACCATTTACTTCTTATCTTGCGTATCAGTTGAACCTATGCTACTGGCATTCTGCCTACTGCAAAAGGCTGCTGCATACATGCTACGGAATAGCAACCACTGTGCAACAAGGGTTTGGAATAAGCCCTGTATCATCTTAAATGTTTGGGCTAGCTTCAAACTTGGTAGTACACAATGGTTTCAACTATTACAATAAAATATTCAAACAGACCTTCATGATTTATGATATAGAACAGAACTCTTGAGAGCAGAGCTCTCAAAACATTTAGATTTTGATAACTTTATCAGTTTGAGGGGAAAAACTGGAAAAAGAAGTTGAGATGTATATTATTTTCCCTTTGCAGAGATTTTGTGACCGAAACCAAAAATTAGTATCGGTCTGTATTGGGTTTACATAGCAAGGTTTTGGTAGCACTTGGGGCTGCAGGGGTAGCCTCTGCGAGAAGGGACCGGGGCTGCCCCGTGTTGGACAGAGCCAGTTTCAGCCGGCTCCAAAGCAGATCTGCCGCTGGCCAAAGCTGAGCCAATCAGCGATGTCGGTAGCGTCTCTGTGATGATAACATATTTAAGAAAGGGTAAAAATCATGGTGCAGCAGCTCTGAGGGAGAAGAGTGAGAAAAATATGAGAGAAGCAACTATGCAGACACCAAGGAGGGGGAGGAGGTGCTCCAGGCACCAGAGCAGAGATTCCCCGGCAGCCTGTGGAGAAGACCATGGTGACGCAGGTTGTCCCCCTGCAGCCCATGGAGGACTCCACGCCACAGCAGGTGGATATGCCCCGAAGGAAGCTGCAGCCCGTGGAGAGGAGCCCACGCTGGAGCAGGTTTGCTGGCAGGACTTGTGACCCCGTGGGGGACCCATGCAGGAGCAGTCTGTTCCTGAAGGACTGCACCCCGTGGGAAGGACCCACGCTGGAGCAGTTCTTGAAGGACTGCAGCCCATGAGAAGGACCTACGTTGGAGAAGTTAATGAAGGACTGTATCCCATGGGAAGAACCCCATACTGGAGCAGGGGAAGAGCGTGAGGAGGAAGGAGCGGCAGAGACGAAGCATTATGAACTGACTGCAACCCCCATTCCCCATCCTCCCTGTGCCGTTTGGAGTGGGGGGAGGAGGTAAAAGAGTTGAGAGTGAATTTGAGCCTGGGAAGAAGGGAGGGGCAGGGGCAAAAGGTGGTTTTAGCTTTGTTTTTGTTTCTCACTATCCTTCTCTATTTTTAATTGGCAATAAATTTAATTAATCTTATCATAGAATCATAGAATGGTTTGGGTTGGAAGGGACCTTAAAGATCATCTAGTTCCAACCCCCCTGCCATGGGCGGGGACGCCTTCCACTAGATCAGGTTGCTCAAAGCCCCATCCAACCTGGCCTTGAACACTTCTAATGATGGGGCATCCACAACTTGTCTGGGCAACCTGTTCCAGTGCCTCACCGCCCTCATCATAAATAATTTCTTCCTTATGTCCAATCTAAATCTACCCTCTTTCAGTTTAAAGCCATTGCCCCATGTCCTATCACTACACTCCCTGATAAAGAGTCCCTCCCCATCTTTCCTGTAGGCCCCCTTGAAGTACTGGAAGGCCGCTATAAGGTCTCCCTGGAGCCTTCTCTCCTCTAGGCTGAACAACCCCAACTCTCTCAGCCTGTCCTCATAGGGGAGGTGTTCCAGCCCCCTGATCATCTTCGTGGCCCTCCTCTGGACCTGCTCGAGCAGGTCCATGTCTTTCTTATGCTGGGAGCCCCAGAGCTGGATGCAGTACTCCTGGGGGGGTCTCACGAGAGCGGAGTAGAGGGGGAGAATCACTTCCCTCGACCTGCTGACCACACTTCTTTTGATGTGGCCCAGGATACGATTGGCTTTCTGGGCTGCTAGCGCACATTGCTGGCTCATGTCCAGTTTTTCATCCACCAATACCCCCAAGTCCTTCTCCGCAGGGCTGCTTTCAATCCACTCATCACCCAGCCTGTATCCATGTTTGGGATTGCCCCAACCCAGATTGGCCTTGTTGAACTTCAGGAGGTTTCCATGGGCCCACCTCTCTAGCCTGTCAAGGTCCCTCTGAATGGCATCCCTTCCCTCTAGAGTATCAACCAGACCACTCAGCTTGGTGTCATCCACAAACTTGCTGAGGGTGCACTCAATCCCACTGTCCATGTCCCCGACAAAGATGTTAAATAATACTGGTCCCAATACAGACCCCTGAGGGACACCACTTGTCACTGGTCTCCACCAGGACATCGAGCCGTTGACCGCAACTCTTTGAGTGTGACCATCCAGCCAATTCCTTATCCACTGAGTGGTCCACCCGTCGAATCCATGTCTCTCAATTTTAGAGACAGGGATGTTGTCATGGATCTTCCCCAATTTGAGTCTCTTTTGCCCGTGATGGTAATTGCTGAGTGATCTCCCTGTCCCTATCTCGACCCACCAGCTTTTTCATCTTATTTTCTCCCTCTGTCCTGCTGAGGAGGGGGAGTGAGAGAGCAGCTTGGTAGGCACCTGGCAGCCAGCCAAGCTTAACCCACCACAAAGTCTAATTGTAAAAATAAAATTTAATCTGCTAGTAGCCCTGGACAGTAATTTCCACCTCTCTTACTATGGCAGGGTAGAGGACAGATTCAGAACAGTTTCAACTGAAAAACATTAACTTATCTGGCTTTTCCCCTTTCCAAGTTAAATCTCAAAGAACAGTGATTTTCAGTGATTTTGTACAACAAGTTGGACAATACCCCTCCTCCCACAGGGGGGTCGGACAAGATGACCTCCAGCGGTCCCTTCCAACCTCAGCGATTCTGTGATTCTGTGATTTATTAGAGAGGATTGCAATTTGATCTGTTGAAAGTCTGCTTTGGTGGTTTTTTTTAAGCTATGTTATGCTGTAAGAAATCAAGATCATGAGATTAAAAGGTTTTATTGAAAACGTCAGATTGTATGTGTGAAGTCAAGCAGCCATTGTAACATGCTTTTCCAAACTTGTGACAAATGCCAAAATACTGTAGTAACATTCAGGCATGCTGACCTTTTCACCTTTGGTCTTGCACATGTTTTAGAAGCTTTCAAAATTTTTTAAGAATAATCTTTTTTTTAAGATCCACCAATGTTTGCAGTCTCCTGTTTGTGAGTGTCCTGGTTTCAGCTGGGATAGAGTTAATTTTCTTCCTAGTAGCTGGTATAGTGCTGTGCTTTGGATTTTAGTATGAGAATAATATTGATAACACACTGATGTTTTGGCTGTTGCTAAGCGGTGTTTACACTAGTCAAGGACTTTTTCAGCTTCCCATGCTCTGCCAGGTGCACAAGAAGCTGGGAGGGGGCACAGCCAGGATAGTTGATCCAAACTGGCCAAAGGGCTATTCCATACCATATGATGTCATGCCCAGTATATAAACTGGGGGGAGTTGGCCGGGGGGTAGCGGTTGCTGCTTGGGGATTGGCTGGGCGTCGGTCGGCGGGTGGTGAGCGGTTGTATCTTTTTTTTTGTTTTTTCTTTTCCCTCCCTTGGGTTTTGTTCCTCTCTCTCTTGTTGTTTTCCTTCTCATTACAATTCATCATTATTATTACTATTATTTTGTTCCAAGTATTAAACTGTTCTTATCTCAACCCACGAGTTTTCTTACTTTTACTGTTCCGATTCTCTCCCCCATCCCACCGGGGGGGAGTGAGCGAGCGGCTGCGTGGTGCTTAGCTGCCAGCTGGGGCTAAACCACGACAGTCCTTTTTGGTGCCCAACGTGGGGCAATAAGGGTTTGAGATAATAACAGATTAACCAGAGCATATTAAGGAATTTAGATCCGTTAATAGTTGTGGGACGCAATATTGATCCATCTGTTCTTAGCATTGGTTTACCTGATCTGCACCATGCTCATTTTTTTGCTGTACATGTTAAAGATCGGTGTTGGTTTTTGCACTTTACTGTGCTCTGCAGTGATTAGTGATGTTTTGCCTGTGAGATTTGTTATTAAAACAGTGACCTTGGGTTTATTTTGGTATCTAAGTGCCATACTGAAACCGTTACTGTATGTCGGGTATCACCTTATGGAGACAATTAGCAATTATACTTCTTCCTCTGAGAGGTTTTTTATGGAGGAAATGCAGAATTGTACCTTCACTACTTTCTTCTACAATGTTTCCTCCTTCATTACAGTAACTTTTCAGTATCTTGAACATCCTTGGGAAGTTAAGATACTTCTATTGGTATAGCTTGGGAATACTGTTTCAGTTTTGTCCAAGATTAGTAAGCAATTGAAGAATATCATCCAGAGATCTGCCCCAAGGCCGGATAGTTATGAGTGGCAGGGTGTGTGGGATAGCATGGGCAAACGCCTAAGTTATTGGGCACCTCCAGTGTTTTGGAACTTCACTCCTGAACAAGTGCAGAATCCTGAAAAATTAGAAGAATATTTGGAAAAAGTATGTCGTCACCCTGCCAATTCTAGGGAGACACAAATCACTGCAATGTGCTGGGGCCTGGCCCATGCCTACCGAGCCCTGTTCAACACTATTCTGAACCCTCAAGGATCTGGTGACAAAATGACAGGCACTGCGGTTACTGTAGCCCTCCTGCGACAGGCACTGCGGCTGCTCCAGCCCCCGCTGCGACAGGCACTGCGGCTGCTCCAGACAACTCTGTTACAAGCACTGCGGTCACACCAGCGCCCCCTGCGACAGATGATGCAGTTCAACCAGGGAATCAACCCGTGTCAGTATCAGTCGCCCCTATACATAAGAAGAAATCCTGGAAGCGAAAGTCAGCTCGTTTAGAAAGGGAAAATGAAAAAGCAGGGCCATCACAGGGAGAGGAAGAGGAAGAACTCGTAAACGAGATGGAAACCACCCAATCCCTATCCCTGAGTGAGCTGCGAGATATGCGAAAACATTTCAGCCGTCGTCCAGGTGAGCACATTGTCACCTGGCTGCTCTGATGCTGGGATAACAGGGCCAGTAGCCTGGACTTAGAGGGTAAGGAAGCCAAGCAGATGGGATCCCTTTCTAGGGAAGGGGACATTGACAAAGCGATTGGAAAAGGGGCACCAGCACTCAGCCTCTGGAGGCGACTCCTGTCAGCTATAAAGGAAAGATATCCCTTCAAGGAAGATGTTGTATATCGCCCCAGGAAATGGACTACCATGGAGAGAGGTATCCAGTACCTGAGGGAATTAGCTGTGCTGGAAGTGATTTATGGTGACCTGGACGATGAGCGGTTACCCAAAGATCCAGATGAAGTCCAGTGCACACGATGTATGTGGTGGAAGTTGGTATGGAACGCACCACCGTCGTGTGCAAACTCATTGGCAATACTGACCTGGAAAGACGGAGACAGTCCAACAGTGAATGAAGCTGCTAGTAACCTCCGGGAATACAAAGAAAGTATCTCTTCATCCCTTGTCTCGGCTGTGGAGAAACTGTCCCAGGAGTTCCAACGGTTCAAAGAAGATATGTCCTACTCCCCACCTGTAAGGACCAGTGTCTCAGCTATTAGGAGTCAGCGTTCCTCTGCTCAAGAGAGAGGATATAGAGGGTAACCTCTATATCCTCTGTGGATAACCACGGGGCACCCTATGGTTTTACTTGCGTGACCATGGAGAGGACATGAGGAAGTGGGATGGAAAACCTACCTCGACCCTAGAGGCAAGGGTACGTGAGATGCAAGGAAAAACAATCCCCAAAGGGGGTTCTTCCAGGAAAATTGCTGCTCCGGTTTCCTGTGGAAAGTTCCCCAGACAGAGTAGAAGGGCTGATCTTACTCCTCATTTTAATGAAGGAGCTCCTGACTCTTATATACAAGAAATGGGTAATGAATACTATGACCAGGACTAGGGGGGCCCTGCCTCCAGCCAAGTGGAGGAAAGGGACAACCGGATTTACTGGACTGTGTGGATTCGATGGCCTGGCACATCAGACCCACAGGAGTATAAGGCTCAAGCAGACACCGGTGCACAGTGTACCCTAATGCCATCAAGTTTTACAGGGGCAGAACCCATCTGTATTTCTGGAGTGACAGGGAGATCCCAACAGCTAACTGTATTGGAGGCCGGAGTGAGCCTAACTGGGAATGAGTGGCAAAAGCCCCCCATTGTGACTGGCCCAGAGGCTCCGTGCATCCTTGGCATAGACTACCTCAGGAGAGGGTATTTCAAGGACCCAAAAGGGTACCAGTGGGCTTTTGGTATAGCTGCCTTGGAGACGGAGGAAATAAAGCAGCTGTCTACCTTGCCTGGTCTCTCAGAGGACCCTTCTGTTGTGGGATTGCTGAGGGTCAAAGAACAACAGGTGCCCATTGCTACCACAACAGTGCACCGGAGGCAATATCGCACCAACCGAGACTCCCTGATTCCCATCCATAAGCTGATTCATCGACTGGAGATCCAAGGAGTGATCAGTAAGACTCGTTCACCTTTTAACAGTCCTATATGGCCAGTGCAAAAGTCTAATGGAGAGTGGAGACTAACAGTAGACTATCGTGGCCTGAATGAAGTCACGCTGCCATTGAGTGCTGCTGTGCCAGACATGCTGGAACTTCAATATGAACTGGAGTCAAAAGCAGCCAAATGGTATGCTACAAATGATATCGCTAATGCGTTTTTCTCAATTCCTTTGGTAGCAGAGTGCAGGCCACAGTTTGCTTTCACTTGGAGGGGCGTTCAGTGCACTTGGAATCGATTGCCCCAGGGGTGGAAACACAGCCCTACCATTTGCCATGGACTGATCCAGACTGCACTGGAGCAGAGTGAAGCTCCGGAACATCTGCAATACATTGATGACATCATCGTGTGAGGCAATAGAGCAGAAGAAGTTTTTGAGAAAGGGCAGAAAATAGTCCAGATCCTCCTGAAAGCTGGTTTTGCCATAAAACAAAGTAAGGTCAAGGGACCTGCATGGGAGATCCAGTCTTTAGGAATAAAATGGCAAGATGGACGTCGTCAGATCCCAATGGATGTGATTAACAAAATAACAGCCATGTCCCCACCAACTAGCAAAAAGGAAACACAAGCTTTCTTAGGCGTTGTGGGTTTTTGGAGAATGCATATTCCAAATTACAGTCTGATCGTAAGCCCTGTCTACCAAGTGACCCGGAAGAAGAACAATTTCAAATGGGGCCCTGAGTAACGACAGGCCTTTGAACAAATTAAACGGGAGATAGTTCACGCAGCAGCCCTTGGGCCAGTCCGGGCAGGGCAAGATGTTTAGAATGTGCTCTACACCGCAGCCAGGGAGAATGGCCCTACCTGGAGCCTCTGGCAGAAAGCTCCAGGGGAGACTCGAGCTCGACCCCTAGGGTTTTGGAGTCGGGGATACAGAGGATCCGAGGCCTGCTATACTCCAACTGAAAAAGAGATATTGGCAGCATATGAAGGGGTTCGAGCTGCTTCAGAAGTGGTTGGTACTGAGTGGTTGGTACTGGGCCAAAGAGCATGGCATTGAGTGGGCATATCACATCCCCTATCATGCACCAGCCTGTGGGAAAATTGAACGATACAATGGACTGTTAAAGACTACACTGCGAGCAATGGGTGGTGGGACATTCAAACATTGGCATACACATTTAGCAAAGGCAACCTGGTTAGTTAACACTAGGGGATCTGTCAATCGAGCTGGCCCTGCCCAATCAAAACTTTTACATACTGTCGAAGGGGATAAGGTCCCTGTAGTGCACATAAAAAACATGCTGGGGAAGACAGTCTGGGTTACTCCTGCCTCAGGCAAAGGCAAGCCCATTCGTGGGATTGCTTTTGCTCAAGGACCTGGGTGCACTTGGTGGGTAATGCGAAAGGATGGGGAAGTCCGCTGTGTACCTCAAGGGGATTTGATTTTGGGTGAAAATAGCCAATGAACTAAATGGTATGATGTTAATTGCTATATAATACTGTGTGTCATCACTTTTATGGTTACTATACACCATATCAACAGTATTTCAGTAAGGATCACCCACAGAATCACAGAATCACAGAATCGTATAGGTTGGAAAAGACCTTTAAGATCATCGAGTCCAACCATAAACCTAACACTACCAAGACCACCACTATACCATGTCCCTAAGCACCTCATCCAAACGTCTTTTAAATACCTCCAGGGATGGCGACTCAACTACTTCACCGGGCAGCCTGTTCCAATGCTTGATAACCCTTTCAGTGAAGTAACATTTCCTAATATCCAGTCTAAACCTCCCCTGGTGCAACTTGAGGCCATTTCCTCTTGTCCTATCACTTGTTACCTGGGAGAAGAGACCGACACCCACCTCGCTACAACCTCCTTTCAGGTAGTTGTAGAGAGCAATAAGGTCTCCCCTCAGCCTCCTTTTTTCTAGGCTAAACAACCCCAGTTCCCTCAGCCGCTCCTCATAAGACTTGTGCTCTAGACCCTTCACCAGCTTCGTTGCCCTTCTTTGGACACACACCAGCACCTCAATGTCTCTCTTGTAGTGAGTGTCCCAAAACGGAACACAGTATTTGAGGTGCGGCCTCACCAGTGCCGAGTACAGGGGGACAATTGCTTCCCTAGTCCTGCTGGCCACACTATTTCTGATACAAGCCAGGATGCCATTGGCTTTCTTGGCCACCTGGGCACACTGCTGGCTCATATTCAGCCGGCTGTCAACCAACACTCCCAGGTCCTTCTCTGCTGGGCAGCTTTCCAGCCACTCTTCCCCAAGCCTGTAGCGTTGCATGGGGTTGTTGTGGCCCAAGTGCAGGACCTTGCACTTGGCCTTGTTAAACCTCATACAACTGACCTCGGCCCATTGATCCAACCTGTCCAGATCCCTCTGCAGAGCCTTCCTACCCTCAAGCAGATTGACACTCCCGCACAACTTGGTGTCATCTGCAAACTTACTGAGGATGCACTCGATCCCTTCATCCAGATCATTGATAAAGATATTAAACAGAACTGGCCCCAACACAGAGCCCTGGGGGACACCACTTGTGACCGGCCGCCAACTGGAGTAAACTCCATTCACCACCACTCTTTGGGCCCAGCCAGCCAGCCAGTTCTTTACCCAGAGAAGCATACACCCGTCCAAGCCATGAGCAGCCAGGTTCTCCAGGAGAATGCTGTGGGAAACCATGTCAAAGGCTTTACTGAAGTCCAGATAGACAACATCCACAGCCTTTCCCTCATCCACTAGGCGGGTCACCTTGTCGTAGAAGGAGATCAGGTTGGTCAAGCAGGACCTGCCTTTCCTGAACCCATGCTGGCTGGGCTTGATCCCTTGGTTATCCTCTACGTGCCGTGTGATGGCACTCAAGATGATCTGCTCCATCAGCTTCCCTGGTACCGAGGTCAGGCTGACAGGCCTGTAGTTCCCCGGGTCCTCCTTCCGGCCCTTCTTGTAGATGGGTGTCACATTCGCTAATCTCCAGTCAGCAGGGACCTCCCCAGTTAGCCAGGACTGCTGGTAAATGATGGAAAGGGGCTTGGTGAGCACTTCTGCCAGTTCCTTCAGTACTCTCGGGTGGATCTCATCAGGCCCCATAGACTTGTGAGTGTCTCAGTGGTGCAGCAGGTCACTAACCATTTCCCCCTGGATTATGGGGGCTCCATTATGGTCCCCGTCCCTATCTTCCAACTCTGGGGGCTGGGTACCCAGAGAACAATTGGCCCTGCTATTAAAGACTGAGGCAAAGAAGGCATTAAGTACCTCAGCCTTTTCCTCATCCTTGGTCACTGTGTTCCCTCCCCCGTCTACTAGGGGCTGGAGATTCTCCTTAGCTCTCCTTTTGCTGCTAATGTATTTGAAGAAGCATTTTTTGTTGTCTTTTACAGCAGCAGCCAGATTGAGCTCTAGCTCAGCTTTGGCCCTTCTAATTTTCTCCCTGCACAGCCTTGCTACACCTTTGTAGTCCTCCTGACTTTCCTGCCCCTTCTTCCAGAGGTCATAGACTCTCCTCTTTTTCCTGAGTTTGAGCCAGAGCTCTCTATTCAGCCAGGCCGGTCTTCTTCCCCGCCGGCTCGTCTTTTGGCACCTGGGGACAGCCTGCTCTTGTGCCTTTAGGACTTCCTCCTTAAAAATGTCCAGCCTTCCTGGACTCCTTTGCCCTTTAGGGCTGCCTCCCAGGGGACTCTGTCAACCAGTCTCCTAAACAGGCCAAAGTCTGCCCTCCGGAAGTCCAAGGTGGCAGTTTTGCTGACCCCCCTCGCCGCTTCTCCACGTATCAAAAACTCTATCATTTCGTGATCACTCTGCCCTAGACAGCCTCCAACCATCACATCGCTCACAAGTCCTTCTCTGTTCGTGAACAAGAGGTCCAGCGGGGCACCTTCCCTAGTTGGCTCACTCACCAGCTGTGTCAGGAAGTTATCATCTGCCACACACTCCAGGAACCTCCTAGACTGTTTCCTCTCTGCTGTATTGTATTTCCAGCAGACATCCAGTAGGCTGAAGTCCCCCACAAGAACAAGGGCTTGCGATCGTGATGCTTCTCCGAGCTGCTTATAGAATAGTTCGTCTGCCTCTTAATCCTGGTTGGGTGGTCTGTAACAGACTCCCACCACAATATCTGCCTTGTTGGCCTTCCCCCTGATTCTTACGCATAGACACTCCACCCTATCATCACCATTATCGAGCTCTAAACTATCCAGACACTCCTTAACATACAGGGCTACCCCACCACCTCTCCTGCCTCGCCTATCCCTCCTGAAGAGTTTATAGCCATCCATCGCCGCACTCCAGTTGTGCGAGTCATCCCACCATCTTTCCGTGATGGCAACCATATAATAGTTTTCCTGCTGTACAATGGCTTCCAGCTCCTCCTGCTTGTTGCCCATGCTGCGTGCATTGGTGTAGAGGCACTTCAGCTGGGCTGTCGTCCGTGTCTCCTTCACAGAAGAACACCCCTTATGTGCTTTGAGGCGTTTCACTGGCATTTCCCTCTTGGCTCCTATTGCCTCAGTATCCCCTAGCTCAACTCTGCACAACTTCAACTGTGCACCAGTGTACCCCGCACATCTCAGAGACACAGGCTGAGTGCCCTTACTGGCACCCGCTCCCTCTAACCGTGGCATGTCGTCCCTCAGCTTCCCTCGGGCAAGCCTGATATTATCCCCCTCCCCCTTCGAGTGTAGTTTAAAGCTCTGTCGATGAGCCCTGCAAGCTCCTGAGCAAAGATTCTCTTTCCCCTTTGAGAAAGATGAATCCCATCAGACGCCAGCAAACCTGGTGCTGTGTAGGCCATCCCGTTGTCAAAAAAACCAAATCCATGGCGATGACACCAGCCACGGAGCCATGAGTTGATAGATTGGGTGCCTCTGTTCCTTCTAGTGTCACTGCCCACAACTGGAAGGAGAGAGGAGAAAATAACCTGTGCTCCAGAGTCCCTTACTAGCCATCCCAAGGCCCTGAAGTCTCTTTTGATTGCCCTAGGACTTCGTGTTGCAGCTTCATCGCCCCCCACATGGAGTAGGGGGTAATAGTCCGAGGGCCGTACCAGGCTAGGGAGTATCCTCCTGATATCCTTCACCCGGGCCCCAGGGAGGCAGCAGACTTCCCTAAGAGGAGGGTCCATCCGGCATATCGGACCCTCAGTTCCCCTCAGAAGGGTGTCACCCACAACTATAACCCGTCTTCTCTTCCTTGTGGAGGTGGTGTTAATGCGAGAGGTACGTTCTTCTGACCTGGGCGACACCTCTGGTGTAGATAGACTGTCATCCCCATCCTCCATTGACTGGCCTTCCATCTCCAGGGCCTCATACCTCATACCCAGATTAATGAAGAATGAGCTTTGATGAAACCAAGAAAAGTGCAGCAGTGATGGAACCAGAACTGGCTTCAGCATGCAACAGTCCAACACCACACACCATCTCTCCTGCCCTGAAGGACTGTTATGACAGATGGAGCCCAAAGTCATGGACTAAATGAACTTAACAAACATTTTAGAGGGATGGCCCATAGACCAAGGGAATGATAGCTGTGTGTATATATATATCAAGAGACAGGAAAAGTGGTGGTGATTAATTGTATTAGAAAGGGTAGAACCTGGGCATGATGTAAATGGTATAGAGTAGGGGGTGGATACTGTCCTGGTCTCGTCTGGGATAGAGTTAATTTTCTTAGTAGCTGGTATAGTGCTGTGTTTTGGATTTTAGTGTGAGAATAATATTGATAACACACTGATGTTTTGGCTGTTGCTAAGCCGTGTTTACACTAGTCAAGGACTTTTTCAGCTTCCCATGCTCTGCCAGGTGCACAAGAAGCTGGGAGGGGGCACAGCCAGGATAGTTCATCCAAACTGAGCAAAGGGCTATTCCATACCCTATGATGTCATGCCCAGTATATAAACTGGGGGGAGTTGGCCAGGGGGTAGCGATCGCTGCTCGGGGATTGGATAGGCGTCGGTCAGCGGGTGGTGAGCGGTTGTATCATTTTTAATTTTTTTTTTTCTTTTCCCTCCCTTGGGTTTTGTTCCTCTCTCTCTCTTGTTGTTTTCCTTCTCATTACAATTCATTATTATTATTACTATTATTTTGTTCCAATTATTAAACTGTTCTTATCTCAACCCACGAGTTTTCTTACTTTTGCTCTTCTGATTCTCTCCCCCATCCCACCAGGGGGGAGTGAGCGAGCGGCTGCGTGGTGCTTAGCTGCCGGCTGGGGCTAAACCACGACAGTGAGTCTCGAGGCCATCAGCTGGTTCTTTTTTTCTCTGTTCAGTATGAATAACTTAATGGTAAATATTACATCATTATGTACTAGTAGGATCTTTGTATAGTAGAAAGAGTTTCACCTATAACCAGGCTGGAAAATCTCACAGATGGAAGCAAGGATTATCATGTGAACTCTCTAAATTTGGAGGATGTATGAACCAAGCAACTGTAGATGTTACTGTGAATCTTTATTCGATGTATTTGTCACAAAGAATCACCCATCTTTAGTTTTGCAGACTCCCTTTGCTGAGTTGTTGAGCCTTGTGTATGCTCACCTCTGCTGAAAGGAGAGAAGATACTGCTACATTTGCAAGGAGCTTCTGGTGTGGTTTAGCAACAGTTGTTTCATTCATTAGCTCAGTAGAATTTTGCTAAATATAATAAGAGCTTACAGCAGAAGTTTTAGCACTGGAAACATCAGCTCCCAAGGATCAGCAACCAGACTAGGTTTTCAGTGTAAGATGTGAGATGTAGAGTGAAGAAGTAAGATTCAGAGTGAAGATGTATGTTTTGTAGGATGAAGGTTCTGTGGTTGTTTTTATGAAATTCAAAACCAAACGCTAATCAGCATACCTTTTTGTGGTACTGTAACCATAGTATTTTGCTTGACTTTTGGAACAGGCAAACTTCATGGAACTCAAAGCTTTGCAAGTAAATGTAAGTTGTTACTTTCTTTTTTTATTGCAAAAATTATTTAGAGTGGACAAGGGAAGAGCTATGGATGTCATCTACCTGGTCAGTAGATAAGGCCTACAGAAGTAAGGCCTTTAATAATGTCCCTGTCCTGGTTTCGGCTGGGATAGGGTTAATTTTCTTCCTAGTAGCTGGTATAGTGCTGTGTTTTGGATTTTAGTATGAGAATAATATTGATAACACACTGATGTTTTGGCTATTGCTAAGTGGTGTTTACACTGGTCAAGGACTTTTCAGCTTCCCATGCTCTGCCAGGTGCACAAGAAGCTGGGAGGGGGCACAGCCAGGATAGTTGATCCAAACTGGCCAAAGGGCTATTCCATACCATATGACATAATGCTCAGTATATAAACTGGGGGGAGTTGGCCGGGGGGTAGTGATCGCTGCTCGGGGACTGGCTGGGCGTTGGTCGGCGGGTGGTGAGCGGTTGTATCACTGTTGGTTTTGGGTTTTTTTTTCCCCTGGGTTTTGTTCCTCTCTCGCTCCCTTGTGGTTTTCCTTCTCATTACAATTTATTATTATAATTATTATTATTATTTGTTCCAATTATTAAACTGTTCTTATCTCAACCCACAAGTTTTCTTACTTTTGCTCTTCCAATTCTCTCCCCCATCCCCTTGGGAGGGGGGAGGGTGAGCGAGCGGCTGTGTGATACTTAATTGCCGACTGGGGCTAAACCACAACAGTCCCCAACAACATTCTGGTGGCTAAATTGGAGAGATATGGGTTTGATGGATGGACTGTTAGATGGATAAGGAATTGGCTGGATGGCCGCATCCCAAGAGTCAACAGCTCAATGTCCAAGTGGAAGCCAGTAACAACTGGTGTCCCTCAAGGGTCCATACTGGGACCAATACTATTTAATATCTTCGTTAATTACATAGACAGTGGGATTGAGTGCACCCTCAGCAAGTTTGTGGATGACACCAAGCTGAGTGGTGCAGTTGATTCGCTTGAGGGAAGGGATGCCATCCAGAGGGACCTTGACAGGCTTGAGGAGTAGGCCCGTGCGAACCCCGTGAAGTTCAACAAGGCCAAGTGCAAGGTCCTGCACCTAGGTTGGGGCAATCCCCAGTGTCAATACAGACTGGGGGATGAATGAATTGAGAGCAGCCCTGAGGAGAAGGACTTGGGGATACTGGTGGAAGAAAAATGGGACATGAGCCAGTAATGTGCGCTCAGCCCAGAAAGCCAACTGTGTCCTAGGCCGCATAAAAAGAAGTGTGGCCAGCAGGTCAAGGGAGGTGATTCTCCCCCTCTACTCCACTCTTGTGAGACCCCACCTGGAGTACTACATCTGGCTCTGGGGCCCCCAGCACAAGACATGGACCTGTTGGAGCGAGTCCAGAGGAGGGCCACGAAAATGATCAGAGGGCTGGAACACCTCTCCTATGAAGAAAGGCTGAGAGAGTTAGGGTTGTTTAGCCTGGAGAAGAGAAGGCTCCAGGAAGACATTACTGTAGCCTTTCAGTACTTAAAGGGGGCTTATAAGAAAGATGGGGACAGACTTTTTACCAGGGCCTGTAGTGACAGGACAAGGGGCAATGGCTTTAAATTGAAAGAGGGTAGATTTAGGTTGGACATAAGGAAGAAATTATTTATGATGAGGGAGGTGAGACACTGGAATAGATTGCCCAGAGAAGTTGTGGATGCCCCATCCCTGGAAACATTCAAGGTCAGGTTGGACTGGGCTTTGAGCAACCTGATCTAGTGAAAGATGTCTCTGCCCATGGCAGGGGGTTTGTACTAGATGACCTTTAAAGGTCCCTTCCAACCCAAACCATGCTATGATTCTATGATTATAAAAATCTAAGTTTTTCAAGTTTGTCTTTGAAGTCAGATTTTTGAAGAAATGCTGCTTTCCATACATCCCACTAGTAAAGCTGATAGTGTATATATGTATATCTCTCACACTCCAAAACCCTCTGAGAAAGAAACATTAACGTTGTCAAATCTAGTACTTAAAACTCAGGGTTGCTGGGGCAGCCTTGTTTCAGGCCCCTTGAGGTTATGCATTATAGTACAGGCTTCCATTATATTGTTGCATACATTTTTTTTCTACTCAAAATTTTGCCTAGGCTACACTAATGCCGATGTTTTTGAACCTTTCCATGTTTGACTTAGCAGTATTAATGTTTTTCTAGCATCAGGCTTTTCTTTTGTTGTGGATGAAGGGGCAAATGAGGGGATGTAATTTCCTGATGTGGTGGATTGAACCTGGTTGGACACCAGGGTCCCACCAAAGCCGCTCTATCACTCCCCCTCCTCAGCTGAACAGAGGAGAAAAAATACAAGGCTTGTGGGTCGAGATAAGGACAGGGCGATCACTCACCAATTACCATCACAGGCAAAACAGACTCGACTTGGGGAAATTAATTTAAATTATTACCAATAAAAATCAGAGTAGGCTAATGAGAAATAAAACCAAATCTTAAAACACCTTCTCCCCACCCCTCCCTTCTTCCCGGGCACAACTTCACTCCCGATTTCTCTACCTCCTCCCCTAGAGCGGCGCAGGGGGACAGGGAATGGGGGTTGCGGTCAGTTCATCACACATCATTGTCTCTGCCACTCCTTCCTCTTCACACTCTTTCCCCTTCTCCAGCATGGGGTCCCTCCCACGGGAGACAGTCCTCCACGACCTTCTCCAGCGTGGGTCCTTTCCACGGGGTGCAGTCCTTCAGGAATGGACTGCTCCAGCATGGGTCCCCCACGGGGTCACAAGTCCTGCCAGCAAACCTGCTCCAGCATGGGCTCCTCTCTTCACGGGGTCACATGTCCTGCTAGAAGCCTGCTCCAGCGCGGGCTCTCCACAGGGTCACAGCCTCCTTTGGGTGCATCCACCTGCTCTGGCTTGGGGTCCTCCATGGGCTGTAGGTGGATATCTGCTCCACTGTGGACCTCTGTCATGGATGGAGTGAGAGTGCACTTCACTTGTAAGAGAGAAGCAAAAATATACTTTATTGGTATAGAACAGGGAGTTAACAAAGTTCAATGCAACTGGTTTAACAAGATTCGATGGCAAGGTACACTTGATTATTTACTGCATAGAGGACAGGGTCAGACAAAAACTGTCAGGGAGACTGTCCCGTTGAGTCATGAGGTTTGGAAAAGGATCCCCTTGCTTTCTAAACTCCTTCTCAGAGAGGAGTCTAGATGTGGCTGGATCCAATCCTAGTCCCAGACTTGGTCAACAGTTTATGTCTAAAGGATTATATGTGCACAATCAATCCTTTATATCACTTAGCTAAGATTTCAAATTTTAGCATGCTATTAGTCCCTTACCGAGGATCTGTTGTGGCAAGGAATCTCAAAGGGCTCTTGGGCTGCTCACTATTTATGGGGGGTAAGATGATTGACCCATAGTCATATTTGCATGCTGACCACAGATTTTAGTTTCTTCGGTGGGCGCATTGCACAATAGCCCTAGGCTATTGTGTTGTTATCTGTCTCCTGAATCCACTTTGAGCCAGATGCAGCCATCATGACCGGATGCATCCATTACAATCACCGCTGGTGGTTATCACCTAAGCAGGGTTACAGGAGATAAAGGTCGGGGGTGGGGGAAGCACACCATCATGACCTCCATGGGCTGCAGGAGGACAGCCTGCCTCACCATGGTCTTCACCATGGGCTGCAGGAGAATCTCTGCTCTGGTGCCTGGAGCACCTCCTCCCCCTCCTTCTTCACTGACCTTGGTGTCTGCAGAGCTGTTTCACATCTTCTCACTCCTCTCTCTGGCTGCAGTTGCTGTTGCGCAGCAACTTTTCCCCCCTTCTTAAATATGTTATCACAGAGATGCTACCACCATTGCTGATTGGCTCAGCTTTGGCCAGTGGTGGGTCTGTTTGGAGCCATCTGGCATTGGCTCTATTGGACATAGGGGAAGCTTCTAGCAGCTTCTCACAGAAGCCACCCCTGTAGCGCCCCCCGCTACTAAAACCTTGCTACGCAAATCCAATACAAAAACTTAATGAAAGTCATCCTTTAAGGTGAAGAAGTCATCTTGTTCAGCTCTCCTCAGCATCTTTTGTATGTGTCCTAAACAGAGATGAGGAATCAGGACACTGTTCTCATCTAATTGAGCTAAATAGAGTAACTGATAGAAGTAGAAGCCCAAGTGGTTTAAGTTTCTTGAAGTGATAAATAGTAAAACCAAAGATATATAAAACAGACTGGATTATAGACCTTACTTCCCATATGACATATAATGTTCTCTCCTTTCCTCTCCTTTTCCACTTTGGGAGGGAGAATATAGACGTGAAGATGCTCCAGGAAGAATCAGATTTCTAGGCTCATAATACTGGATTAGTTTCAGTTCTTTCTGTGAGCTAATACGGCCTTTGTTCTCATGACAGCTATTAATCTGTTTTTTTAGTTTGATGGGAATTGCATTCAGCCTTTTCCCAGTTCCCTCTCAGTGCTCCCTGAGGAATGCTGTCTTGAGCATCTCCTATAAGGATCTAAATACTCACACTTTTCAGGAGCTGCTGTACTTCTCAGAATAACCAGAACATGTAGTAAATGACAAAGTATTTTTCTAATGAAAAAAAAAATTGTTGGAGGAGAAAATTTATTAATATTTAAACAAAGCCCTGGAGACAGCCTAAGACACTGTTCTTAAAGGCAGGCATTTTAAAAGACTCAGAGGAACAATAATAACATATTTTAAAAATAAAAAATACATATTTCAGCTCTACAATTTATAATTAAAACCATAAACTTCTGTTGGTATTCTATTAAAAAAATCCAGGAATCCTTATGGAAATCATTATTTGACCTCTTGGCGCACCACTGAAAGAGAGAAGAAAGCCCCAGTATCACGAATTGTTACATGTGGGAAAACACCTTTAGCCATCAAGAGCTCCACTGATTTTTGGGTAACATTCTGAAGTGAGAGATCCAGCAGCTTTGGGGAACCTCAGTGTTTGGCTTGGTCTCTGCTTTATAGTTTTACCAACATATATGTATGTTGGTTAGGGATATTTTATGATTATGATGACATTGCTAGAGTGGGTCTGACAAGCCAAGAAAATGCAAGGTGCTGAGGTGCCTGCACAGCAAATGCAAGGTAGCCCGATGCCTGCACAGTGCTGTGGTAGTGCATCTGACTGTTGTGTTAATCCACCAAGCAAAATATGTTATGCAACAGGGCTACCTTAGTTTTCTCCATGTATGCATGGAAGTAAGGAGTGCCTCAGAACCATAAATCAAAGCCCGAGGGTTACTGCATACCCAGAGGGAACAGCCTCTTGAATGATATGCCACGGATAACACTAACTTCATTTACCCAAACTCACAATCAAGCACAACAGAGTCCTGTGTCTGAATGAAACCCAGCCAACGTCAGTACTGCTGATCATGGGCATAAGGACCTGTTCTTATACAGTCCCTTGCAGCACTGAGGCCTAATAGTGTACAAGGAGATAATGTCAAACTTGTGAGTGCCTGCAGACATCCTCAAGCACTTGATACCAGTTTATAATTGATAAGGATCTAGCTCTTTGAATGTCAAAATTATATAGATAAGAGATTTGCTATGAAAAGAGTGTCCTCTTTGACCATTATAACTTTAATAATAACTTCTTTAGTCTTTTCTTTTTTGAAAATGCGTAGACAGCCATTGTCTCAGGAAAAGAGAGATACCAAGAGCAAAAGATTTCCAGTGAAAGGGGTTTTATTTTCTTCTCTTTCTTGCCATGAAAGAGGTCATTGTTCCATCTCCACAGTTGGTTGCTGGCTGTGGAGAAAGGAGCAAATTACTGAGTGCAGGCAGAGAAGAAAAATGGTATTGAACTGGGATGAACAGGGCTTTTCATCACAACAAGAACAGGCCAGATGATAGATAAGAAATCAATTGATTTGTGTCAGATGGCTGATGTTGTATTTTAATATTCCATTGGTGACCACGTTCTCTCTGATGCCTTTCAGAACTGTTTGTACTTTGATTTAATCTGGAATTAGAGCTTTCAAACAGATTTGATTAACCTCACAGAGGAACAGTTACTTGTCAGCTGTGATTAGGTTTAATTAGTGCAAATTGGAAATTTGCCATTTTTCCCCTTAATCCTAGCTCATTGAGTTCTATTGAGTCTTTTGGGGGGTTAAAAGAAGAAAAAAAAGTACTGTATTGCCTTTTGATTCTCTGAGTTCTGAGTCACATTGTACTACCATATGCTTGGTATGAAATTTTATAGCAATTAATTTTAACACATAAAATTATATACCAAATAAATACCCTTCTGTGTTATACAGAGATTCTTTTCCTATCTCTATATGCAAATATGCAAGTGAAGAAATGTGGCTAAACAAATCAAGGTGAATTTGTATTGTTTCTTCTAGTAATTTTGATAACACTTTCTAGATAGGAAATTTACCAGTATAATTATATTGATCTAATTATAATGCTATAATTATGCTGGAATAAATTCCCATGTGAGCAATCTCATGATTCTCCATGTAGATAAAATACTTAGCACAAATGGCTATCTCAAAAACCCAGATCCAATACATAGTGAGCCTTGGAGTCATCTGCAAAGGGGTGCTGTAGAGTGACTCAGCTACTGACCCTTTTGTTTCATTTCTCTATCAATTCCTCTGCTGAGCTTTAACCATTAAATCTTTTCAGCATCATCCTGGAAAGCTCCTTATCAGTGAAACAGCACAGATACTTCATGATATGTTGTCAAATACAGTATACTTTTCCCTCACTGTATATATGGCATTCACTGAGCAAAAACAAATTGGGAAACATCTAATTTTAGTCTGGAGAAAAGGAGTGGACGTTTTCAGGGATGTCTGTAGGCCAGGGACATTACCAACAGTACAAGCAATGTGCATTGGATGTAAATTGGTTAAAAATCTGTGGGCAGTGCTGCTGGATAGTTACTATGACAGTATGTGCAAATAGTGTGATCGCTGATTTATGTGCAGTGTCATGATTAATTTCAAGTGAGTTTGTAGGGCTGCATTTACATTTTACCTCCTTTTCTAAAAATACCTGTGGTGGGTTGAACCTGGCTGGATGCCAGGTGCCCATCAAAGCTGCTCTATTTTCCCCCTCCTCAGCTGGACAGGGGAGAGAAAATATAATGAAAGGCTTGCGGGTCGAGATAAGGACAGGGAGATCACTCAGCAATTACTATCATGGGCAAAACAGGCTCGACTTGGGGAAAATTAATTTAATTTATTACCAATTAACAACAGAGTAGGATAATGAGAAATAAAAACAAATCTTAAAACACCTTCCCCCCACCCCTCCCTTCTTCCTGGAACTTTACTCCCTAATTCTCTACCTCCTCCCCCCAAGCGGCACAGGGGGACGGGGAATGTGGGTTGCGGTCAGTTCATCACACATTGTTTCTGCCACTCCTTCCTCCTCAGGGGGAGGACTCCTCACACTCTTCCCTTGCTCCAGCATGGGGTCCCTCCCACGGGAGACAGTCCTCCATGAACTTCTCCAATGTGTGTCCTTCCCACAGGCTGCATTTCTTCACGAACTGCTCCAGCATGGGTCCTTTCCACGGGGTGCAGTCCTTCAGGAATGGACTGCTCCAGCGTGGGTCCCCCATGGGGTCACAAGTCCTGCCAGCAAACCTACTCCAGCGTGGGCTCCTCTCTCCACAGGGTCACACGTCCTGCCAGGAGCCTGTTCCAGTGCAAGCTTCCCATGGGGTCACAGCCTCTTTCGGGCATCCACCTGCTCCAGCATCGGGTCCTCCACGGGCTGTAGGTGGATATCTGCTCCACCATTAACCTCCATGGGTTACTGGAGGTGCTACCACCGTCACTGATTGGCTCGCATCTTGGAGCCAGCTGGCATTGGCTCTATTGGACATGGGGGAAGCTTCTGGCATCTTCTCACAGAAGCCACCCCTGTAAGCCCCCCCTGCTACCAAAACCTTGCCATGCAAACCCAATACAATACCCCTCTTAAATTTCACAAGAACTATTTTGTGACAGAATTTCATCTTTATTAACTCTTTATAAATACCGTCAATGCCTCTTTATTACTCCTAGAACAATAATACACTAAATGAAGCTGTTCTAAGTGTTGTCCTTACCAAACCAGCTTCCCAGGCTTCTTCTCTTCCTTGGCCTCATTATTGTGCTCCATCTTTGGCAACTGCAGATGAGAGAGAGGAACCTGTGATTCTGGCTTTCAGCCAGCTTGCACTGATCAGCGTCACATCAAATATACACATATTGTGTGTGCAATGCGTCTTCCTGACTATCAGACTGAAGCACAAATTACCTATACAGTGGTCTGTCGGGACAGCTCATGGCTATTCACTGGCACTAGCCATTCAAAAGAATCAGATGATACAACAGAACTTTCAAGGATTTTTCATGTGTGATCCCAAGGTGGTGCACAGCAGTTTTTGACTGCTTCGTGGCCCACATCCCAGCATGCATTGCTAGAAAAACGCCATAGTGAACAGAGACCAGCAATGGTATAAACAAGCACAGGCATCAGAGGAAACCTTCCTTGTATGAAAGCACTAACTCACTATAAAGTGAAAGCCATTGGGATGCAGCCACTATGTGCCAGATGGTACACTTAAAATGAAGTACATCATCTTGTTGTGTCTCCAAGAGTGGAGACAAGCTCTAAATCTTTTTCTACACTAGCTTGTGATGATGCCACTGAAATAAATGGGTTTGCACAGCTGAGCTGTATTTATTCATTGCAATTGCTCTAGACTGCTTTTTAGAGAGGTGTCAAATTGATTGATGTGGTCTCAAGGTGATGGGCTCGAATAATTTTGTCCATGACACTAGAACTTAACTTCTCTTTAGCAAATAAAAATATATATGCATTCAGCAGTCTGGGAATACTGTTGCCTTTTTGCACCAAGGCTCCAGCTATAAGATGGCAGCAATTATGATAACATTATTTCATTACCACAATAACTGGGAAAAGCTACCTAGAATTAGCTACTAATCACAGATTGATTATGTTAAATAAAAGTTTTATTGTCCTCCCAGTTCTATTGCAAGTTATGGCTTAACTACAAAATTGCAAGATTTGTGTGTTGCCATAAAATGCCCCAGGTCAGAGTTATGACCATGTCAAAGTATGAGGCTGAGCTGCAAGGCCTGCTGAACACCATTGCTGCGCTCAGTGATGCTGCCTGGCAAGGAAACTGCAAATTCCATTAACACTAATTCAGAAAGCCTGTCTGCAAATGGCTGGGAAATGCAGGGCATTTATCTCACTGCTTCATTATTGTTGTACAAATGTCAGAATTCTTTTCCCTCAGCAGCTCTGTGAGGAAAGTGTAATTTTAAGTGCATGAAAATAAAATCAGGCTGCCACTTTGAACGCTGGTAGAGCCAATGCTGAGATGAGATTAACAACTAGGATCAAGCTCCTTTCTTCTGCTCACAATTTCCTTGTCTTCATTTTGTTGTCCGGCTTTCTTTTCAATAAAAACCAAAATTTAACAGAGAAGCCCACATTTGCTGAGTTTGACTACCGTAAGATAAAATTACTTTTTTTCTTTGTCCTACAGTTAGCTCCTGCTTACTTATTCATTATACATTACATAAGGCCATAATTTCAATCCCCTCCTAAGCTGCATTAAAGACTGTGTGTGTGTTCAAACTACCTCTTCTCTGTGTTTGAGAACATGCTAAACATATTGTCATCATTACCAAAATGCAAATGAATAAAAATAATAACACAATATGCAATAATCTGTTTTACACGTGTATCACGGTCCGTTTGGATCTCTCAAATTTATAGGATAACATACTCTGTGAATTAAACTTTATTTCATGAGCTCATTAAGAAATACAACAAACAAACACGACAAACGGGCTCAATCCCCTTTGCCCAGACTAGTCTATCACGTGAATTCACTTATTCACCACTTAAGTCATGAAGTTTCATAATTTGTAACTCTTTATTAAAACATAAGTATTGCTTAATGCTTAAAACCATGATAAGTCTCCATGGAACTATAAAATTACAGGCAGTTTTGCACAAGTATATTTTAAATGACAGCACAGTATCAGTGTTTTTTCCATTCAGAATTGATTAGAAACCCCCCCATGCCTTTTCATAGCTTTTTAACTTGAACACTGTGTATTTCTCTCTCACTTGAATAAAGTATATTTTAAAGAATGCATTTGCAAAATATTTATACTAACATTCAGAACATGTTGGAGTTCACTCAGATGCATATACTGTATGAATACAGTATAGTCTGTGTCATGGTTTAGCCCCAGACGGCAACTAAGCACCACGCAGCCGCTCACTCACTCCCCCCCACCCCCGCGGTGGGATGGGGAAGAGAATCGGAAGAGTAAAAGTGAGAACACTTGTGGGTTGAGATAAGGACAGTTTAATAGGGAAAGCAAAAGCCGTGCGCGCGAGCAAAGCGAAGCAAGGAATTCATTCACTACTTCCCATGGGCAAGCAGGTGTTCAGCCATCTCCAGGAAAGCAGGGCTCCATCACGCATAATGGTTACTTGGGAAGACAAACGCCATCACTCCGAATGTCCCCCCCTTCCTTCTGCTTCCCCAGCTTTATATACTGAGCATGACATCATATGGTATGGAATAGCCCTTTGGTCAGTTTGGATCAACAATCCTGGCTGTGTCCCCTCCCAGCTTCTTGTGCACCTGGCAGAGCATGGGGAGCTGAAAAGTCCTTGACCAGTGTAAATACCGCTTAGCAACAGCCAAAACATCAGCGTGTTATCAATATTATTCTCATACTAAAACCCAAAACACAGTACTACACCAGCCACTAGGAAGGAAATCAACTCTATCCCAGACGAAACCAGGACAGTCTGCTATATGTGAAAGGAACCAAATATTAAAATATTTGCTATATATCTAGACTAACATTTGCATGGCAGAACAAAGCAAAAAATAAAATGTGCAAGACTATATTTCTGACAAGCTTTCTGTTGGAAAATGCACAGTAAAAATATGTAAATATCAAAATTCTGTAGAAATCAAGCCTACTTTGCTGTAATTTCCTTTAAATAAGCAAATAGAAAAAAATATTTGAACCAGGTAAAGATTTCCCAATCAGTATTTAGACTGAAAATCTATAGTGTTTAAAGATTTGAAATTACTTTTCATTTCAAGTATTAGATATGTGCATAATATATATTATAATATATAATATATGACATTGAAAACAGTTGAAAAATTGACATTGACACAGGATGATTTTGAAATGTTTTGACCATTCCAACATTTCTCTTTTCTCCCCAGGCCCTGGAACTTCCATTCTCAAGAATTTTGAAATTCTGAGTTGTTGACTCCATTAAGGGATAAAAAGTGAAAAATCCTTCATAAAACCTAATTTCTGACACAGCTCAGTACTAGTGATGACTGTTGCATTGACAGAGATTTGGTGGTGATGATAGACTGGATATAGCATTTCAAAGAAAGCGGAAGAAACTGATTTGAGACAGTCACAATCTAGAAGAACAAAGCCCTAGAAAATATATTTTAGGGAACAAATTAGCATAAGATTAGCTGAACTAAAATGGATCTTCTAACTTTTACTTTTCTAATCCTGTGACCCTATACTATATGCTGTTAACCCACTGAAATGAGCTTTGACTGCTCACCATCAATTTCCAGTCTTACAGTCAGTAACAATAAAAGTAGGTGTATTTATTACTCATGCTCAGACTGCTGCCTGGCACTAGTGGGTGAGCTGTGATCTGACACTGTTAGAAGATGAGAAACTACCTTTTTGAGTCTCCCCCTGAGGCCACCATGTAATCTAGGAACTAACTATTGGTATAGGAATGTTTTCTTTTTCTCCCCTTCCTGTGCACCAGATAATACATTTTCCATCAAGAAAAAGAATAGGAACATATGAAGATTTCAATTAAATCAAATGCTGAAGTCACCTCAGGGCAAATGATACAGCCTCACAAGTGCTTCGAATTTCTATGCCATTGTCCCTTTTGTAGTGGGATAAGAGGAGTGGAGGTAGGAAGGTAGTTAGTGAATACAAGTACTTTACATTGTGCTGTCTCTAGATTCTGGTCTTTTAAACCAGGCTTCTAGCATACTGAGCAACTGGCATGTTCTACAACTGGATATTTATTGCAGCAGCTGAAGCTTGAGTCTGAAGAATAGATAGAAATCATAATAGAAAATACATTACACAGAAAGGCTACATTAGGAAGCTATTTGTGTACTTGCAATATATAAATGCCCAGGGATGAACATGACATTTTAAGAACCCATTAGAATCATCCAGTTAGAGAATTCTTTCAATTATTTCCATTACAGGAAGGTTTAAACAGCAATGGGTGTCACGGGCAAAAAACCCCCCCAGTTTCAAGTCAGGGAATTTTGCTTAATTTAGGCACAGGAGATTGGGGTCAGTGCATTATGGCTCCTTTTCTTTTGTTGCTCCTTGTTTCTTACTGAGCTGCTCTGGCATGGGTTCCTCCACTAGTTGGCAGTCCCTTTAGAATCGTACCTCCTCCAGAGTCTCCTCTCTGTCCCTGCTCGGGTGGTCCTTTTCCTCCTTCAGTGTTTCTCTCCTGCTCTACTGTTTCTCCTGACCTGGCATCTTGCTTGTTTCTCCCTTGCTCCTGCTTGGCCATGTCTCCTGTCCTGTCATTGTGTCTCATGTCTCCTGCTGTGTCTCTTGTCCAGCAGTTACCACCCTTTCTTAAATACATTTTCACAGAAGTGCCCCATAAACTCATCTGATCGGTTCAGTTTTGGCGTGTAGTGCCACAACATCCACAACAAAAGCTTGGGTCTTCAGAGGTTATTTTCAACCACTGTAAGTAGCCCTTAAGGTCCTAAATATTTTGGATCTGCTCAACTACAAAGCTTTTCTACTGAATATGAGAAAAGGGTAGCATCCCTTTAAAACACTCTTATGAGCCATCAACAGCACTCAGTGTTTGGTAGGGACTACTTGCCATCTTCAACTAATCAGACTAGCTAGCTTTCCTATTTACATAGATTTGGTGAAAGTGGTTATCTAGACCATGTGTAAGCTTGTCTGATCTTGGAAGCTAAGCAGTCCAAAGCCATGTGCAATGTTTAGGAGTTAAGTAGGCTCAAACCAAGAAACTGAGCAGCAAGAAAATACTGAAATAAAATTTAGAAACTTTTATTCTAAGACTTCAATTAAGCCTCATCTCTGCTGACAGAGAGACAGGAAAAGGAGGAGGTGAAAAATTATTTAGGACTAGAGCAGTATAGAAAATGTCTGAGGATAAAAGTTTTGTTAAAAATGCTGATTTTCATAAAATCATAGGATCATAGAATGGTTTGGGTTGGAAGGGAACTTTAAAGATCATCTAGTCCAACACCCCTGCCATGGGCAGGGACCCCCCTGCCATTTTGTTGAAACCCAAAAATATTTTGGAAAACTATGTTGGTTGTGAAGAACATCAAGTGAAATATCATTAGGATTCCATTGGAAAAATGTCTGATTTTCTTCCAGCTCACATAGAGTCATAGAATCACAGAATATCTTGAGTTGGAAGGGACCCATAAGGATCATCAAGTCCAACTCCCTGCTCCTCACAGGAGTACCTAAAACTAAACCATATGACTAAGAGCATCGTCCAGACGCTCCTTGAACTCTGACAGGCTTGGTGCTGTGACCCTGGGGAGCCTGTTCCAGTGACCGACCACCCTCTCAGTGAAGAACCTTTTCCTAATGTCCAATCTGAACTTCCCCTGACGCAGCTTTATTCCATTTCCACATGTCCTATCGTTGGTCACCAGAGAGAGGAGATCAGCACCTCCCCCTCCGCTGCCCCCGTTGAGGAAGTTGTAGACTGCGATGAGGTCACCCCTCAGCCTTCTCTTCTCCAAGCTGAACAAACCAAGTGACTTCAGTTGCTCCTCATAAGTCTTGCCCTTGAGACCTTTCACCATCTTGGTCACCCTCCTCTGAACACACTCTAATAGTTTGATGTCCTTCTTATACTGAGACACCCAAAACTGCACACAGTACTCGAGGTGGGGCCGCACCAGTGCAGTGTAGAGTGGGGCAATCACCTCCCTCGACCAGCTAGCTATGCTGTGCTTGATGCACCCCAGGACATGGTTGGCCCTTTTGGCTGCCAGGGCACACTGTTGACTCATATTTAACTTGCCATCAACCCAAACCCCCAGATTTCTTTCCACAGGGCTGCTCTCCAGCCTCTCCTCCCCCAACTTGTACATATAACCAGGATTGCCCTGTCCCAGGTGGAGAATCTGGCACTTGCTCTTGTTAAATTTCATACGGTTGGTGATTGCCCAGCTCTCTAGCCTATCCAGATCTCTCTGTAAGGCCTCTCTACCCTCGAGGAAGTCCACAGCTCCTCCTAGTTTAGTATCATCAGCAAACTTACTTAATGTACATTAGATTCCTGCATCCAGATAATTTATAAAAACATTAAAGAGCACTGGCCCTAAAATTGAGCCCTGGGGAACCCCACTGGTGACTGGCCGCCGGCCTGATGTAATCCCATTTACTATAACTCTTTGAGCCCAACCCATCAGCCAATTGCTCACCCAAGATATTATGGACTTGTCTAGCTGTATGCTGGACATTTTGTCCAGAAGGATACTGTGAGAGACAGTATCAAAAGCTTTGCTAAAATAAAAAAAACCCATATCCCTTGGTCAACTAGATGGGTGACCTTGTCATAAAAGGAAATTAAGTTAGTTAAGCAGGACTTTCCCCTCGTGAACCTGTGTTGGCTATGACCAATGACTGCGTTGTCTCAAGTGTTTTTCAGTAACTCCCAGAATGACCTTCTCCATAATTTTACCAGGCACTGAAGTGAGACTGACAGGCCTGTAATTACCAGGGTCTTCCTTCTTACCCTTCTTGAAAATTGGGACAACATTTTCAAGAAGGTTCTTCATACGTTATAAAAGGCATGTATTAAATGGCATCAGGCCTTCAAAGCAAAATTACTAGTCTAAAAAGGTCACACCAAACAGGACATGAGAACTGTAGATGTATCAAACCACCACAGATATATCAGCCACATTCAGTCTGAATACTTAAAAAGGAGGGAATTGAAAACTGGCTTCTCACAGTGTAGACTTTTCTGGCACAGTTGTCCCATACAGGTCTGTGGGCTAGTCTGTGGGCTGTGCCCTAGTGCCTGAGCAGCACTCTGATTACCTCTGTGGGCTGTGCCCTAGTGCCTGAGCAGCACTCTGATTACCTGTGGTGTCCTGTACTGCATGACGAGGCTTAGCGGAATGTGGGATGTTTAACTGTACACATATAATCTTTAGCTCCTACAAAATGACATAGTTCTGCTGAATTCAGCTGAACTCCTTTTTCAGCTGGTCAAAATCATTAGTGATTTCAGCAGAGCCTTCTTCATGTCCATGTAGCGTACAGCGTGTTAGCCTTTTCCCTTATTTCAGCTACTAATCAATAACATATTTTGGAGGGAGCTCTGCATTCATCATTCGGCCTTCCTGCCTGATTAAGGAAGCAAGGAGACAGTCAGTCTCTGAGGGGAGCTGCTCTGGAGCCGGCCTGATCTGCAGTGGAGTGGCAGAACTCAGCACACAGGGGTTTTTCCTGAGGCAGGGAAACACCAGGGCAGTGGAGAGACCCACCAGGAGCCGGCAGCTCTCGAGAGAGACACTGATGAGGCCTGGGCGTTGCCAGAGCAACCGCGGCCACCCCCACGCCTATAAAAAGCAGCCTAGGGAGTGCTAGTTGATCAGGAGTGCTGTGAACAGAGTGTGGCATAGCAGTTTGTGTGGAAGGGTGTGGTCACCCTACCAGCTCAAGAGGTGAGTTCAATTGGTGGTCATCACCCTCCCAGAAGGAGCTTAGCTATGGTATCCACCCATCAGAAAGCTATGTCCTCTGCACTCACCAGAATGGATGTGGCAACCCAGACAGAGCTCCCATGAAAACATGCAGCCATCCAGGTCTCAGGCTGCAGAGAGTGCCAGAGCCTTTCACTGGTAGCAGATGGCAGTAGTGAGAACAGCTGTATGAGGTGTGACCAGGTGGATGATCTGCTCAGCTTGGTGGCAGAGCTACAAGAGGAAGTAGAAAGGTTAAGGATCATCAGGGAGGCTGAGAAAGAGATAGACTGGTAGAACCATGCTGGGCCCTCCCTGAGACAGAAACAGGAACAGCCACCAGAAAAAAACCAAAATCAAGGGGATCCTGTATCCTCCCCCTGCCAGGCAGAAGGCAGTAGCTTAAAGGAAAGGAGTGAATGGAGGCAAGTCCACACTTGGGGTGGCAGGTGAACCCCCTCCTTGCCCACCTTGCCTTCCCAGGTGCCTCTGTACAACAAGTATGAGGCTCTGGATGTGGAAGGCCAGTCAATTAATGATGTGGATGATGGTCAATCTACACCAGAGGTGTCGCCAAGGTCAGATAGGCTTATCCCTGGTATCACGGCCACTTCCACGAGGAAGAAAAGATGGGTTATAGTTGTAGGTGGCTCCCTTCTGAGGGGAACAGAGGGTCTAATATGCTGGACAGACCCTCCTCTTAGGGAAGTCTGCTGCCTCCCTGGGGCCTGGGTTAAGGACATCACCTAGGAAACTTCCTAGCCTGGTACTCAGACTATTACCCATTATTACTCTTCCATGTGGGTGGTGATGAAGCCACAACGTGTAGTCCAAGGGCAATCAGAGACTTCAGGGCCTTGGGATGGTTGGTAAGGGAATCTGGAGCACAGGTTATTTTTTCCTCTCTCCTTCCAGTTGCAGGCAGCAACATTGGAAGAAACAGACGGACCCAGTCTGTGGCTCCATGGCTGGTGTCACCACCACAATTTTGGGTTTTTCGATAGTGGGATGGCCTACATGGTACCAGGCTTGCTGGCATCAGATGGGATTCACCTTTCTCAAAGGGGGAAGAGGGTCTTTGCTCACAAGCTAGCGGGGCTGATTGACAGAGCTTTAAACTAGACTTGAAGGGGGAGGGGGATAATATCAGGCTTGCCTGTGACAAGCTGTAGGATGATACGCCAAGGTTAGAGGGACGGGGTGCTAGCGAGGGCCCTCAGCCTGTTGCTCTGAGACGTGCTGGGTACACTGGAGCACACTTCAAGTCTTACGGAGACGAGCCAGGGGCTCCTGAGGTACTAGGAGCCAACAGGGAAACACCAGTGAAATACCTCTAAGGAATTAAGGGGTGTTCCTCTAAAAAGGTGACACAGCCGACAGCCCAGCTGAAGTGCCTCTACACCAATGCACGCAGCATGGGCAACAAACAGGAGGAGTTAGAAGCCACTGTGCTGCTAGAAAGCTACGACCTAGTTGCCGTTACTGAAACTTGGTGGGACGAATCCCGTGACTGGAGTGTGGCTATCGATGGCTACAGGCTGTTCAGAAGGGACAGGTGAAGAAGGAGGGGCAGAGGGGTTGCCCTCTACATCAAGAAATAGATAGAGTGTGAAGAGCTGTCTCTGAAGAATAGCCATGAGCAGGTTGAAAGCTTATGGGTAAGAATCAGAGACCAAGGTAACAAAGGGAACCTTGTGGTTGGTGTCTACTACAGGCTGCCCGATCAAGGCTACAGGAGGCATCGTGCTCACAGGCTCTCTGGGGGACTTCAACCACCCCGACATCTGCTGGAAAAGTAGCACGGCGAGCTGTATGCAATCCAGGAGACTCCTGGAGTGCATTGAGGATAACGTCTTAAGCCAGGTAATAGCCCTACCAGAGGGGATGTATTACTTGACCTGATGGTCACCAATGCAAGTGAGCTAATCAGAGGCATCAAGATTGGAGGCAGCCTGGGCTGCAGTGATCATGCACTGGTGGAGTTCACAGTCCTGAGGGATATGGGACAGGCAAAGAGTATAGTCAGGACCCTGAATTTTAGGAAAGCAAACTTCCAGTCCTTCAAGGAGTTAGTCAATGGGACCCCCTGGGAAACTGCCCTCAGGGACAAGGGAGCAGAACAGAGCTGGCAGATCTTTAAGGATGCTTTCCATAGAGCGCAAGAGCTCTGGATCCCCAGGTGTAAGAAATCAGGAAAGGAAGGCAAGAGACCAGCATGGATGAGTCAAGACCTGCTGGTCAAACTAAAGGGCAAGAAGGAAATGCACAGGCAGTGGAAGCAGGGACAGGTATCCTGGGAAGAGTATAGGGACACTGCCTGGTTGTGTAGGGATGGGGTCAGGAAGGCCAAGGCACAGCTGGAGCTGAACTTGGCAAGGGATACAAAGAATAACAAGAAGGGCTTCTACAGGTATGTCAGCCAGAAAAGGAAGGTCAAAGAAAGTGTACCCCCCCGATGAACACGACTGGCAAACTGGTAACAATGGACGAGGAGAAGTCTGAGGTACTCAACAACTTTTTTGCTTCAGTCTTCGCTGGCAACCTCTCTTCCCACACCTCAAGGCAGGGACTGGGGGAGCAAAGTCCCTCCCACTGTAAGAGAAGATCAGATTCGAGACCACCTGAGGAACCTGAACATACATAAGTCTATGGGACCTGACGAGATGCAGTTGCCAAGCCACTCTCCATGATATTTGAAAAGTCATGGCAGTCAGGTGAAGTCCCCAGTGACTGGAAGAAGGGAAACATTGCACCCATTTTTAAAAAGGGTAGAAAGGAGGACCCTGGGAACTACTGACCTGTTAGCCTCACCTCTGTGCCTGGGAAGATCATGGAACAGATCCTCCTAGAAGCTATGTTAAGGCACATGGAGGACAGGGAGGTGATTCGAGACAGCCAGCATGGCTTCCCCAAGGGCAAGTCCTACCTGACCAACCTAGTGGCCTTCTATGATGGAGTGGCTACATCAGTGGACAAGGGAAGAGCTACGGGTGTCATCTGTCTGGACTTCTGTAAGGCCTTTGACACAGTCCCCCACAACATCCTTCTCTCTAAATTGGAGAGAGATGGATTTGATGGATGGACTGTTCGGTGGATAAGGAATTGTCTGGATGGTCGCATCCAAAGGTAGTGATCAATGGCTCAATGTCCAGATGGAGATCGGTGACAAGTGGTGTTCCTCAGGGGTCTGTGTTGGGACCACTGCTGTTTAATGTCTTCATCAGTGACATAGACAGTGGGATTGACTGCACCCTCAGCAAATTTGCAGACAACACCAAGCTGAGTGGTGTGGTTGACATGCCTGAGGGACGGGATGCCATCCAGAGGGACCTGGACAAGCTCGAGAAGTGGGCCCATGTGAACCTCACGAGGTTCAACAAGGCCAAGTGCAGGGTCCTGCACCTGGGTCAGGGCACCCCCTGGTATCAATACAGGCTGGGGGATGAAGGGATTGAGAGCAGCCCTGAGGAGAAGGACTTGGGGGTACTGGTGGATGAAAAGCTGGACATGAGAGGGCAATGTGCGCTTGCAGCCCAGAAAGCCAACTGTATCCTGGGCTGCATCAAAAGAAGCGTGGCCAGCAGGTTGAGGGAGGTGATTCTCCCCCTCTACTCCCCTCTGGTGAGACCCCACCTGGAGTACTGCATCCAGCTCTGGAGCCCTCAGCACAGGAAAGACATGGAGCTGTTGGAGCGAGTCCAGAGGAGGTCCCACAAAAATGATCAGAGAGATGGAACACCTCTCCTATGAAGAAAGGCTGAGAGAGTTGGGGTTGTTCAGCCTGGAGAAGAGAAGGCTCCAGGGAGATCTTATAGCAGCCTTCCAGTACTTAAAGGGGGCTTATAAGAAAGATGGGGACAAACATTTTAGCAGGGCCTGTAGCAATAGGACAAGATGTAATGGTTTTAAACTAAAAGAAGATAGATTTAGACTAGATATAAGGAAGAAATTTTTTACTATGAGGGTGGTAAAACACTGGAACAGGTTGCCCAGAGAGGTGGTAGATGCCCCATCCCTGGAAACATTCAAGGTCAGGTTGGACAGGGCTCTGAGCAACCTGATCTAGTTGAAGATGTCCCTGCTCCTTGCAGGGGGGTTGGACTAGATGATCTTTAAAGGTCCCTTCCAACCCAAACTAGCCTATGATTCTATGAGACCAGACTAAAGACTGGTGTATTTGCTTTACCCTGTCCTGCAGTGCTGCCTACTCTCAATGTTTCTGTAGTGCCTAGAGTCTGTGTGTCATTGTGTAGTGAGAGGAAGGACCAACAGTACATTTGCTCTGTACAGCAGTTGCTGCTATTTTCCTCAGGTTAATACTGAACACAGCTTTTATAACGTAGGGCACAAGAAGATGTATTTTGCTAGCAAAGACCTTATAGATAACATATTGTAAATGACTCATGATTTTAACATTTCAGTTGTTTCCAAACTGCAGAGCTGCTTTTCTTGTTGAAATCAAGAATCCTAATGTTGCCTTGATTAAAATCAACAGAACTACATAGATGTAAGGCTGGTGTAATAGAAAGGAGAATCAGACCCACTCTTTAAAGAAATATGTAACTACTTTGGTGAGGAGCACTAGCATATAGCTTTCGTAGTCATTCATAAATAGGAATATTTTGGCTGTTATACTAAGGTAATACATTTGAATCCAGTCTAGCAGAACAGAAAGCAGACACTTTGAGTGTCCCCACCCCTCATGTTTACTTAATATGTAATGCCTGACCATCTGATATCAGCTCCAGGGAAAGGCATTGCTCTTGTTTAAAAATAGGTCAGGAGGAAACCTGACATTTCATTGTCTACCTGACTGCTGGGTTTGCTATTCCGGGCAGCCTTACTCAGAATATCTTCTGGGAATGAGAAACAAAAAACTGGCAAAGTGGCTGGGAGTCCTTACTCTGCTAATGTCATTTACTGGTTTCAACTTTCTGCTCTTTTTTTTCCCAATAACAAATGACTCTTTAGCTTTGTAACCACAGTGTTGTAAGTATGATTCATTTCTTGAGTAATCCAGAGCAGAAAGCTGAAGCAGCTGTTTCAAGAGTGCTATTTCTTACTGGCTGGGGAGATATTGCAAGGTGTGACTGCAATGACAGCTCTGGGGTGACTCAGCAGAAACTCATATTCTCACTGAGTTTAAAAAGTCGTTCAAAACCAGTTTGGGCTTCTTTTTCTATTTTCATTTACCTCATCCAACTGCACCAGTGAAAAACTCTGAAATAACACAAATGAGTAATGTCTTATATTGCTCACTACTTGTTTTGAAATTCTGAGCCAGATTTGAGCACCAGATTACTCCTCCTTCCACAATGTTTAAAATTAAATGCAGAATTATTGAACACTTGGTTTGAGGAGTTACAACAGGTAACAGCACTGTTCAAACGGGGACACGCTTCTGTGTATGTGAAGGTAGGATTAGTCTCTGACAGCTTGAGGGTTTTTTTTTGTATGCGGCGCAGCGTAACACTAAAGTGATGCTCTCAAAAAGAAGAGTTTTGAGGCCTCAAGACACACAGAGCTGCAGCATCCATGCACGCAAACAGGCAGGGAACTTGTTTTTGTACACATACATGTACCTACTTATGCAATTGCAGCAAGTGCTTTCTTAAAATAGTTAGACATCAGCAAATGATTTTGAAAGGTTTGTAAAGTTTCAAAATCCAGGTCTTCAGGGCTACCCACCTACTTTCTATGTAGCAGGAAAAAGAACAGAGTTCAAGCTACTGTGCACAAAGGCTGTAATAAAAATGTAGCAGCACACACCAAGATATATTCTGAAAGTTTATAGACTAGGGCCAACCCTTTTTTCCCTGTCTCTTGAACTTTTTCTGTGCTTATTCCTCCATCTCGGATTACTTCCCTTCTCTCTTCCCCCTGCTTGCGCTACAAGCAGGTGATATTAGAGGATGGATTTAGAAGCTGACTTGTCCAATTCAGGACCCCCCATGGGTCCTGAGTGCTGAGATATTATTTTGATGGGAAGGATATAAACAGGCCTGATGGCATCTGAGATGTGCTGCCCTGTGCAGACTGGGAGAGTGGGGAGTGGGGCCAGCTGCCACCTTCCTCTTTGCAGTGCTCTGCAGCAAGTCCTGGCAGTCCAAGGGAAGGGGATTCGAGGAAAGATAGGTGTTTGTGACCATTAATAATACAACAGGGTTGTGTTGTTAAACTTGCTGGGCCTACTTCTTCCTGCTGAAGTGTGTCTGAACAGCTGAGGCAAGCTCTGTGGTTTCCAAAGACTATTCTGGCATCTGAAAGGGTGAAGACTCATGCAGTGACACAAATTCTGCCCAGACTGAAAAATCTGTCTGATCCCACAAGGAAAAAGTAGTCACTGGTGTTGTTTCACCTATATTTGATCTGCAGTCAATTGATACTTTCTAATTAATCCAATCAGTAGCTATAGCTAACTGATTCATGTTTCTGTTAGGAAGAGGAACCAATCTGGCACATACTGCCATGTCATCAATCATGGACTGCTGCTTCCATCTATATTTAGCATGGATGAGTGAATGTGCTTAAAGGGTATTGGGAGCCTGTTGAAAACTTCATGGTTCTGCATTCTGCTTGTAGGACTGTGTCTTGAAAGATTTCATGATCTGCAAATGGACTGTCAATAAATTTTCTGGGATATGGCCCTGGACTGATGATTCCACTCTCCCTTAGGGGCTGCCTAAAACAAATGATCGCAGCTGTTTGCTGAGTGCACAGAGAGATTACAGTGTCTTCTGCCCCTTTCCCCATAAGGACCTGTGAGCATTACGCAAAAAACACTGGCCAGGTGAACAGAAGAAAGTGACAAAGACTTGCTGGACTTGGAGGAGAGAGATGTCAAGATTAGAGCTCTGTGATAGAGGAATTGCCTATTGCAATGTAAGGAAAGCAGAGAAGAACTGAAAGAAAAAAGAAGGGGAAAGACTAGATTAAGACTTGGCCAAATGGCTCAGGGCAGTTGGAAAGGGGAGAGAGAGCCAAGACCATAAGGAGATAGGAAGCGAGGCTGTGTTTCAGTAACAGCACTAGCATAAGGTCACTCATTTCCATCTTTGTGTTGCAGCGGGCTTACCGTGAGTACTGTTATACTGTATTCAGGAGTATTGGGATGCTTACTTGTGAATCCCACTAGCTATTCTTCTGCATTTTAGTGAATATCTTCCTTTATGCTCAATTGACTAAAGGTGTCTAGAAGCATTTTTTGCCTTCACATATGCCATTTCTATGGAAACTGTCCTTAGAAGACCCTATAACCTTTGTTCACTCAAAATTGCTTTAGCTCAGGTCTTTGGGAGTACACTGATAGTCTAGCACACTGTTTTCTTAGCTCATGAGGCAATGTGGCACAACTCTCACATGACAAATGTGTGCACTTAAAAACAGGAAGGACGACTTCCATTTTTAAATCATGGGGCACTGTATAGACAATAGCACACGAGCTTTTATAGCTAGCACTGATCAGTGCAGTTAATTAATGTAAATCATATAATATCTCAAGTCGGTAATTAGTCTGAAGCATGTTTTATAGTGGTTGTACTCTTTATATTGACTCACAATAAATCAGTACAAATAATGAGAGAGACATGATCTAGAATTCATATTTTTTGTTGCCACAAAACAAAATTTGTTCTAGATTGTTTGCTGTCTAAATCATAAGAAATTGGAGGCAGAGCACAAATGATAACTCCTGGTTTTATTCTGGGGCTTTCTGCCAATTAGGAAGACATTGCTTTTTCTTGAACATGCCCTCTATAAAAGAAACCTAGAGTTGGTATAATAATATCTCCGTTGGCAGTATTACACTATCTGTGTACCCTGCACTGGTTTGATTGACTTACAGTAGTGATTTAATTACTCTGAGACACAAAATCCTGATGCATATCCTTGAGAAAAGTATGCGCATATGAATGAGCTACTTTTTAACAGTTAGTGTAGAGCAAACTAATATCTCTATAGAAAAACAATCACCAGTAGCAATACTAAATCACGCTAATTCAGAGTACACCGATCAGGCTTCTGTCTATGGAGGACCATCTCTGCTCTCTGGCTCCAGAAAGAACATAGGGAGATTAACTGATCATGTTAGTTCATTAATGTAGATACTAAAATTTGGATGATGTGAATACCAACAGTATATACACAGTGTCATCCACAGAAGTGAATTTGCTACTATGCCATTTTGTATGATTTTTTTAACTTCCAAATTATGTAAACATGTCAATGAAATTTTGATTTTTACAAATGAAATCCTATTAATAAGTAGTATATTAATAAGAAAGTAACTTTCTTGAAGAGTATCAGCCTGGCTCAGTTTAAAATTCTAGCTGTGAAAATCATCCGATACACTGATATACACTTATCTGGTTATTTGTCTGTTCATGTCCATTATCCTGCCTGAGCAAATGCATTAAACTTTATACATAAAACATAGCACTACGGATTTTCAAAATTCCTTTGGTGCTTTTTATGATTGAACAGGCTCTACTGTGTTACTTCCTCAGATCTTTTAATAATGAAATCTATTCATATTTCATCTAATTGAAAAACAATGTGACTTTTTGGTTGAAAATATGTGATCCATGTAGTATTTTTTAAAAATTAAAGTGTCAGGACAAGAAAAATGAGTGAAAAAAAAAGGAAGCAAAAGAGACAGCATTCTCTTTTAAGTGAATAAGCTGAAGAAGAAGGTAAGAGGGAAATTTATATTAGTTTCATCATTAATTCTAATCAAATAAAATGTTAAGATAAGAAAAACAATTTCCCACAAAAGATTTGGAGTTTGCCCACTGCTGAATTACTTCACTTTTATAGCTGTGAAACTGGTTTTCAATGGAGTTACATGTCTGAAAACAGAATAATGAAATGGTGAATCACAATGGTGCCCTGCTGTCAGTGGAAAGACTCCCACGAACATCCACGGTCTAATTCATGGACTCATTGGAGCATGTGGTTAGGTTGATCCCTAGTCACTGACCTTGACAAGGTCTGTTCTTCACAAGGGGTTTGCCATTGCCTTTGCTGAGAATCAAACACCTCATGCTTATGCCATTTGGTAAGCAGGGACAAGATTAGTCACTTAAATATCTAATGGCAACATGTTTTGCTGGATGAGACTGCTCACATGCTGTGGTGTGTTGACCTTGGCTGGCTGCCAGACCCCCACCCAGCTGCTCTCTTACTCTCCCTCCTCAACAGGACAGAGAGAGAAAATAAGATGGAAAAAGCTCATGGGTCAAGATAAAGACAGGGAGATCAATTACCATCATAGGCAAAACAGACTCGACTTGAGGAAAATTAATTTAATTTATTGCCAGTTAAAAGAGATTTGGATAGTGAGAAACAAAAAAAAAACCCGAAAACATCTTCCCCCACCCCCTTCTTCCCAGGCTCAATTTCACTCCTTCATTCTCGACCCTTCTACCTCCTCCACCCCCTGAGTGGCGTAGGAGTAATGGGGAATGGGGGGCTGTGGTCAGTTCATAACAGTTCCTCTCTGCCGCTCCTTCCTCCTCACACTTTTCCCCTGCTCCCGCATGGGTCCCTCCCATGGGCTGCAGTCCTTCAGGAACAGACTGCTCCAGCATGGGTCCTCCATGGTCTGCAGTTCCTGCCAGAAAACCTGTTCCTGCATGGGCTCCTCTCCACAGGCCGCAGTTCTTGTCAGGAGCCTGCTCTAGCATGAGCTCTCCATGAGCTGCAGTTTCCTTCAGGGCATATCCATCTGCTCTGGCATGGGGTCCTCCATTGGCTGCAGTGTGGATATTTTCTCCAGCGTGGTCCTCCATGGGCTGCAGGGGGACAACCTGCTTCACCATGGTCTTCACCACGGGCTGCAGGGGAATCTCTGCTCTGGTGCCTGAAGCACCTCCTCCCCCTCCTTCTTAATGACCTTGGTGTCTGCATAGTTGTTTCTCACACTTTTTTTTCCTCACTCCTCTCTGTCACACTGCTGCACAGCATTTTTACCCTTTCTTAAATATGTTATCACAGAGGTGCCACCAGTGTCGCTGATTGGCTCAGCTTTGGCCAGTGGTGGGTCCATTTTGGAGCCAGCTGGAACTTGCTCTGTCCCACATGGGGGGGGTCAGCCCCTAGTCTCTTCTCACAGAAGCCGCTCCTGCAACCCCTCCTGCTACCAAAACCTTGCTACGTAAACCCATACACATGCTTAAAGATAAGCATGTGATTCGATGTTCACCTGAATCAGCCTTCACTAGTTATCTGAGCAACCTCTACCACAGAATGGTTCTTTGTAGCTCATGAGAAGTCTGAAGTTTTCATTACATGCTGGGGGCTCACAAAGAGTCTCAGAAAAAAACACATTACGTTACTGTATGTTTCAATTAATACCAAAAAGCCCACTGTGAAATAATCATAATAAAAGGATTGTAGTATTCTCTTACTCACTCTTCACCATTGTAGCTAGGCTGCAAATTCTTCAAAGGACGAATGCTGCCTGTAGCACATGAACTACAATCAAGCTCATATAGATGCAGTTTTCTATCACTAGGTCTTAAGGTGGTGATATTCCCATATAGCAAATCAGGAAGCAAGAGCACAAAGAGGCGAGGTGTTTTACCTAAAGCTACCCAACATATTAGACCCAAGTCTCCTAAGCAGTAGCAGTCCCTTCTCTATGCAGCAGGCCATAGTTGCTCCCAAATGCATTTGGAGTCTGTATACACAAATAGATAACCTAGCAGGATTTCTCAAAGATCGAAACAGCTCATTTCAACATTTCTGTCTATTCTTATGAATTGTTTGAGCTAACTTATTTTCTGTAGTCTTTCACTCTAGCTCATCTCTGAACTTCTCTTACTGACAGAAGGTGAAGGCGTTACCAATTACTATTTCCTAGGCAGAGCCCAAATGTGTGCTGGAGATTTGCTCAACCAAATAAAAAAAAAAAAATTATTTTGCTGTGCTAAGTTTGGATATGAAAAAGAGTAACAAACAGTGAATTGTTGTAAGTGAAAAAAAGCAGAAGTGATAACTTAGAGACATCTAGAATTTTTGAGAGCTCAGGATCTGACACACTGAATAAAAACAAAGCATCATCATCTCATTAATGTGTGCAATCCACAACTGTTCTGAAATCGTGAGTCTAAATTACAATATTTAGAATGTTTATATCTACCTTTTAGCACTTGAAACTTTAAGGAAAAATTTGTAAGCTTATTGCGAGGGTTATTCTTTTGAAGCAGAAGCTATATTCAGATGACCGATGATCAATGGCTTTAAGAAGAAATACCACATACTGTGAAACTTCAAAATAAGTTGCCAGTGTAGCAACATAGTTGCTAGTTGGATACTAGTTAGGAAGCATTTATTTACTGAAAGGGTGGTCAAACACTGGAACAGGCTTCCTAGAGAGGTGGCCGATGCCCCAAGCCTGTCAGTGTTTAAGAGGCATTTGGACAATGCCCTTAATAAGATGCTTTAACTTTTGGTCAGCCCTGAAGTGGTCAGGCAGTTGGACTGGATGATCGTTGTAGGTCCCTTCCAACTGAACTATTCTATTCTATTCTGTTCTAGTTAAAACATAGAGAGGGAAGAACGGATAGGAATAAAATACGTTTGCATCTATGCCAAAATTGAACTGCACATATATATCTTCTGAGATCCAAAATATTTCATTGCCATTCAGTTTTATTTGCATTCCTGATTTTTTTCTGATAAGGAAATAGAAATGGCAATATTTTAAAAGCAAGACTGCAATGTTTTTTGCCTAGCTCGAAGAACTTGAGCTTTTACAAATTAATCTACTCTTGTAACATTTAATGTTGCTTTGCTGATGCAAGGGGCTTGTATAGTTCAAAAAAAGCACAGTTTCAAGACTTTTTTCCTTTAGTATTACTGCTGAGTTTGAATTATAAATGAAAATTACTTAAAAATAATGCATATTGTGTGAACTTACAATACGGAGGATGTGAATGCACATTTTGTATCTACTCCCTAGAGTTATACATAAGAAAGTGACCCTTTTTTTCTACATAGGCTGTACATGTGTGTCCAACCATATGCAGAAATAGGTATGGCACATAAACTCTGTGGAAAAAATTGCATATTTTCTGCTAATTGCACTTTTTCTTAGAGTGTTATGGGTCTTTAGGTTTGTGTTTAATAGGGAATATGTAGGTCCATTTACTAGGGCAATTAAAATATTACAACAGACAGACTTTAGAACATCATAAAACATGGTTGAACTTTGGAGTAAACATGTCTGTTTTCATTTAAAGCAGTCTGCACTGCAGTGACAGACCATCCCCTGTTCAAAGGGAGAGAGTGCTTTCCACAGATTGATGTGTAAAAGACATTGTTTCCATGGTTTTAATGTCAGCAAGGCAGAGCCTCTAAGTTATCTCCATTCAATCTGCAGTTCTTTTCCACAAAAGGAACAAATGAAATCTGCATATTTCGAAATTTTCAAAACAACTTTTAAAAAATTTGATGGTGATCTGTGTGCTGGTTTTGGCTGGGATAGAGTTGATTTTCTTTATAGTAGCTAGTATGGGGCTATGTTTTGGATTTGTGCTGAAAACAGTGTTGATAATACAGGGATGTTTTAGTTGTTGCTGCACTAGTCAAGGACTTTTCAGCTTCCCATGCTCTGCCAGGTGCAGAAGAAGTTGGGAGGGGACACAGCCAAGACAGCTGATCCAAACTGACCAAAGGGCTATTCCATACCACATGATGTCATGCTCAGTATATAAAGCTGGGGAAGAAGAAGGAAGGGGGGGATGTTCAGAGTGATGGTGTTTGTCTTCTCAAGTAACTGTTACGTGTGAGGGAGCCCTGCTTTCCTGGAGATGGCTGAACACCTGCCTGCCAAGGGGAAGTAGTGAATGAATTCCTTACTTTGCTTTGCTTGTGTGCGTGGCTTTTGCTTTCCCTATTAAACTGTCTTTATCTCAACCCATGAGTTTTTATTCTTTTACTCTTCTGATTCTCTCCCCCATCCCACTGTGGGGGAGTGAGCGAGCAGCTGTGTGGTGCTTAGTTGCCAGCTGGGGTTAAACCACAACAATCTGTTACAAATACAGATGTGCTGAAACCCCACAATGAAAAGATCATTTGTGATTTACGAGGAGGATATTCTTAAATTCTAACCAAAAATGAGTTGAAAGTACCTAAAACTGACCATGGTTGTTGCCAACATGGCTGTGAAACAGATAATGTTTGGCAGACTAACTTGAACCAGCTATGTTTTGTGGTTACTGGTTGGTGTTTGTGTCTATATTAAAGGATTTGAGAGAGTATCATATGGATCAAATCTGCTTTCATTTACAATACTGAAATTGAAAAGTGTTTTGTATAATAGTGATAGCACAGAGAACAGAACATGGTCCATAAATATAAACACATATCCCCAAATAAATTAAATGAAAATCCTGAATTTGAACATCTAAAAAATTTTAGTGAGGCTCAGATAGGGAGTGGAGGTTGGTGGGGGCTGCTGTTGCTCAGGGACTGGCTGAGCAATTGGTTTCTTTTGCATCGTTTGTTTTTCTTGGGTTTTATTTTCCTCTTTTTTTTTTCTTCTTTTTTTTAATTATTAAACTGTTCTTATCTAAACCCACGAGTTTTCTCACTTTTACCCTTCCAATTCTCTCCCCCATCCCACTGAGGGGGGAGTGAACGAGCAGCTGTGTGATGCTTAGTTGCTGGCCAGGGTTAAAACCACGACAGTCCTTTTTGGTGCCCAACGTGGGGCTCCATAGCTTTGAGATAATGACAGATTTAACCAGAGCATATTAGAAGGAATTTATAATTATTATATCTACAGCACCAGGCACACAAGCTGTGACCCGCAGTCTCACTCCAGCTGCCAGCATAGAGCCCCTCACTCACCTCACTCACACCGGTCCCTCCTAGTAGCTGGTTTTCAGGACACACACCGTTCCCACTCCAGTAGATAGCAGCCAAGACCCCAACTCGTTCCAGTAGCTGAGACCACAGGCCAGGGGCACCTGCACCCCTGGGTCTGACACCAGCAGCTGGCCCCAATCCACTCACATAGGTCTCACCAGTAGCTGGTACTTAGTCCTTGCAACTAAGCATCACATGGCCACTCACTCACTCCCCTCCCAGCAGGATGGGGGAGACAATCAGAAGAGTAAAAATGAGAAAACTCGTGGGTTGAGATAAAGACAGTTTAATAGGTAAAGCAAAAGCTGCATACCCCAGCAAGGCAAAACAAGGAATTCATTCACTACTTCCCATGGGCAGGCAGGTGTTCAGCCATCTCCAGGAAAGCAGGGCTCCATCACGCATAGCGGTTACTTGGGAAGACAAATGCCATCACTCCAAATATCCACCCCTTCTTTCTTTTTCCCCCAGCTTTGTATTCTGAACATGACATCATATGGTATGGAATAGCCCTTTGGTCAGTTGGGGTCAGCTGTCCCAGCTGTGTCCCCTCCCAACTTCTTGTGCACCCCCAGCCTACTTACTGTCGGGGCAGTGTGAGAAGCAGAAAAGGCCTTGACTCTGTGTAAGCACTGCTCAGCAACAACTAAAACATCCCTATGTTATCAACACTGTTTTCAGCACAAATCCAAAACATAGCCCCATACTAGTTACTATGAAGAAATTTAACTCTGTCCCAGCCAAAAACAGTACAATCTGCACATGGTCTGCACATGGTACCCTTTCCCTTGAGCAGAAAAAAGCTGAATATTAATAGCTGGTAATATTTCTTTTTCAGTTGGAGTGTAGCAGGCCTTGGATCCTCTATATCCCTGGCTCCAAAACCCTAGAGGTCGACCTCAAGACTTACTAGTTAATGCTGTTCAGGCTCATCTGACTCATTGGATATAGCAGCGGTGTCTGTTGGGAGCGGCATCGGCAGTTTGCGCAGAAGGGCACGTGTGAAGGGCTGCTGTCTGCTCTGCTCACCCACAGGCTTAGGCTGCAGCCCTGACAGTCACCCCAGCTAGCTGGTGGCTGTGCAAGCCTACCCAGCAGCTTGAGGTCTCCATGGAATTAGAACGGTTTATTAGGCAGTGCTTTGAGATTGTTGGAAGCATGGAGGTAGAGACCAGGCAAGGGCTGCACTCTGCAGAAGCCAGGAATCAGCTACCTAGCCAGGCTATCTTGGGACAAGTGGAGGCAGCCACCCAGACAGAGCTTCCTATCAGGGAAGCTGTTGTCCAGGTGGAGGGCTGCAAAGACTGCACCCCCTCCTCATGGGGGTGCGCTCTGGTGTGCTCTGGTGGAGTCACTCAGGCAGCAGGTGGAAGAGCTGCAGGAGGAAGTTAGCAGGCTATGCTGTATTAGGGAGGGTGAACAAGAAATATTATTCGAGACTTTGCAAGAAGAAATACTAGGGCCCTGTGGCACTGACCTCCAAGGACTACCAGACAAAGAGCTACAACAGCGAACGGACAGCACCTTGGAGAAGGAGGCATCATGGTCTCTGGTGACCCGTGGGAACAAAATATCACTTCACTCCCCTTCCCTGTATGTACCAACCAGCAACAGATATGAAGCTTTGGCAGCGGACAAAACCAACGAGCAAGATTCATAGGGAGAAACCGTACAAGCAGAACATACTAAAAGCTTCAAAAGTGTACTGGTTTTGGCTGGGATAGACTACAAGTTCTTCATAGTAGATTGTATGCTACTATCTTTTGCATTTGTGCTGAAAACAGTGTTGATAACACGCTGATGTTTGTTATTGCTAAACAGTGCTTACATGGCGTCAAGGAGTGATTTTATGGTTTTAAGCATATCTTTCAAGCCTCAGTTCTTACATCCAGGGTTGGAATGTACTAGTCATATTTTTCAAGTCATTGTTGGCTTGTACATGTGTGTGTAATTTTGCAGGCTTTCATGCTTTTTTTTAAAGTATTTTATCTTATTTTATCCTTAGCATGTTTTGTGCTTGCTTTATACAAGCATATTTATTTCCCTAATCAATTGAATTGTGGGATTTGTGTCTCTAGAGATCATGAATAGTCTAGGAAACCCTTAACCTGCTGTTAATTTGTTAAGCCTTTAACCTATTGCATGAGTTTGTCCGGGATTGCCAAATAATAAAAGTCATTGCTGTTCAGCAGCTGTTCAAGAGGTCAGTAGAAAATGAGTTAATAGTTTAAAAGTCTTTCCTAATGGAGACATATCCACATTTCAAATACTGATATTATAATTGATACTAATTGGCATCCATTCTGGCACATCAGCTCACAGGACAAAGGCTGAATGTATATGGAAATTAAAAACCTTCTCACTCATATGCTGTTAATCTCATAGCAATGCTGAGGCAAATGGGTTTTATGGGAAGTTTGCCATATTAATAGATAAAAAGATTCTAAGTAGTGTGCTTTTTCCCCTCCCTGAAAAAAATCTTGACCAAAAGATGACTTATTTTGTAGTCTCTACCCAGTGGAAAAATTCTATTGTTCTAGTACTAGACTTTTTCCAGGAGTACAATAAAGGCTATTGGTATACTTAGCTTGTTTGACGTTGTCCTCTCAGGATACTTATTAGCTCCTAGGAGGAGGCACTGGTTAAGTGCATTGGAAGACTATAGGCAGTGTCATGAATAACCTTTCATTCAGTGGCTGAAGAATTTGACATTGAATCGATTACTTTTTGCAGTATCGTTCCCTAGATTCTTGCCATTCATTTTTATTATATTCACTTGATTTTACAGACAGCATGAAACAGAGATGTATGAATGCACCAGTTCCTCTTGCTAAAGGCACCATGCCCTCTGTCATTCTGCAGAATTTGCCTTTTTACCTCAGGATTTTGTTATTTTGCTGAAGCTGCATGTTCAAGGTTTTGCTTTCTACCTTCTGATCATGATGGAACATGGTTCTGTTACTCTTTGCTCTACACATTTCCCTGAAAAAAAAAGAAGAAAAACAGAAAGAGTCATATTAGTTTTACAGTATTTGCCACTTGCCTTGTCAGCAGAGGAATCAGAGTGCAGTACAGATATTAGCTAGGGAATATGGGGAGCTTGTTATTCTATGATCCTAATGTGATACAGATGGTCTCCTTCATGAGACATAGATTGGTCTGCTCCAAGAACATGCAATGGTCAAAGTCCAAAGAGAGGAGTCCTTGAAGCTGACTACACTTCTGCTGGCATGCACAGAGGTCAGGAGAGTTTTGAGTTGGGCTGGCTGGTCAAAACTGTGCCTGCTAAGTCCCTTCAAACAGGCTGCTTGAAAAATGCAACAAAAGCTTGGGGTTGAAAATAGTTACTGATGAATGTTATGTTCTATGAGTGATAATGGCTCATGTAAGAGTTACCTGGTTTAGGAAGCTTATTATAGCTAGAGTACATTAAAGTTGCTATGGTATTTAGGAGGGTTTGGTCTGGTGATTTACATGGGACATTGATTGCGATGGACTCCTAAAGTCTCGGGACTTTAGTGCTCCCAAATGTATCCTGTCAGAACCTGTCTGTGTGAGTAAGGTTTCTGTCAACCGCTCTTCAGCTGCTCCAGCCGCACTTACTATACTAACAAGTACTTCAAGACATGTAACAATCCTTATTTTTTACATCTCATCTTAGAACAAATGAACAATAAATGGTTGCAGTGAGACATAGACCTGGAGTCCCTCCACTGAGTGCAGCCACAGCTAAGCAGCAAATACAATCATTTGAGCAGTATGCCAATTTGTCAGCATAGCAGGTGCTCTGAGCAGCCAGCCATAGAATACAATGTGTGATATCAGATGGAATAATTAAAGACAGCAGCTACATTCATGACCATTCTGTCAGCCATTCATTTTTGGCTAAGACACAGACAAGAATATTCTTCCAAGGAGAAAAGAGCATTATCTTTGGAAGACATATATACACACATTTTCAGATCAGCTTCTTCCCACATGCTTGTGGCTACAAATTATAAGAATTACTCTAAGGAATGTAACATATGGATATGAAGAAACTCTGCCAAATATTTCCCATTAAAAAAAAATAACCTGGCTGAATTTTTATGAATTTAAAGGTCTTTTCAAGCTTCTAATAAAACATTCCAATTAATGATGGAGCAACATAGATTCAGTGATTGAGACCAGTTTGGATAAATTCCTCTAAATCATAGATACCATCCAAATTTCTTTTGATCTACATTAACTGACTAGAAAGCTTAGAAGAAATTGCTTTTTCATGAGACTTCTGATGGTTTCTGGATCAAGTTAAGCCAAAAATACAGCAGCATGTATTTTTCATTATACTTAGGTTCTCTACATTCTTCTGGTTGACATAATCACCAGTTTCTGAGGAATAACTTCCATTTTTTTCAGACAAACTTAAAATACAGCATTTCATAAATGTAAAAAAAAGACCTCCAAATGGCTTCGGAAACAATACTTGCAGAAGTTTGTTGGAATTCCATCTAGTTTTTTGGTTTAGCTGTTAAATTTTCCTTTTCATTTGCTGCTCAGAATCATTTACCCAACAGAGTAGCTTCAGAACAATTTTACTTGCATTTCTGTTATATGGTATTCCCTAATAAGCGTTCAAGAGCTGAACACATTGATTTAAGAGTTAGTATTCAAACTTGATTCAGGTCAGCTCTTCAAAGTTTACTTCATGAAATAAATAATCTAATTTATCATCTGACTGTGCCTGCCCAGCCTCACCAGGGACTCCACGGTGCCATGGTCACCATCCCGCTCTGCTCCCCCTTGCTACAGGACCATGTCCCTTGGAGATCCACTGCCCCTCCTGGGATCATTACCGGGAAGATTGTACTGGTTTTGGCTGGGATAGAGTTAAATTTCTTCATAGTAACTAGTATGGGGCTATGTTTTGGATTTGTGCTGAAAACAGTGTTGATAACATAGGGATGTTTTAGTTATTGCTGAGCAGTGCTTACACAGAGTCAAGGTCTTTTCTGCTTCTCACACTGCCCTGCCAGCGAGTAGGCTGGGGGTGCACAAGAAGTTGGGAGGGGACACAGCTGGGACAGCTGACCCCAACTGACCAAAGGGCTATTCCATACCATATGATGTCATGTTCAGAATACAAAGCTGGGGGAAAAAGAAAGAAGGGGTGGATATTTGGAGTGATGGCGTTTGTCTTCCCAAGTAACCGCTATGCATGATGGAGCCCTGCTTTCACAGAATCACAGAATCATATAGGTTGGAAAAAACCTTTAAGATCATTGAATCCAACCGTAAACCTAACACTACCAAGACCACCACTACACCATGTCCATAAGCACCTCATCCAAACGTCTTTTAAATACCTCCAGGGATGGTGACTCAACCACTTCTCTGGGCAGCCTGTTCCAATGCTTGACAACCCTTTCAGTGAAGAAATTTTTCCTAATATCCAATCTAAACCTCCCCTGGCCCAAGTTGAGGCCATTTCCTCCTGTCCTATCACTAGTTACCTGGAAGAAGAGACCGACCCCCATCTCTCTACAACCTCCTTTCAGGTAATTGTAGAGAGCAATAAGGTCTCCCCTCAGCCTCCTTTTCTCCAGGCTAAACAACCCCAGTTCCCTCAGCTGCTCCTCATAAGACTTGTGCTCCAAACCCTTCACCAGCTTTGTTGCCCTTCTTTGGACACACACCAGCACCTCAATGTCTTTCTTGTAGTGAGGGGCCCAAAACGGAACACAGTATTTGAGGTGCGGCCTCACCAGTGCCGAGTACAGGGGCACGATCACTTCCCTAGTCCTGCTGGCCACACTATTCCTGATACAAGCCAGGATGCTGTTGGCTTTCTTGGCCACCTGGGCACACTGCCGGGCCCTTGTTCAGCCAGCTGTCGACCAACACCCACAGGTCGTTCTCTGCTGGGCAGCTCTCCAGCCACTCTTCCCCAAGCCTGTAGCATTGCATGGGGTTGTTGTGGCCCAAGTGCAGGACCTTGCACTTAGCCTTGTTGAACCTCATACAATTGACCCCAGCCCATTGATCCAGCCTGTCCAGGTCCCTCTGCAGAGCCTTCCTACCCTCAAGCAGATCAACACTCCCGCACAACTTGGTGTCATCTGCAAACGTACTGAGGGTGCACTCGATCCCTTCATCCAGATCATTGATAAAGATATTAAACAGAACTGGCCCCAACACAGAGCCCTGGGGGACACCACTTGTGACCGGCCGCCAACTGGAGTAAACTCCATTCACCACCACTCTTTGGGCCCAGCCAGCCAGCCAGTTCTTTACCCAGAGAAGCATACACCCGTCCAAGCCATGAGCAGCCAGGTTCTCCAGGAGAATGCTGTGGGAAACCATGTCAAAGGCTTTACTGAAGTCTAGATAGACAACATCCACAGCCTTCCCCACATCCATTAGGCGGGTCACCTTGTCGTAGAAGCAGATCAGGTTGGTCAAGCAGGACCTGCCTTTCCTGAACCCATGCTGGCTGGGCTTGATCCCTTGGTTATCCTCTACGTGCCGCGTGATGGCACTCAAGATGATCTGCTCCATCAGCTTCCCTGGTACCGAGGTCAGGCTGACAGGCCTGTAGTTCCCCGGATCCTCCTTCCGGCCCTTCTTGTAGATGGGTGTCACATTCGCTAATCTCCAGTCAACTGGGACCTCCCCAGTTAGCCAGGACTGCTGGTAAATGATGGAAAGGGGCTTGGTGAGCACATCTGCCAGTTCCTTCAGTACTCTCGGGTGGATCTCATCAGGCCCCATAGACTTGTGAGTGTCTAAGTGGTGCAGCAGGTCACTAACCATTTCCCCCTGGATTATGGGGGCTCCATTCTGGTCCCCGTCCCTATCTTCCAACTCCGGGGGCTGGGTACCCAGAGAACAATTGGCCCTGCTATTAAAGACTGAGGCAAAGAAGGCATTAAGTACCTCAGCCTTTTCCTCATCCTTGGTCACTGTGTTCCCTCCCCCGTCTACTAGGGGCTGGAGATTCTCCTTAGCTCTCCTTTTGCTGCTAATGTATTTGAAGAAGTATTTTTTGTTGTCTTTTACGGCAGTAGCCAGATTGAGCTCTAGCTCAGCTTTGGCCCTTCTAATTTTCTCCCTGCACAGCCTTGCTACACCTTTGTAGTCCTCCTGACTTTCCTGCCCCTTCTTCCAGAGGTCATAGACTCTCCTCTTTTTCCTGAGTTTGAGCCAGAGCTCTCTATTCAGCCAGGCCGGTCTTCTTCCCCGCCGGCTCGTCTTTTGGCACCTGGGGACAGCCTGCTCTTGTGCCTTTAGGACTTCCTCCTTAAAAATGTCCAGCCTTCCTGGACTCCTTTGCCCTTTAGGGCTGCCTCCCAAGGGACTCTGTCAACCAGTCTCCTAAATAGGCTGAAGTCTGCCCTCCGGAAGTCTAAGGTGGCAGTTCTGCTGACCCCCCTCCTCACTTCTCCAAGTATCAAAAACTCTATCATTTCGTGATCACTCTGCCCAAGACGGCCTCCAACCATCACATCGCTCACAAGTCCTTCTCTGTTCATGAACAAGAGGTCCAGCGGGGCACCTTCCCTAGTTGGCTCACTCACCAGCTGTTATCTGCAGAAGTTATCTGCCACACACTCCAGGAACCTCCTAGACTGTTTCCTGTCTGCTGTATTGTATTTCCAGCAGACATCCAGTAGGCTGAAGTCCCCCACAAGAACAAGGGCTAGCGATTGTGATGCTTCTCCGAGCTGCTTATAGAATAGTTCGTCTGCCTCTTAATCCTGATTGGGTGGTCTGTAACAGACTCCCACCACAATATCTGCCTTGTTGGCCTTCCCCCTGATTCTTACCCATAGACACTCCACCCTATCATCACCATCATTAAGCTCTAAACTATCCAGACACTCCTTAACATACAGGGCTACCCCACCACCTCTCCTGCCTCGCCTATCCCTCCTGAAGAGTTTATAGCCATCCATCGCCGCACTCCAGTTGTGCGAGTCATCCCACCATCTTTCCGTGATGGCAACCATATAATAGTTTTCCTGCTGTACAATGGCTTCCAGCTCCTCCTGCTTGTTGCCCATGCTGCGTGCATTGGTGTAGAGGCACTTCAGCTGGGCTGTCGTCCGTGTCTCCTTCACAGAGGAACACCCCTTGTGTGCTTTGAGGTGTTTCACTGGCATTTCCCTCTTGGCTCCTATTGCCTCAGTATCCCCTAGCTCAACTCTGCACAACTTCAACTGTGCCCCAGCGTACCCCGCACATCTCAGAGACACAGGCTGAGTGTCCTCGCTGGCACCCGCTCCCTCTAACCGTGGCATGTCGTCCCTCAGCTTCCCTCGGGCAAGCCTGATATTATCCCCCTCCCCCTTCGAGTGTAGTTTAAAGCTCTGTCGATGAGCCCTGCAAGCTCCTGAGCAAGGATTCTCTTTCCCCTTTGAGAAAGATGAATCCCATCAGATGCCAGCAAACCTGGTGCTGTGTAGGCCATCCCGTTATCAAAAAAACAAAATTGTGGCGATGACACCAGCCACGCCTGGTGTCAGATGGACCGACACCTGGATGGCTGCATGTTTTCGTGGGAGCTCCGTCTGGGTAGCCACATCCATTCTGGCGAGCACAGAGGGCATCGCCTTCTGCCGAGTGAATACCATAGCTAAGTTTCTTCTGAAAGGATGAGGACTACCGAATGAATGCAGCTCTTGAGCTGGTAGGGTGACTTCGCCTTCCCTGCACGCCCTCCCTGCGTGCCCTTCCGCGCAAACTGCCGCGCCACTCCCTTCTGACACGCCACGCCCTCTTTGCCTGTCTTGGTCGCCGCGCTCCTGGTCGCTTGCGCTCCCTGGGGGCTGCTCTTGTACGGGAGGGGAATTGCCGCCGTCACTCTTGTCCCCGCCCACGCTGAGTCAGAGCCGGGCCCTCGTCAGGAGCTCCCTCCTTCCTTCTCGGGGCGGGGGGGGGTGTGTGTGGCTGCGGTAACCCTCTCCATGCCTTTTTTTCCCTTCCCTGCGCGGTTTTGCCGCGGTTTAGCCGATTCAGCAACGGTCCCCCGACGCGGTCCTCTGTCCCAGAGCCCCTCGCCTTGGTGGCTTCGCTGAAAAAGTAACCTCGGTGGCTTTCGCTGAAAAGTCTTCCCAAGTAACCATTACGCATGATGGAGCCCTGCTTTCCTGGCGATGGCTGAACACCTGCCTGCCCATGGGAAGTAGCGAATGAATTCCTTGGTTTGCTTTGCTTGCGCATGCAGCTTTTGCTTTACCTATTAAACTGTCTTTATCTCAACCCATGAGTTTTCTCACTTTTACCCTTCTGGTTCTCTTCCCCATCCCATTGTGGGGGAGTGAGCGAGCGGCTGTGTGGGGCTTAGCTGCCAGCTGGGGTTAAACCACGACAGTCCTTTGTGGCATCCAAACAGGGACTCCATGGGTTTGAGATAACAACAGATTTGACCAGAGCATATTAGAGGGAACCTGTAATTAATCACAGTTGCCGGTCGCAATATTGACTTATCTGTTCTTGACATTGGTTTATCTGATCTGTGCCATGCTCCTTTTTTTTCTGTACATGTTAAAGACGGGCTTTGGCTTTTGCAGTTTACTGTGCTCTGTAGTGCTTGGTGGTGGATTTTTTGGGGAGAATTATTATAAAAGCACTGGCCTTGAGCTTAATCTGGTATTTGGGCTCTGCACTGATGCCATTACTGTAGTATTTATACAGTCTAGTTATGCATATGCATAAGCAATTACACAAAGCAGTTTTCTATTGGTCTACATTTCTCTTATTTCAACTTAAAGCTACAGTGCTACTTTAATATTCTGCGCATGCTCAAAGGTGAGGGGTCTCTGCTTGGGCCGGGGTCTCCAGCTCGAGGGGTGTGACTTTTAGTATTATAATGAGGATAGTTCGCGTGAGGGTGCTTCTTATCACACTTCTATTAGTTGTTTCAGATGGTTCCCAAAACATCATAATTAGCTTACATATTTCTTCAGGATGTGTTTCTCTCCCAAGGACAGTAATTCTTGTTTAGACATTCCGTGTTCCAGCCTGAATCCCCCTTATCAGCTTTACGTAAACCTTGGCATTCCACCAGCTCCTGTTAGACTACACTGTTAGACTACAGCACAAGAGGTCCTTGTGTCCAAGGATGCTCAGATAAGTCCCTGATCCAAGGAGATATATGATTTTTCCCCCCCCCTAAGGAGATGGAACCCTTCTAGGGGTCCTTAAAAGATCCTGCTCTTAAGAACAACAATTTGGGCACAGGGACGGGTCAGGTGACAGTTACCATGCCGTCCTGCAGGACACCCCCATACACACCTTGAATGTAAGTGCTGAAGGCAGCTGCGGCAGCAGCACTCGACGATGGAGGGGGTTCAGCGCGGGGAAAGGGGCCGAGATAACATTCAGACACACCCACCTCCCGCCGGAGAGGCAGAGACACCAGGCTCCTTCACCAAAGCAGCAGGATCTTTGTTTTCAGTGTTTCAGTTCCTACTGAATGCGCTCTAAACTAACTACTGAACCACCACAGATTGAGATTGGGTTTTTAAGGATGAAGAAGATGGGGTTGCTCAAGCTCCTGTGATGTGCCCAGGGATTTCTCCCTAGAAGATATTCCTGAGACGATAGTAAAGTAGAGAGGGGAGGGAGACTCTCCTATTGCTTGAAAAATCCCTTCTCTCTCACCTCAGTTTCAGACTATGATCACTTGATCACTTTACACTAATTGTACTACAACTACCCAAGAGGTAGGAAATATCATGCAGTGAACCTGGTTGGAGTGTGTTATGAAAATTTCTTTCCCTAACTATTATATTAATCAGTCTTCATAGTATGAAAGTGTATTAACTTTGTTTATATATATATTAGTTCACATTATACTCTGCAATGTAATGAGGTAGTGGAACTTTACTGGAGACTTTGGTATTGTTCACAGTTAAGTAAAACAAACTAAAGGACACAAGCTCATTGCAAGGACCAGAAGGACAGCTTGGCCCTGGAAAAAAGGACTTTGCTTCTTGGAAGCTTAGAGTTGTCCATGAAGGATAAAGCATGCTTGCATCCTAGCCCCTCTAACACATCTTTGAAACCCTCCCAGCGTCGTCTGGCATCATAGATAACTAACTATAGCAAGACTGACTCCAGGGACACCTGGATCAATAGACAAGCAGCAAGAACGATGCAGAAGTATAGATGCTTTGCAAAGTTTTACTATGATTAGTAATCAGTAGAGTGTGTGTTAGTGATTAGTCAAATCACATTATACCTGAATGCTTGAAGGGTATAGGAACCCTGTGGAAAACCACATTCGGGGTGCCCCAATTTGGCTGGGACATCTCATGTGCATGAATAAAAGAATTACTCTTGTAATTCTATACTTTTGCATCCTAGCCTCTCTCCTCGATCGGCATGGGCCGGTTGCAAATTTTCGTAACAAGTGATTTACAGTTCCCTGGAAATTGCAGGCAAAACGGCTTTGGGAGTACAGCAAGAAGAATAACAGATATACCTGCCCTTGCTCTTGTGGCCCATTTGTTACCTGTTTTATAAAATAACTCTTGAAACACACGAAGTATGTTTAGAGAGGAGACATTGTTTTATTCTGCGCAGGGTGCAAGGTGGAATATTTCCACAAATCAAGCACACCTACTGTAATTCTCTTCAATATTTATACATGAAAGCTAACATACCATGCCTATCTAATACATAATCATTAGACTAACTAATCATCCTCTTCTTCCATTGGTCCGTATTTTCTCCGCTTCAATTTAAAGCTACAGTGTGATTTTAATTCACTGTGCATGCTCACAAGGAGGGGGGGGGTAGTCCTTTCGTTCCTCAATTGGGTCAGTGGTCGCAATCTCCCCCTGCCGCCTTTACCTTTCCCCTAGTTACTGTGATTCCTGTTGTTTTCATGGTTGTTGTGGCGTCCCTTTATCTTTACGGCTCTCCCGGTAAGAGGATGTTCCTGTTATTGGTCTTTGAAGTGTTACAGATTTGCATTCTTTGAGGAGATGCTAGTTAGTGAAACATATGCTTGTTAGTGAAGTATGCAGTGCCCGTACCCTCTTATCTGGCATGGGCATTATCTATTACCTTGAAGATTCTACAATTCTCATATGCTAGTTTCTACTTCTGTGATCCCTTCTTAGCTACTAATAAATCCTATACTCTTTCTATTTTATTCCAAAATATACACATATATATATATGGTTTAAGGTGACACATTCAGTGGCTCACACCAGCAAAGGGGGTATGATTGCAGCTATAGGACAGGATTGGTTTGCCCCAAATTTTTCTTGTGCGCGCAGAAGAGATGGTTAACAGTATTTCAGGCTTACAGTTAAAGGTAAAACAAGCATCTCAGGTAGCCCTGCAAAACAGAATAGCATTAGATTATGCGCTCATCACTCAAGAAAGATACATGTGTATTAGTTAACTCCACTTGCTGTGTACGTATGCAGACCAAGATCAGAGAATAGAAATGGTCGTACATAAAATTCAAGGTAAACTTGACATGCTGCATGCGATACCTGGAGAAAAAAAAATGTTTTGACTGGTGGGGATGGCCCCCAGACACGGAAGGATGGTTAGGAAAAAATGCTTAAGACAGTACTGAAGTATATTTTGTTTGGGATTATTAACTTTGGTGGTTGTGTACCTATTGGTTCAGTTGATCTTCTGTTGTAGCAAATTGGTATGTAAAAAGGATAGAACAAGGCAGAACTCAAGCAGAGGCTAGAACTATGATGCTGAATATATTAGAAGATAAGGAAGAAGAAAAGGGAGAAGTGCTTGGACTCATGACTATAAATGATTATAAAATCTAGAGGCAAGAATGAATGATGGGACAGCACGGCCCACGCAGTGATCAATCCCGGGCTCCCAGGAGTCATGAGCAGGGTGTCTGCGGCCCTTCTGCCATATTCTAGATCTTTAAGAGAAAGATGGTGTGAGACTAAGAGTCTCAAAAAGTCTCATAGACCTTTGCAGGCCTCACTAGTTAAAAAAGCATTTGCAGCTAATGGTCTTGCCAGTCAGCACAATTTACTTGAAAAAAGGAATGGATTATTTGTAAGAGGATGTACTCTCTAGAGCCTCCTTATCTGAAGGTGGCTGAAAAGGGCTGTAAACAAATGAAGAAGGGAGCAAAGGGAATAACCCGAAGTGAGGCTAAACTTTTGGAAATGGGCATAGATAAGAAGCAGCATAAGGAGGAATTTGAAAGACTTGCAAAGATGAATCTGTGTGAGTAATAACTACTCACAAAAGGGGGGGAATGAAGGGGAAATTCAAATTGTGACTGCTCAGCAGTGGTAATTCATGACCAAGGAATGATCTGGCATGGAGGGCAAGAAGGCCTAACTGCAGAAGGGGTTAAACTGGCTGGAAGCAGGAATGCCAGAGACAGAAGGACTCCCTGTAAGGGAGTGAAGTTTGCCGATGAGATAAGAAATGCTGCAGTGTTGTCTTGTAGCAATCCTGGAATATGAGTGCTCAGGGGACACTTTTGGGCAGCAGAGCTGGTGCTGGGGGATAAACCCAACACGGGGTTAAGGGGCCTGATACCACGGGTGCAGGTGTAAGCATATATAAGGAATCGGCTCGTGTCACATTGTCACCGAAATCGGGAAGCAAACTCCTTAACACCAATGTAGTATTAAGAAGCAGGCATTCTTTATTACGGCGCCGGATGCACGGGGGATCGTTCCACCTAGCGTGCATACCGCAGGTTACATCAGCCAAAACTTATATTGTCCAATTACATACATATGCATCAAATTTCCCAGAATGACCATACATATTCATTCTATTTCCCAGAACTAATTATCATATTTGCGTGGTCATTACGCATGCGTCCTTGAGCTCCGAGGGGCTTCTGTGGGGGTCTCTGGCGGTCCTTGGTGGTCGTACAGGTGTGTCCTTTAGTTGACCCCTTCTTCTGGACATGCGCAATCCCACCTTGCTTATGTAACCCGTTTTCCTTCTTCATGGTGCGTGGTCCCTAACAATGATTTGGCACCCTTAACACAAACCAATTATTCTAACCACCCTCGACTCTTTGTCAAGATGGGCTGGGGCTGTACTGGGAACATAGCAGCAGGTCCGTACTACTCCTTGTCCAATTGTCTTTGGGCATAGTAGCATATCCATAGCCATAGCTGTACAAACACAATATTAAAGTATTGTCTACCCCGCTCCTATCTCTATGTTGCTTAGTTACAAAAGAACGAACTAATCATTTTGCTTACATCTGGTTACAACATATTTGCAGACCCCTTGTAGAACCACTTATGGCGGTAGGACTCTTTCCAGTGCATTGCTCATTAAATCTCTTTATATGTAAGCACAAACACGTGTTTAATTCACCTCAAGGGGTACAAAAAAATTCCCCAACAGTTGCAAACAAGAAGCAATCTAGGGTCTTCACTATGTTTCACTATGTGCAACAATGTGCAAAGGGTTATTATCCAAATTTTAATAAGCATTTTAAAACAGGGACATATGCACAGTTTAAATTCCTCCCACAAAGCATTTCATTGTAATAGCATTTTCTATCATTTCCACAGCATCTGCACAATCATGTTTTAAGATTATGCAAAAATGTTATTGTTGTCCCCAAAATCAGGGTTTGTTTACTTGGTATGCAAAATGCCAATATACACCCAGAGCAGAGGTATTTTATTGCATATTTGCGCAGATATGGGTGCCTGTCCCAAGACAGCACACCAAGCTTTCAAATTAACAGTTATTTATACACAAAGCATTAACATATTCAACTTCCTAATACATATGCAGTATTCTCCTATTAAATGATTGGTTAAAATCTCTTCACCCAGCATGTAAATTAGTACGCATGCTTAGTTGTTCTTCTTCAACCTCATCATTTGAGTCAGTGGTATAATTGGGGTAGGTGGTCCGTGAGTTGGTGGTTGTGATCTCCCCCTGCCGGAATTACCTTTCCCCTAGTTTCCTACTTTTTTGGCAGATCTAAGCGGTTCTTCATGGTTTACTAACAGGGCTAGTAATACATCAGTTACACTTCTGCTTTTGACAGCCACATCCTGCTTATTAGACAAAGGCACATTGTCTAAGTTCCTATGGAGTTAGGGTAAGGCTCTACAGTGGATTTCTATAGCAGCATCATTCATTATGTGAATTGTATACTTACATTTGATTATTACAACAATTCCCCCCTCTGAGACTTATCGAAATCCAATTTTTTGACAAGTCTCACCTCCATTTTTTTACAACTAACACATAGGATTGAGATGTTTGTTTAGTGATTAGACTTTTTAAGCATACAAACATGACACAAACAATTATTATAATTAATAGACTTTGTAACCATCCTGTCAGGGAGAATCCTAAACCATGTATAATCTTATTAAGCCATCCTGTGTCCACTTTTCCTTTAGTGGCTCGTCTTTCCAAGTTCTAATGTAGACAAGGTCCTCCGGCTGAAAAGGATGGACAGGGGTATCCAAAGGCAAAGGTGCCCTCTGATTTAAGTACCTATGTAATGAAGATCTGCAAAAGAGAAATTAAATACTCTTTAACTGTTTCCTGTCCTTTAATGTACATTTAATCATCTTTCATTGTGAGTGCATTAGTAGGATATGGTTTTCCATACATTATCTCAAAGGGTGTTGCCGTGAAAAGCCGACATCGGGACTCAGTAGTCGGGATGACTATTAAGCAGGTATTCTTTATTGCAGCGCTGGGCAGCACTGGGGATCCCTCTGCCACAAGTGCTCCCCCAGGTTAGCACAACACATCAGTTCATATACAGAAAAATCATACATATTCATCAGTTTTCCTGAAAAGGGCAGTATTATGGCGATGAGTTCCTGGAATTCATTTACATAGTCCAAGCATGCGCAGTAAAATTAGGGTTAGGGTCTTTTCACCCTCCCGGTGGTCTTCCATAGTCTTCCTCATGTTGTCCGCTAGTTGAACTTTGGGCTTCCTGTGTCCATATATAGTCATTGAATTAGCTCATCAGTCCTTCAGCCTTGGAATGTCACAAGGGGGTCGATTTAAGCTAGTTCTTTGGTGCTTATCTTTGGCACAAACCTCCTGAGTTCCTGTTATCAGTGATTTAATTAGGAAGCCTAACGAGCTTGCTCAAGGCCTGTTTAGTCTTATCAGGTAAGAAGTTACAGGAAATGTCCTATCATCAACTCTGCTCAGCAGGTAACTAAAACTATCTTTGCAGGGGAAGAAAACAAAAGAGAACAAGGATGTGAGTGAAACTAAAAAAAAATGCAAGTAAAGCCTTTATGTATCACAGTAAGGTCTTAGTCAGGGATTGTCAGGGATTTAACCCTTTCATTCCTCCCTTTTCTTTTGAGGGCTTGTAGCTTACTTGCTACAGTCCTCAATGTACAGTCTTATTACATCTGAAATGAAGCTTATTACCAAACCTACAATAAAATCAGTAAAACCACTATTAAAATAGTAAGGCTCTTTAACTACGACTAGTAAAATATTTCAAATCTTTTTAGGCCTAAAAGGGTATTATCCTTAATTATTTTACATTTCATATCCTTAATTATTTTACGTTTGCAAAATTCATAATATTTCATCCTTTTCAAGGGTCTGAGTAAAATACCTTCCCCTTTCTACTTGATGCCTAATCTTGTTTCTTTTCCAATCACTGTACATCTCTGCTGAATTCCGGTAACACCAAAGAAAACATTTAAGAAATACACAAACAAATATTCCTAAAATCACCAAAGTAATCAATCCAATGAATAATTGTTTCAACCATCCAAAGTTGGGAAGCCAAGAAGTCAATTTATCCCATAAATCTTGAAGCCCCAATGAAGTATCATCCGAAGATACTTCCTGGAATATTCGTGTTTTCTCCCAGAGTGTATTTAGATCTGCTTCTATCTGCTTATCTTTATTGATATATGCACAGCAACTGGTATTAATGATCATACATACACCTCCTTCTTTGGCAGTCAATAAATCTAATGCCATCCGATTTTGCAACACAACCTTACTAAGGGAAGATACTTCCGTCTGTAAATTTTTTATAGTATTTATGGTTAGATTTTCCATCCGCTCTAGAACTGTGGAAATATTTACTATGGCCTTTTCTAGCTCGCTTACTCCTAGCCACGGTAAGAACCATCTAACAAAGCTATGAAATTTTGTTCCCCTAATTGCAAGTGGGTTGTCTTCTCGCTTAGCCCGTCTCCGGGACGTTCTCAAAATACCTCTAGGTATTTGGGACTGATTATATATTCGATCCTGACTAACTAAATGACCTATGGTACACCTTCCCTTCCATCCTGCAGGGAGTTGCTTTCTGCTGATACCATCACCACACAGGCACCAATACCCATCGGGTAGTTTGCAGGGTCCGTCGGTGGCTGTGAGATTAGCTCCATAAAATGATCCTTTGCTTACCCATCCAACCGATGTATTTCTACTGGCATCCCACTTTGTAGAGCTATAGGTTTCTAACTGGGTTCTATTACAGAAATCAATATATGTCACGTTCAATCCCGTCAAATTCCAAGTTCCTACTTCTGCCGCAGTCTTGTTGATCCAGTAATCATTCCACCCGTTCCTACAGGAATAGTTATGATATTTGTTGTCGGGGGGGTGGCACGGACAATTATTGGATCTTGCCTTCCATAGGCAACTATTATTGCTAACTAGAATCTGGGTGTTATTTTTTTAGTATCTGTAGGCCAAATCTTGGTCCGATCCCATAGCTTGAATTATCATAACTACAATATCCTCCATCTTGTCTTTTCCAAAACTCAGGCCAAGTATTATTGTCACAATTCCAATGACTCGACTCTATGCTGTACAAAGGGAGTCTCATGTGACCTCTCGGTAGGGCAGTACAAATCCAACAATCTGAATCGCATCTGAATCGCATTATAATCGCATCTGAATCGCATGATAATACAAGTTCTCGTTCCAAGCATCTACTGATAAGCTTAAAGTCAATAAAGTTATTGTTGTAACCGTAATTTCAAATCTCCAACACTTTTGATGGTCCATCGCGGTTCAGAAGCTTTCTTTACTCAGGAGTAATGGATCCAAGCTGTCTGCTCTTTAATCTTGATTGCAGTGAAAGTGGTTAGCAACACCTGATAAGGTCCATTCCCCTTCTCCTCCAATGGGTCACCTGAAAAATTCTTAACATAAACCCAATCTCCAGGGCTAAATGGGTGGATCGGGTGATCTAACCCTTTTGCTCTGGTTCCCAAAACAGTCTTATTAATCTTTTCCAATTGTTTTCCTAAGGATATAACATAATTTTGTAAATAATTATTTCCCAGCTGATTCAAATCTTCCCCTTGATATTTGGCCTGATATGGCCTCTCATATAATATCTCAAAAGGGCTCAGATTTTCTTTGGCCCTAGGTTTTACATGTATCCAAAGTAGTGCAATAGGCAGTGCTTGATACCAATATAGGTTTGCTACTATTTGCCCGCTGGCTTGTGGTCTGTAGGGTGCGTGTAATTGCCAATCGATTCCTAATAGTTTGCTGACCTGTTGCACTACTTCTGCACAAAAATGTGTACCCCTATCTGATGAAATGACCGTAGGTACCCCAAATTGAAGTATTATTTCATTTAATAATACCTTAGTTACTTCTCTTGCTTTGTTTGTCCTACAAGGGAATGCCTCTGGCCATCCGGAAAAGGTGTCTGTAAGTACCAATAGGTATCTGTACCCCCCTTTTCTTGGAAGTTCAGAGAAATCAATTTGCCAGTGGTCCCCTGGTACATTTCCTCTCCCAATACTTCCTAATTGTGCCCGGTTACCTGTATTAGGATCATTTTTCAAACATATTTCACATTGCTGAGTCACCTGTTGAACTGTAGTATACAAATTTCTCCCTATTAATTTTTTATTTAAAAATTTATACAGGGAATCTGCCCCCCAACATGTCTTATCGTGTTCTTCTTTAACAACTCCCCATACCTGTTTGGCAGGAATTATAATTCTGCCATCACTCAAGTGGGCCCATCCTTTGGAGGGAACCTGCCCTCCCATTTCTTCTATTAATTCTTTATCAGCCCTAGAATATTCAACATTTTCTTGGTCACTTAGACTCCTACTTCTATTATCCGGAATTAAGGTTAAAATATTTTGCATTCTCTCTGCTGCCTGTTTAGCCTCATAATCAGCCAACCTGTTACCTTTTTCCTGGTCAGTGTTACCCTTCAGGTGTCCTCGGCAGTGCATGATGGCGACTTTGGTTGGCAGTTGGACTGCTTCTAATAGGTGAAGAATTTCCTCAGCGTGCTTGATCTGTCTCCCTTGTGCGGTTAGTAGTCCTCGTTCCTTCCAAATTGCTCCGTGAGCGTGGACGACTCCAAAGGCATATTTGGAGTCTGTCCATATATTTATCTTTTTCCCTTTTGCCAATTCCAGGGCCCTAGTCAGGGCAATAATTTCAGCCTTTTGAGCTGATGTTCCAGCAGGTAATGACTGAGATTCAATTACTTTGCTTGCTGTTGTCACCGCGTACCCAGCCTTTCGAATACCTTGTCGGACGAAGCTGCTTCCATCCGTGAACCAGGAGTCTTGTGCATCTTCCAGGGGTTCTTCTTTTAAATCTGGTCTGCTAGAATATACAGTCTCTATGGTTTCCAAACAGTCATGTATCAATGATTCAGATGTCACCCCACTGAGGAAAGAAGCTGGGTTCATAACATTAGTCACTTCAATATTAACATCGTCTGGTTCAACTAGAATAGCCTGGTATTGTAAAAATCGGGATGGAGAAAGCCAATGATTTCCTTTTTGTTCTAGTACGGCTGATACTGTGTGTGAAGCCAGCACTGTGATTTTTTGGCCTAAGGTAAATTTCTGGGCCTCTTGGATATTTAGTACTACAGCCGCCACAGCTCGTAGGCACCCTGGCCACCCTTTGCTTACTTCGTCAGGCTGCTTAGAAAAGTAAGCCACAGCTCTTTTGTAGAGTCCCAGTCGTTGAGCTAGGACTCCCAGAGCTATACCTTGTTTTTCATGGGAAAACAGCCAGAAGGGTTTAGTAACGTCAGGTAGGCCCAGGGCTGGGGCCTTCATCAGTTCCTTTTTAAGCGTTTTGAATGCATTTTGAGCTTCTCTGGACCAAATCAATTGAGTGGGATTGTTTTTCAAAAGTTTATACAAAGGTTTTACTATTATTCCATAATTGTAAATCCATAATCGACACCAACCTGCCATTCCCAAGAAGGTCCTGAGTTCCTTTACCGTTTGAGGGAGAGGGGTTCTGCAGATGGCTTCTTTTTGTTCCGTTCCTAATTCTCGTTGTCCTCCAGATAGCACGTATCCAAGGTAGGTTACTTGCTGTTGCACCATCTGAGCTTTCTGTTGAGAGACTCGATACCCATTCAGTCCCAAAAAGTTCAACAAATTAATAGTCCATTGAATACAATCAGACTTTGTTTCAGTTGCTATTAATAAGTCATCCACACACCGTAGAAGAGTTCTGTCTCTGGAGGGAGGATCCCATGTCTCAAGTTCTCGTGCTAATTGATTCCCAAAGATGGTTGGACTGTTCTTAAAACCTTGGGGTAACACTGTCCAGGTAAGTTGGGTTTTCCTACCAGTAGTAGGACTTTCCCATTCAAATGCCAATAGGTTTTGGCTCTCCTTGGCCAGAGGCAAGCAGAAGAATGCATCTTTCAAATCTAATACTGTAAACCATACTTGATTGTTTTGTAATTTAGTAAGTAAAGTATAAGGATTGGCCACCACAGGGTGTAAATCTTTAAAATTGAGGGGTTTTAGAAAGAACGCCTTTTCCTGTTGGCCAGTAGCTCCCACTACAGTCACAAAGTCTTTACTCACATGTATCAATTCTTGATTTAAAACAGAGAAATAAGCGCCTGTGTCTAATAAGAATTCCACTTCTTTCTCTTGTCTCCCTAGCCGTATCTTAACCAGTGGATCGGCTAGGGTAGATTCCCCAGGTCCCCGTCAATTGGCCTCTGCTCCAGCAATCAAGACTTGCGGGGTTCCTTTGAGTCTTGGACATTCGCTCCTCCAATGTCCTTCCTCTCGACAATACGCAACATTGATTCTTTCCCAATACATTGCCCGGTCTTCCTCCACTTCCAGAGGGCCTTTCCCCTTCCTTGTCCTCTAAATCCTCCTCTATTCACCATTCCTCTCTGTTCCAAGGCTGCCTCCGTGCGGCGGGAGGTTAACACCACAATCCTTCTGCCACTCCGGGCGATTCCGCAAAGTAAAAAAAACCATATCCGCATACATAACCTCATCCCATTTTCCTTCTCTCCGTAAGAACAACATTAACTGCAATATAGTATTATAATTTAAAGATCCATTAAAGGGCCATTTTTCACCATCTTCTAATTTGTACAGGGGCCACCACTGATTACAATATTTGATGAGTGTTTTCTTATTCACACTCCCACCTGGTTGTCCCCCTATCTCTTTCCAATGTGCTAAGATACATCCTAGGGGGCTTTTCTTTACAATACCACCACTTTGCTGTCCCCCCATTCTACCTTATTGATTCTGTACTTCCGTTATTCTCCCACAGATTATTTTAATAACCTCAACCTGTCACACTTTATCCTCCCACTCTGACCACGTTCCACAATTCTCACATTGAATATCTCATCCAAATACAACCCATAAATTTTGGTCACAAATAAAACAATTTACGAGGAAAAGCGGTTCGCATTCATTTTCAGGATGAGACACACAGGTCTCCAGGTTTTCCACACTCACTTTGCAGTCACACCATGTCTCAGTCACTCACCAGTCACACCAGAGTTAACTCAGCTCATTCACGCTTAATTGCCGATTTCGCAGTGCCTAACGAATATATCCAAATTCAGTACCAATAAACCAATATCCGAGTTCAGTGCCAGTTATTTCGTACCGCCAACAGTACAAAACTCATACGGGTTTCATAAGTGTACCAATTCCAAAAAGGCACGTTATTGCAGAAGTACAAGGCTTAACCCGTGCCTGTACCAATGTACCACCAACAGTACAAATTCATGCGGGTTTCATAAGTGTACCAATACCAAAAAGCATGTTATTGCAGAAGTACAAGGCTTAACCCGTGCCTGTACCAACGTACTAAATACCAAATGTATACCCTCAGGCACTAGTAGCCTGGTATACAGCGCTCAGCGTAGGACGTCTCCTACGACTTACGAGAACCTTCCAAATGACCGGTCCCAAATTCCAAAACAGAAAACCAGAAAGATTTAAAGAATACCTTTTTTCCTTTAGATGGTCCTTGTCTGCTCCCGCAGTGATCCGATTGAGGGGAGGAGTCCCTCCGGGAAATCCCGGGGGTACCCTAGGGAGCCCTGTTCTCAGCGGGTCCTGCAGCCGAGCAGAGCAGGTCCCATCTGGGGTGCCAAATTGTTGCCGTGAAAAGCCAAAATCAGGACTCAACAGTCGGGATGACTATTAAGCAGGTATTCTTTATTGCAGCGCTGGGCAGCACTGGGGATCCCTCTGCCACAAGTGCTCCCCCAGGTTCGCACAGCACATCAGTTCATATACAGAAAAATCATACATATTCATCAGTTTTCCTGAAAAGGGCAGTCTTATGGCGATGAGTTCCCGGAATTCATTTACATAGTCCAAGCATGCGCAGTAAAATTAGGGTTAGGGTCTTTTCACCCTCCCGGTGGTCTTCCATAGTCTTCCTCATGTTGTCCGCTAGTTGAACTTTGGGCTTCCTGTGTCCATATATAGTCATTGAATTAGCTCATCAGTCCTTCAGCCTTGGAATGTTGCAAGGGGGTCGATTTAAACTAGTTCTTTGGTGCTTATCTTTGGCACAAACCTCCTGAGTTCCTGTTATCAGTGATTTAATTAGGAAGCCTAACGAGCTTGCTCAAGGCCTGTTTAGTCCTATCAGGTAAGAAGTTACAGGAAATGTCCTATCATCAACTCTGCTCAGCAGGTAACTAAAACTATCTTTGCAGGGGAAGAGAACAAAAGAAAACAAGGATGCAAGTGAAACTAAAAAAATGCAAGTCTATGTATCACAGTAAGGTCTTAGTCAGGGATTATCAGGGATTTAACCCTTTCAGGGGCTAACGCTTTCTCTGATTCTTCAGGTTACCCTAACTCTCAATAGGGCCAAAGGTAGGGCTTCTACCCATTTGAGGTGAGCTTCCTGACATAATTTTGAAATTTGCCTCTTAAGAGTCTGATTCATTTGCTCTATCTTTCCACTGGATTGAGGTCTCCATGTGGTATGGAGATCCCATTTTATTCTCAAAATTTTTGATACTCACTCCTTGTAATATTTCTGCTATGAAATGAGGTCCATTGTCAGAAGATATTCCTTCTGGAATACCAAATCTAGGAATTATTTATTTTAACGTTACCTCTCTTGCCTTATTGGTGTGACAGGGGAAAGCTTCAGGCCAACCAGAAAAAGTATCTACCAGGACTAACAAATATTTATACTGGTTACATCTAGGTAACTCTGAAAAATCTATTTGCCAGCGCTCCCCGAGCGTTATTCCTCATTTTACATTTCCTCCTATCGTTTTCTTTTCCACCTTTGGATTGTTAGCACAACATACTGGACATTTTTTTTAACCCTATGTCTGCACTACTTTGCATTTTTGGTCCTCTAACATTTTTTTTTTGCAGTAAGGACCAACGCGTCAGATCCCATATGCGTTTCTTGGTGTAATTTCCTTGTGAGTTTGATTGGGGTAACGCCTTTTGTGCATCCCGGTTTCCCCGATGCCCATGCCAGCGGTATCACTGCATTCAATACTTCTTCGGGAATGTCTGTATTTTCATCCTTTTCACCTTGAGTCAGCAGACATTTGTGCTTTCCAGGCATTTTCTGGGGGAATGTGCAGCTGTACCAAATTTTCAGAAAAAGTTATTTGTGCATTTAACTTGCATAACAAATCTCACCCCAACAATGGCAAGGGGCACTCTGGCATATAAAGAAATGAATGAGTTACTGTAGCATTTCCAATAGTACACTTCATTGGTTGTAAGAATGACCTTAGAGTCTTTTTCCCGGTGGCACCAATTACACTAGTCTTAATTTTACTTAAAGATCCTTTATAATCAGTAAGTACTGAGTGACTTGCTCCACTATCTATTAAAAAATCTATTGTTTCATTCCCCAGCTTTACTGGAACCAGAGGGTCAGCTGGGGAAACTTTATTAAATTCCTCTGGTCCCCTTCAATCCAATCCTATCTCTGCCAATACCTTGGCAGCTGTCTCTGTTCCTTTTTCCTGATTATTCGAAAGGCGTGGGCAATCTTTTTTCCAGTGTCCCTCTTGCTTACAGTATGCACACTGATTTGCTCCTAAAGGAGTATTACTTTGACTTTCCCCAGTATTTCCACAATTTCCTCCTCTACCTTGAAATCCTCCTCTAAAATTTCCTCTGCCTCTTCCTCTGCCTCTTCCTTGTCCTTCTGACAAGGCAGCCAACAAGGAAGCTTGTAACTTTGATTTCTTTTGTTTTTCCTTTTCCTCTACTTCATCCCGGTTATTATAAACTTTGTAAGCAATTGATAACAATTGGGATATTGTCATACCATCAGCACCATCCACTTTCTGTAATTGCTTTCTAATGTCAGGTGCTGCCTGACCAATGAACAACACATTAAGAAATCTAGAATTATTCTCATCCTTGGGGTCCAAATTAGTCCACTTCTGATCTGCTTCACATAATTTTTCATAAAAGATCAATGGGGGTTCTTTATCTCCCTGTTGTATTTCATACAGTTTTGCCCAATTCTGTGGTTTCTGGATTCCATGCTGGATTCCATATAGAATAAATTTTTTATATTCTTTTATTCTCTGTAACCCTCCACCAGTGTTTGGATCCAACCCGGGATCCCCCCCCCTTGGGAGATAATTATCTATGCTAAGCACTCCTCCATGTTCCTGAGTTACTCCTTCTTTAGCCTTTTTATACAACTGTTCTTCTTTCCTCTGTACACAAATATTCCAAAAGAGCTTGAATGTCACCCCAATTAGGATTCCTCATCATTTTCCTCTGTACCATTCCTTTTTGTTTTACAGCTTGTACAACAAGAATTGCTATCCTTTTTCTTGACCAAATAGACACCATTTTGATCTTTAGAATCCACAAGTCCACAATTTTTTCTAACTTCCCAATTGTTTCTCAAGGCAAAGAACAAATCTACATAAGGTATTTCATCTCGTTTTTCAGTCCTTCGACGGATTAACATCAACTGTTATATAGTATTGTACTTAATAGATCCATTTTCAGGCCATTTTTCACCATCATCCAATGGATATTGTGGCCAGCATTGATTACAATATCGTTTTAATTTTTCCTTTGTCATGGGGTCCCCTCCAAATTTATTCCAATTTTTCAGGATGCATCCTAAGGTAGAACAAAGGGGGTCTCCTGAGAAGTAGCACTGCCCATATTGGTACCGATAAAGCCTAATCTGACATTTCCTACACTATTCACAGACCCAGAACAGAATGGGGGACATCTCCCACCATTAAAACAGAGTGTAGAAACAGTATGCTACTGCTGTGTACCTCTCTTTGATGCGCCTTACGCAGAGCCCAGATGGGACAAAATGTCCCCAGATGCAGGCTACTTCCCAAAAGGACTTTTCCTTTTCCCCTTGATCAGAAAATACCTCTTTTCCAATAGCGTTGCACCGTTGTGTCGCTTACCGCCCGAGTGCAGGAGAGGAGCCAATGGAGTCCCTGATCAACAGGTCAGTGTGCGCTGGAGTCCACTCAGTTCTTCTCCCCGCGTCAGGTACGGGCAAGGCTGTCAGCGCAGTCCCATCTGGATCGCCAAAATGTTGTCCCAAAAATCGGGGTTCATTTACCCCGTGTGCAAAATGCCAATATACACACAGAGCAGAGGTATTTTATTGCATATTTGCACAGATATGGGTGCCTGTCCCAAGACAGCACACCAAGCTTTCAAATTAACAGTTATTTATACACAAAGCATTAACATATTCAACTTCCTAATACATATGCAGTATTCTCCTATTAAATGATTGGTTAAAATCTCTTCACCCAGCATGTAAATTAGTACGCATGCTTAGTTGTTCTTCTTCAACCTCATCATTTGAGTCAGTGGTATAATTGGGGTAGGTGGTCCGTGAGTTGGTGGTTGTGATCTCCCCCTGCCGGAATTACCTTTCCCCTAGTTTCCTACTTTTTTGGCAGATCTAAGCGGTTCTTCATGGTTTACTAACAGGGCTAGTAATACATCAGTTACACTTCTGCTTTTGACAGCCACATCCTGCTTATTAGACAAAGGCACATTGTCTAAGTTCCTATGGAGTTAGGGTAAGGCTCTACAGTGGATTTCTATAGCAGCATCAATCATTATGTGAACTGTATACTTACATTTGATTATTACAACATTATCATTCGATATTGTCAGTGGAATGTGAAAATAAGTATTCTTTTGTTCTGTCTGGACACATGCCTTCTGTTGCTGACAGTAACTAGACATGCATTTGACAAAGTTCATTACATTCCTATGAAAGCTTGCAAAGAAGCAGACAGACACTTCTAAAGAAGCGGGCATGGTCTTTTATTTGCAACTAATGCTTTTGCTGATCTCCTCCAGCCAAACAGAAATTTGATTGAAGTCTTATTTAGGCTTTATACTATACCAACAAATGAACCAACTAGACTAGGCTCAAAAGTACTAAAAATCTAAATGAGGTCATCCTGAATATGGGTTCAAAATAAACTGCAAGTCAGAGACCGCAGTGAGGACAGAACATCAGATATCAAAAGACAGTTCAGAACAGAGCTCACAACGTTGTTACATTAGCTGGTGAGGAAATTAAGCACAGAACAAAATTTATAAAACATTGGTAGCCTTTACTATATGAGGTGGCCATTCAAGAGATTGTGGGCACTGTTGTATTCGTACCTCATCTTCCCAAGTTGTTTGTATATCACTTACCAGAGGATACTACTCATTTCATTTTTTCTTTTAACTGGCTTTATATGGACAAACTTCCCTTGATTTTTCAGTGTGGGAGTGATAACAATTCTTGGAACTAACCCAGAAAATATGACCCAGTGTTGTAATACTACTGCTCACACTACTGCTATGTAAAACTGACTGCAGCTAAGCAATTCTCTATGCCACTGCCTTGAAAAAAATCAATGGTGTGCAAAGTAATTTGTATATGATTCAAAAAATTGTCAGACTCTTCTTATGTGTTATAAAATATTTTTTTCTTTTTAAATTAATTTTTAATCCAATGAAATGGGTCATATGCAGATACAGCCTTGCAAGCAATTATTGTGTCTTCTGCTGAACTAGACCATACTGGACTTATCTCAGTACCAGAAAGATATCAGCCTAGATAGCTAAGAAACTGGGTATCCAACATGCATAACCATCAGCAATGCAAGATCATATTAATCAAAATGATGGTGTCATGACCTAAAGGGTTACCCAGCCTGCAGGTAGTGGGTTCACAGGATTCCGTAATACACAAGGACACAGAGGCTTTATTCTCTAAATTTCTCTACTTTATTACAGATTACCAAAAATCACCACTAGCAAGTATACCTATGATTAATAAAGTGAACACACACACATATATATAAAAAGCTATTACAAGTTATTATCAGCAATCAATAGTAGCAGCAAGTATATATTACAGGTTACTACAAAATTACCACTAGTAAAGCAGCAAATATATATTTCAACAGTAGCAGCAATCAATAGTAGCAGCAAACATCAATAATATAGCAGCAAATATACTTATTATAGAATACTTATATGCATATATATGGATGTTCATAATATTACTGGTATGAAGCGTATCAGACCGATCCCAGAAGTGGGGCCAATCCGATCCCAGCAGTGGGACCCTAATCAAACTGACCCCAGAAGTAAGTCCAGAAGGAGGACCAATAAAATAACATATATATATTATTCTAAATACTGTACCGGTACAGTGCTCACCAAATCGCTCCCAGGAGTGGGGCCTCGAAATTGCTCCCAAGAGTGGGGTCTCAAAATCAATGACAGACAAAGTCTCACTTCAGAGATGATCCATGTCACAGAGTTTGGAGTCAGCCAGGCATCTCCGGCAATGGTCCGATAGCTTGCTTAGGAGATCTCATAGAAAAGTTTGTGCAGGGAGTTCAACCTGTTAAGGAAAAGGAAAAGTATATGTAGCACAAAAAGTTCTCAGAGAGAGAGAAGCTCCATTTTGAGTAAAAATTAAGTCATTTTTAGATCATAGAGACATAAGAGGGCGTAGGACACCACCATTTCGAGCAGCCAATAGATGCTGTTAATTTCTGGTTTTCACCTGGACAGCCAATAGATGATGATGTTTTCTATTCTCTCAGACCAATTTTTATTTTTCCAGACTGTTTTCCTGTTCTTGCAGTTGAACAGCCAATGGCAGTTACTGATTCTTACTTTCTCAGGATGTTTTCCCCTTTTTCCAGGCTATTTTTCACCTTTTCAGATGATAAGTTGCCATTACAGTTCCTTGTTTTTGTGCTTATCAATGGTATCTCAGGATGTCTCCGGATTTTAGGTACCCAGAGTACAGCATTCAAAGATGCCAGCTGCGCTTCTCAAGGATGCTTCTGGTTCACAGGCCTAGTTCCCAGGCTAATATGTCCCAGGCTGGCAGGCATTTTCTCTGTCAGTATTTTTCAGCAGACATCTTCTTCTGTTCAGTATTTTTCCCCTTCTAACCAGGTCGCCTATATGGCTGCTCACATCAGATGTGCAACAAATGCATGTGAAGAATCAGTCAAAAATAGGGAGAGTGGTATAATATCCAATTGTAGGTATTTGCATACATTTCCATACTATTATTTTTGATCACTTAAATATGACAGTCTCACAGCACTTCTGTGAGGATAAATATCACTAGAAGTAACAGCTGCAAAACATACCAGAAATAATATACCAAGATCTCACAAAAAGTCTATGGCAAAAGAGTAAATTGGCAGAACTTCGACAGCCAAGATTTGAGACCTTAACATTAGACAACCCCTCCTCTTATTGTATTTCCAGACAGTGGGAAAAACAGCTTGGCCCATCTTGGATCTAGGAAAAGGGGACTAGAGCAATGGAGTTGCAAGAGTGGACTTTGCCTGGGATATGAGGCAAGCAATATATGGGATGTAGAGATGGCCAAGTAGATTGTTTACATCTGTCCAAAATGTCTTAATTATATGCCTTTTTAATGATGTTCCATTTGCAGCAATTACTCTCTGATAACTAGGTAAAAAATTGCTGTCTCTCCAACCCCCATCCCCAACAGTTTTCCCTGGTTTTTAATCAACCATCTTTTTATCTAGATTCAGAATATTATTTTGAGAAATTATCAATAGCTAAACAAAATACCTTAGGAAAAGCAAACAGAAATGTTAAGGGGTGTTAGGAGTGGCCGCTGCCTGCAGCAGGTCTGGCCCAGGACTCCCTCCTGCACAGCTGCTGGAGCCCAGCCTGGTGTGCTGGGGACCCTGGGGTTCTCTGGCCTGGGCTGAGGGACACGGCTGCTGCTTTTCCATTTGCAGGTTCAACCAGCAGCAAAGCTGAGCACGTATCCCAGAAACACACACACACAGAGAACACACACGGGACACTGATGTTACAGGTTACACAGATTGCCACAGACAAGGTGCTGCCTTCAACAGCACCTACATATAGGACTCACATAAAACATAAGTATAGAGAGCCAAGTCCTCTTCCTCCTCTTTGGGTGGTAGAGATAGAAGGTCACTAGTGAAGGTATACACACAACACTCTCTAGATTCATAAAAACATGCACATTCATGGATCCCTCGTGTACCGGCATGGCACCCTCTGTCTACCTGGCACCGCTTCCCAGATCCCAGGCCCTTACCCACTTCACAGGTCCCCTACTCACCAGCTAGTCCAGCTTGATGCTTGCTAGCAAACACGCACACACTCACACACTCATCCCACAGGTACTCCACATTCGCAGGTCCCCCCAGGTACCAGCATGGACCCTTGTCCACCTGATACCCCAGCCCAGACCCAGGGGCTCATACTCACCGGCTAGTCCAGCTTGAAGTTTGCTAGCCATAACACACTCACACCCCCCCACACACACCCAGTTGGGGGAAGATACAGACACTCAGCCCCCCGCCAGCAGCCAGCACCAGGCACACAGGCTGTGATCTGTGGTCCTGCTCCAGCTGCTCGTGCTGAGCCCCTCACTCACCTCACTCACACTGGTCTCTCCCAGTAGCTGGTTTTCAGGACACACACCATTCCCACCCCAGTGGCTCGTGGCCAAGGCCTTCACCTTCTCTAGTAGCTGACACAATGTGCCAGGGGCATCTACTCCCTGGGTCTGACTCCAGTAGCTGTCACCAAATCCACTCACACAGTTCTCACCAGTAGCTGACACTTAGTCTTTGCAGTACACATACACATGGGATAGACAGTGAGATTATGCAGAGAGATCATTAAGAAAAGATTTAATAAGAAGATATAAGAAGGTAGGACAGAATGCAGTGATCAGGTACAGAGCTCAGACAGACAGACAAGCATACTGACCAGCCCCATTTTACATGTGACTGGCCACTTTTATACCCTTTTCTGTCTACCCCCTCTTTGTTCCTCCCTGCTCTCCCTTCCCCTGCACATTGCCTCATCAACTGGAATAGTTCCACTGACCCCCCCTTCCAACATCCTGGACTCTCAGGTTTACAGCCTTATCAGTTGCAAAGTCGTGGTTTGCCTGCAGTTTCTTGATAGCCCATCAATTAGTGTGACTGACCAGGTTTGTTTCTGGTTATTAGCTTTGTTAACACTAATTGGTCAGGTTTTATGACTCTGTATGTTTGCCTCCCTCCCTTTCCTCATCATCCCATCTTGGCAAGGTCCTTAGTCAGATAATCTTACTGAAAAATAATCATTCTCACACTCCACATATCCTTACCAATTAGTGCGTCTGACTAGATTTGTTTTTATCACTACCTCCCTTACCATTTGTCAGTCAGGTTTGTGTCTCTGTATGTTCTTGTTTATGGCTCCTTTGGACAGATGATACCCTTAAAGGAGCAGGCACTCTCTTTCCACATACCCTCAGAAACAGCTTGGGACTGGGCAGGTTTTGCTCAGTTACTTTCCTGTTGTCTTTCTTGTTATATTTCATTAAATAGCAGAACCATCAAAGTTATCTTTTTCTGCCTACAAGATGTAAAATTCTTTATTGAAGCTGTTTAGAGATTCAAACATCTTTTCTGCCAAATCCCAAAGCCTTCCATTTATATTCTTAACTCCTGGAGGCAAAAGAAATACCAGATACATATCACGTATTGCCAGATGCTAAAGTTAAAAGCTAAAACATGGAGCTTCCAGGATGACTTCAGATACACAGCAGAGAGAATCCCACCCTGATATAGAATAGACTAAAGGCCATATCCACAGCTTATGCAAACCATCCTACATGAGTGGAGGCCAAAACCTATGGTTGCAAAATTTCCATTAAGTTCAGTGTTTCAGAATCTATTTCTTATTTCAGTTTTCCAGTAACTTCATTTAAGAAGTAAAAAATAATTCCCATAATCACACTAATGGAAACCATGTCTGATTCATAGAATGTTGCCCTTGAAAGTATCCTGGAGTTTTCTTGTTTCGTTTTTAGTGGAATACAAATTGAAACACAGAAATTACAAATGACAATTAAAATTTCTAGAACAATTAGAATACTTAATATTTGAGAACATGCTGATTTTTCTTCTATGTTTTCCCAGGGGTTATTGCAATTTTTCCTTCCACGCAAAAATGAAAATCACAACTTGAACAAATAACCTGTCCAGCATTAGCTATGAAATTATGGAGTAAAATAATAATTTCTGTTCAGTTGCACTCACACTAGCAAATATAGTGCTTATTTTTCAGCACTAGCAAGGATGTGAACACTAAAGTAGGTAGAATACTACCTTGTCATGAAGCCATTAGTGTCTCAGAAGATTTATTAGTGCTAATGTATATGCTGTGGCCTGCAGACTACTACAGCCAAAGTGTTTCCAGAATTTCCCTGAGGAACGATAAGCTTTCCCTCTCTGCAGACTGCCAGTAAAGAGAATTTGCTCAAATAATTGTAGCCCAATTAACATTTGAAAATTTCAGATGGAAACTATAGGGAACAAATGAAGGACAAACATTCTTTCAGTTCAGTTCACATTCATAAATTGCTCATTTGGTTTCCATTGGTAAGGAAAAATGACAAATGTTCTGCTAAATCAACAGAGATGCTTACATAGATCAAGATGGTGTCGTGGCTGGCACTGGGCACTCCATCTCATTACGCTATCCTCTTTCCAATTTTCTTCTGGGCTGTACTTATACAGAACAGGGTTTGAGTGTTGTCTCTCATTTTGTGGGTCAGAATTTTTATCTTTGGCAAAGTTCCCCTTCAGGCACAAGAAGAATTTTAGGCCAAATCTAATTTTGCTGCTATAAAACTGAAGGGGAAATTCAAATTGTGACTGCTCAGCAGTGATAATTTGTAACTGAGGAATGATCAGGCATGGAGGGCAAGAAGGCCCGAGTGCAGAAGGGGATAAACTGGCTGGAAGCAGGAATGCCAGAGACAGAAGGACTCCTTGCAAGGGAGTGAAGTTTCCCTTGGTGATAGATAAGAAAAAGCCGCAGCATTGTCTTGTAGCCATCCTGGAATGCAAGTGCTCAGGGGCCACCTTTGGGCAGCAGAGCTGGGCCGGGGGATGGACCCAAGACCCAGGCTAAGGTGCCCCATGCAACTGCTCACAGGATTGGTGCTGGTGCAAGTGTATATAAGGAATCTGCTTGTGATGCATCTTTGCAGACTCCACTTATTGCAGTAGGACTCTGCCCGATGCATTGTTCATTCAGTATTTAAACACAAACGTGTTTAATTCACCTCGAAGGGTACAATAAAAATTCCCCAACAAAACCTACAGAAGGAGGCACAGGAGGAAGATGATTCAACAAGGAAGCCCTCAGCATTTCACCCCCTTCACGAGAGTATGGCTAAAGGTTGCCAGGCCACTATCTCTGTGGATATACCCATGTTTCCTTACCTATGTATGTTTTGGATGCAGTGTTTTGGACTACCTATGTTTAGAATCTGACAAGCTTGCAGGACCTGTTGGTTACTGTAATAAAATAACAAGAAGAAGTTGCATTTCCATTGTCTCTTTGTCACAAGGTTGTTTTCATAGTGAGCAATTTCTCATTTTCATTTCAGTCTTTATTGCAAGAATTAGGATCAGAATATTAAATGTGTGAGATTACAGTAAATTATACCGCTCTGACCTTCTGAGGTTCTGAAATATGATTTACTTAGCTTATTCCCATTCATTCATAGTACTGATAACATGGGAAGAATACAGCTTATGTTGAAGCTCCAAATGTAGCATTCTGGGTGGATCTGAACCCAATCATATTTTTTAATATCTTATAAGGAGACAGCTCTTTTAACATAAATATCTACAGCTGACCTGGTCACCACAGATTCTGTTTATTGTTGATAGAGAAAAATAGGCACTTTTTATCTGATCTATTTTAAACATCCACTCTGATAATTTGTGCCCTAAGTCTCCTTTTCCTATGTGAGGAGCCAGGGGCAATGGGTACAAGTTGCACCAGGAGAGAGGTTTCATCTTGATATAAGAAATAAATTTTTTTACAGCGAGAACAATCATTCACTGGAACAACCTCCCCAGGGACCTGGTGGAGTCCCCATCACTGGAGGTTTTCAAGATGCGATTGGACAAGGTGCTAGATAATCTCATCTAGGCTACCTTTCCCATGAAAGGTTGGACCAGATGATCTTTCAAGGTCCCTTTCAACCTGGGCTGTTCTATCATTCTACGATTCTAAATATATTACACTGAAAAAGGCCTTTTGAATGGCACAGCTATAGTGCCATGACTTCAGCTTGTTCTCATATTATAACTGCCTGATTTTACCTTGTGCTTCCTTAGGGCAGAATATGCATTTTGTGTATCTAAAATCAAAACTGCATTTTAAAATCTGAAAAGAGACACCTTTAGCAAGAGGGTCTGCCAGAAAATCATCACAGGGACGATTTATTGCCCTAAGTTTTGCATGCTGTTTAGAACCAGATGGAAAATGCACCTTGAAACATGGAAAAATAACATTTCAGAACATTTCAGAACATCAGAACATTTCATCATGTTAGAACAGGTGCACAGCTGATGTGCAGAAATGGCAGGAAAAAATGGCATTGCTTATTTCTTTAGAAGTAGGTTGTGGCATTGTAATTTAAATGCTGATTTAAATGCTGTAATTTAAATGCAAAACTGATGCTTGCAGATTTACCGAGACACTAATCTTTATACTAAACATAGTTATGTCACCATTCTTTGGTGTCATCTTTATTTCCCTTGGAAAGATTCATCTGGTTGGCAGATGGCTATCAAATGGGTTATCAATTTAGTGGTATTAAGAAGAGTATGTGGACTAATACTTTCCCCTTCTTCACTGAAGGTTGTTCCATGAGTTTCAGCTGTGCTAAAGGGATACCTGTGTATTTCCATCTTCATCTTTTGTGTATCAATCTTCAGCATTTTGAATATATAGTTGTGGGTTGACCCATCTGGCAGGTAAGCCCCCACCCAGTCACTTGCTCACTCCCCCCACAGCAGGATGGGCAAAGCAGAAGAGCAGCAGGAAGAGAATCAGAAGGGCAAAAGCAGGGGAAGAAAAAAAGCAAACCTATGGGTCCAGATAAAGACAGTTTAATAAGTGAAGGGAAAATAAAAACAAACCACAAGTGATGCAAAAGCAATTACTCACCACCAGCAGACCAATGCCCAGACAGTCTCCAAGCAACAGCTCCTTTGGAAAAACTCCCTTCCCTTCCCTTCCCTTCCCTTCCCTTCCCTTCCCTTCCCTTCCCTTCCCTTCCCTTCCCTTCCCTTCCCTTCCCTTCCCTTCCCTTCCCTTCCCTTCCCTTCCCTTCCCTTCCCTTCCCTTCCCTTCCCTTCCCTTCTATATTAAAACCACTCTGTATTTTTCTGATTGTACGAAGCGTTATTATAAGGAACAAAATTAAATTTAAGGCCTTTTTTGCAAGCCTGGCGTGCTATAAAGAGGACCTTGTGTAAATGCAAACTGTCCACGCTCTATCTGCAGTCATTTATATCTGTGAAAGAAGAGCACAGAGTGGCAGTAGGATGCTACCAAGTTAAATTGATACAGTCAGTCTCTCAATCCCTGTTCAGTATTTTGTTTCCAAGGGTAAGCAGAAAAATGGGATGTAGCTTCATGGTATGTTATCTCCAGTGGCAAGTCTGTCTTAAAAAGTTTGCAACCTCTTTCTCCCTCCTGACCCTGGCTGCCCCTTCCCACATCATGTCACAATTTGACTCCCCCTTCTGTGTTGATACAAATGTTTGTGGGTCATTGCTGTAGATGGGATCACTGCACTAAGCTGACAAGAAAATGATTATTTGCTTTGATTAGTGACCCAGTTTACAGCGTAGCCCCACAGACAGTTTTAGTGTTACAACTGAGAGGGCAGCAAATGGTGGTGTGAAACAGAAAATGCTGTAAACTGGCTTCCCTGATCAAGATGATCTATGCTGGATATACACTCTTAGTTGCAGTGTGAACTTACCCTGGAAATCAAAGGTAGGAACTTGTGGAGATGTAATAACTCCTGCATCCATAAAAGTAAACCACAAACCAACCTGTAAAGATCTGGCTTGTCTACACTAAAAAATGTGCAGTTTACCTATATTATAGCAAGTGCTCACCCAGGGACACATTCAGACTGCATTTATGACCTTAATTCTTTTATTTCCCTAGCTTTTTGAATACTTGACTTTGCATATTTAAAATTAATGTCAATTTTTTTGCAATTATTAATAAATCAGCTCTCGATATATATCCCTTTTCATATATCCAGTCAAATGTTTTCCAATGTGGCTAATAAATGAAAATGAGGAAACTTAAATTTCTGAGGAAGACCTATACAGTTCCATCGGGGCTATGCTCCTGATTTGATGGCAACTGGCAGACACCTTGTTATAATTCTTTCACTGATTCTTTTTGCAAGTACTTGCAGAATCATAAACTTGAATGCTGTGTGCCCCCATTTCTCCCAAGACTTTTTTATTTCTATTATTAAAGAAATAATATTTAATTAAGTATAGAAGACTGCTAACCAGATTTTTAGAACATGGTTATTCTTTTTTTGAGTTCTGAAAATCATGGCTTATTGGACATGGTCTAACTGTGGATTTACAGAGATTATTTGAATCTTTCCTTGCATTTCTTTTTGAATTAGAAATCTTTCCCAGGCACATAAAAACACAGGAGATAGATAGGATTTTGTATGATGAGTGATTTTAGAATGCAGTAAAGGAAGTAAAACTAGTTCAGAAAACATGTTTTATAGACAAAGGAGTAGTGCCTAACGCTGTATTGGGTGTATGTGGCAAGGCTTTGGTAGCAGTGGGGCTGCAGGAGTGGCCTCTGTGAGAAGAGGTCAGGGGCTGCCCTGTGCCAGGCACAGCCAGTTCCAGCCAGCTCAGTAATGGCCCCACAGCAGGTCAAAGTTAAGCCAATGAGTGAAGTTGGTGGTGCCTCTGTGAATATTTAAGAAAGGGCACAAACACCACACAGGAGAGACATGAGAAAAAATTATTTTTCCCCAGGTCAAGTCTGTTTTGCCCATGACAGTAATTGGTAAGTGATCTTCCTGTCTTTATCTTAACCCATGAGCTTTTTCATCTTATTTTCTCCTCCTGTCCTGTTGAGGAGGGGGAGTGAGAGAGCAGCTGGGTGGGTGTCTAGCCCACCACACTTGCATAAAAATAAATGCCCCTTATAATTGTATATATAGACTTAATCTCTTTGGGTGCATTTGAAACATGAATGTTCTAACAGAAATAAGACTGAACACCTATATGCATTTTGTCTGTAAACCGAATTTCAAGTCATTCCAAGCAACACCCACAAACATTTTCAGGATTTCCAAAAAACCCTATTGCTAAAATTTGGAAATTAAAAAGTATGGTGTCCAGCATCACTGGTAAACTTCCTTATAAACTTCCTTCAGGCATCTGAATGGCAGCTCCAAAGGAAAACAAATGGTTTTCATGGTAGCGTAGCTAAGAGGATGCAGAAGTCACTCAGGACCATCTCAGAAAGGGGTATTCTGCAAAACATTACTCCTCTTTTCTTGCTAGGTCACACAGAATTCTATATGAGGAATACTGAAGAAGCTATGAAGCAATTATCTAGTTAAATATAGATTGAGATTTGTGCTTTATATGGTTTTATTTGTAACCTATTTTTTATTTGTAACCTGTTGTTTCTAATCTTGTACTTCTAAACTTAACCTTCTGTCTTGTTGAATAAATTTTTGCTTTGTTTTACCATTAAGCTTGTATGTTGTTATAGAAGCAAGGTGAATCGGGGTAAAACTGGTAAATTTAGGATGTAATGTCTGCATAAACAGAGGCAGAAACAAGGAAACTTAAGGAAATGCAACCTCCAGTCATGGAAATATAAACAAGCAGATATATTAGCATCAGTTTTAATTCAGTGTAAGGGTACTTTTTGGCTTTTAAAGTTATTCCATTTAAATACGTGCAAGGTAAAAGTTGTCTTTCATGAGAAAAAGCATCCATATAACTAATCTTCTACATGCAAACACTGCTGAAGAGTAGACCCATATACAGCATCAAAACGTTTCCATGTGGACCATGTGCAACACCCTAGCTTAATAGGATACTTAAGCATTTAAACAACAGTATTAGCCATAGGTGAGTATATTGCAGGAGAGTTTTTAATTTTAAGTAATAATAATAAAGGCGGCAAAGAAGATCTTTAATTCTTTGACTCTAGCATGCCAACCTGAAATAGCAAACTAAACATTAATGAAAAATTAATCACTTAAGAAATTTGTATCTTATATTTTAGTTGGTGAAACTTCACTAGCACCATGTGTTCACTGATAGGCAGGACGATGTTGATGTGGTACACTTTTTCTTGAACCACTCAACCTTTAGGCAATCTCCTATATAGGTGGCAGCTGGAGAAGTCCTGTGAAATACAGTCACAATGCCTAAACATGAACAGCCAACCACCATTGACAGAAAGGGTAATTACAACTATAATTATACATCTTATACACATATTCATTTTATGCATGTACCTCAACACTGTGCAAGTTTTGGTTTTTTCTTGTTCTTTCTGATATTTGCCTTTGTCACAATTCATTATTTTTCATTCAGAAATGTATTTTACTTGGCTTCTGAAAGCAGCTTTGCTGTGAATTGGCTAATGGGCAGCATAGTTGCCCATTAGTTAGTAAATTAAAATGGTGCAACCACAGCCCTGTTGCTTGACTCACACTTATATATAGTTTATAGGGAAGATTAAGAAAATAAGGATATTCCGTGGCTCCTGTAAGCTGCAGAGACAATGCCTCCTTTGCTTATTGCTTTTAGTACTTAGTATTAAATGTCAAACACATATTTCATAGTAAGATAAAGCATTAACAATATTACTATACTGATACTGTACACTTCTGGATGTAAGAAATGTTTTTGTAGGCCAGGTGAAGAGTAAAGTCAAGACCCTGAATTTTAGGAGAACAAACTTTCAGCTGTTTAAGGAATTAGTGAATGTGACCCCCTGTAAAAGTGCCCTCAGCAATAAAGGAGTTGAACACAGCTGGCAGCTCTTGAAGGACACTTTTCTTAGAGCACAACAGCTCTTGATTCCCCTGTGTAAGAAATCAGGCAAGGAAGGCAGGAGACCAACATGGCTAAATAAGGACATCGTGGTCAAACTAAAGTGTAAGAAGGAAATGCACAGGCAGTGGAACGAGAGACATGTATCCTGCAAAGAATATAGGGATGCTGCCCAGACGTGTAGGGATGGGATTGGGAAAGCTAAGGCACAGCTGGAGCTGAATTTGGCAAGGAATGTGAAGAATCATAAAAAGGGCTTCTACAGAAAAGGAAGATCAAAGAAAATGAGTCGCTGAGGCAAGCGGCGCTGGTGCCGGCACGATCCGCAGTGGAGCGCTCTAGCACGGTGTACAGGGGGGTTTCCTGAACCGGGGAAACCTCAGGGGAGTGGGGAGACCCGCCAGGAGCCCGCAGGAGCTCCCAGGAGCAACGGCGGCCAAGCCACCCTCACACGAATAAAAAAAAACCCTAGGGAGCGCTAGCGACCAGGAGCACCGCGAACAGGGCGGGCAAACAGGGCGTGGCACCTCAGCAAGGGCGTGGCACGGCAGTTTGTGCGGAAGGATGCACAGGAAGGGTGCTGTAGCTCTGCCAGCTCGACCAGGGAGCAATGGTATCCACCCGGCAGAAGGCCATGGCCTCTCTAAACCCTGCACCCACCACGGCTGACGCAGCTTCCCAGACAGAGCTCCACTGGGAACATGCTGCCACCCAGGTGTCAGGCTGCAGGGTGTGCCCTACTCTTATGCCAGTACAGGACGGCAGTAGTGAGTACACCTGTGGGAGGTGTGCCCAGGTAGAGGAGCTCCTCACCTTAGTGACAGAGCTCTGGGAGGAGGTGAGTAGGTTGAGGAGTATCAGGGAGTCTGAGAGAGAGATAGACTACTGGAACCGCACCCTACCTTCCCTGGGACAGGCCTGTCAGGCAGATAGAATGCATGATATGGAGGATTCCCTATCCTCTCTTCACCTGGTAGAATGCAGTGACTTAAGGGATAGGGGGAAATGGCGACAAGTTCCTGTCCGGCACAGCAGGCGCATCTCCTCCGTGACTACCTCACCTTCCCAGGTGCGCCTGCATAATAGCTATGAAGCTCTAAGTGGAACCGAACAATGACGAGGATGATGGTTCATCTAGGTTGGAGGTGTCGCCAAGGTTAAGTCGGCCTACACCCTGCATCAAAACCGCTTCCATAAAGAAAAAAAGATGGGTTATTGTCATAGGAGACTCTCTCCTGAGGGGAACAGAAGGCCCAATTTGCCGACCGGACCCACTTCTTAGGGAAGTCTGCTGCCTCCCTGGGGCCTGGGTTAAAGATGTGATGAGGAAACTTCCTACCCTGGTACGGCCCTCAGACTATTATCCATTATTGCTTTTTCATGTAGGCAGTGATGAAGTTGCAATAAGAAGTCCAAGGGCAATCAAAAGAGACTTCAGGGCCTTGGGACCAGGGATCAGGAGCACAAGTAGTGTTCTCCTCTATCCTCCCAGTTGCAGGGAATGATGAGGGAAGAAACGGGAAGAGCCAGCAGATCAATAACTGGCTCTGAGACTGGTGTCACCGGCAGAATTTTAGGGGTTTTTTGATCATGAGTCGGTCTACACAACACCAGGCCTGCTGGCAACAGATGGGGTACACCTGTCTCAAAGGGGGAAAAGGATCCTTGTGCAAGAGTTAGCAGAGCTCATTGAAAGAGCTTTAAACTAGATTTGAAGGGGGAAAGGGATAAAACCAGGCTCACTAGAGATAAGCCTGGAGGTGGCACGCCAATGTTTGAGGGACAGTGTGCTAGCGAGATCCTTCGGTCTTCTCCACGATGTGCTGAGTGCACTGGAGCATATTTGAAACATCCCTGTACTAATGTGTGCAGCACCCTAGCTATCTCAGTGGAGGTAGGGGATGGAGATCCATGTGGCAGCAAAGACGAAAGGGTTGTTGATGTGTTAGAAACCACGGAAGGGCCTGACAACAGTCACATAGGAATTAGGGCTTCTCCCCAAAAAAAGGTGTCAGGATCAATAGCCCAACTGAAGTCCATCTACACCAATGCACGCAGCATGGACGACAAACAGGAGGAGCTGGAAGCCACTGTGCAGCAGGAAACCTATGATATAGTTGCAATCACAGAAACATGGTGGGATGACTCACACAAGTGGAGTGCTGCAATGGATGGCTATAAACTCTTCAGGAGGGATGGGCAAGGAAGGAGAGGCAGCGGGGTAGCCCTGTATGTTAGGGAGTGTTTTGACTGTCTAGAGCTTGACAATGGTGATGAGAGGGTCAAGTGTTTATGGGTAAGAATCAGGGGAAAGGCCAACATGGCAGCTATCATGGTGGGAGTCAGTTATAGACCACCCAACCAGGATGATGGGGCAGATGAAATATTCTATAAGCAGCTGTGAGAAGTCTCACGATCGCTAGCCCTTGTTCTCATGGGTGTCGCGGATGGAGTGAGAATGCACTTCACTCGTAAGAGAGAAGCAAAAATATACTTTATTGGTATAGAACAGGGAGTTAACAAAGTTCAATGCAACAGTGGTTTAACAAGATTCGATGGCAAGGTACACTTGATTATTTACTGCATAGAGGACAGGGTCAGACAAAACTGTCAGGGAGACACTAAATGGCACTGTTTGAGCAGGGGGGTTTGACTAGATGACCTCCAAAGCTCCCTTCCAACCTCAACCATTCTGTGATTCTGTGACTTGGGAATGGTTGCGGGGGGGCAGTGAAAACACAACACCCCTCCCCATTTGATTGGAATGACAGAATGGTGACATGGAAGCATATAGATGTGGGAGCGGGGGGGGGGGGGGAAAATTTGAGAGAATTGGCTATTCAACAAGGTGTTTACAACCCTGCAGGGTGTTTACAACCCCGACTCAAAGGTATTTACCTCAGGAATGCAATCCAGATTGTTAGTCAGGGCACCTTTTTGTCTTAAAGGGAACATCATATCGATCCTGGGAGGTGCCCAGGGGACAGCAGTTTGTGATGCAATTCTAGCGCTGGGGCAGTTAAGAGAATACCGAGCCAAAAGGGAAGAGAGGACATTACCCTTTGTGGATAAACTGCAAAAGAAAAAAGTTACCTGAAAGGAGATATTATTATTATTAGGTTACTTTAGTTACACATTATTATTAGGTTACTTCATCCACAAACAAAATATATTGATGGATTTCCTCTTACTGATTAGGCTATTGAAAAAAAAAAGGGTTTTCACTGTGAAATCGCCTACCTTCTTGTGAAAATAAATAGGTCCACATTATTATATGTGTAATCCAGCAAATTTGGGCACCCACTACAGAAACTTCAATTAAGCCAGTGGAGATATACTCAAGGTGTCTCAGGCATGTCAGATGAGTTAAAATGTTTGCAACTACATTAGCTTTGAAGTAACCCATTATGGCCCAGTGTCTTTCTGTTATCCATGAAGGTCTTACATGAGTTTCATTCTATCAAACTAAATTATTATCCCAGAGATGTTATTTGTAGGTTTTGACCTAAGAGCTAGACTATGGCAGTTTCCTTGTTTCCACTCCATGCTTTGATATTTTTTCTAGCAGAATGATATAATAAATTCAAAGGATGGACAGTCTTACAGCAACTACTTGCATCAACTGCTATTTTCTCCAAAATGGGAATCATCCACTGCCTGGTGTACCACAATGGTTCCCACTGAATTAAAACTTCTGTTGAAATTATTACTACTCTACTAGTCTATAGGATATTCATGCCATCTCTGCTGTATCTATTTAATGAAGATTTTCGCTCCTAATATTTCAGTTCATACTATCAAATACACAGCAAAGTGGATCTATTCATTGTCTCAGCTCCGTGCTTATAGCCTAACCCTCCAAGGTGCTGATTTCAGCAGGAAGTAGTTGCAGCCAATATGACTTTCCATTCTGGAATGCTCCCCTGTCAGATGTCTGAGCCAACCTGCCTCTCAATTTTTTTTATCTTTTAATGTCTTTGAGACATCGAGAAATACATAACAGCAAATCTGTTTATAATGACTACCTTCTGACCAGCTTTGTGTTGACACAAACTGCAACAATGTCATGAGGTGAAATCTGCTTTCAAAAAGAGAATTTGTGTACCATCTATATTTAAAAAAACCAACCAAACAAACAAAAACATACACAGGTTTTAAACTGGACTTGGGCTTTGGGCTTGCTATCTGTCTAGAAAATTCGTTTATCCCCAAACTCATGTTTACTACTGTATGATATACTAATTAAAATAGCAGATGGGGATTTACATTAGCTAAGCTGTTCCAGAGGTCCTTGTTCTTTATATTTTTATAGCTGTGTTTCTTTGAGTAATGAATTATCCCATTCTGAAACACCTCCTCAATCGGAAAGTTCCTCAGCATATGCAGATTACAAGCCCCATGCACACAGAGATGGACATAGCCAGATGAGCATGTAAATCCCAGTTTCTCTGAAATAGCTAGAGCTATGTTGGAGAACAATGCAAAGCTGATAAAACTAATGGACAATTTTAATAACCATTCAAATGTTGAATAAATAGGAATTGAGATCAAAGCCAAACATTGTCTCACGATCATTGTTTGTTTCACAGAGCAAAAGCACTCATGATGAAGCTCAAAAAATAAGGTTTTGTGTGATGAAGCTCTGTGGTTGCAAGAAAGACAGCCAAGAGATACCAGACTGACTCATGCATGGATGAACAATTTGCTTTGCTTAATCCAAGGACTAGGGGAGGATGGAAGCAGGCTAAAGGAGTAGTATAGCATTGATCAGGCAACATGGAAATGTGACTATAAACCAACTTTACTGAATTTAAGAAAGCATGGCCATTATTCTATCTGCAGCAACAGACCTAAATTCAAAAGCATTTTTATGGTAACTATTTTCTTCATATTTGCAGACACATGGCATCAGACTAGTAAAAAAAATAATGTTCTTCATTAAGGTACTGTGAAAAGACTTCAGCTATATATAGCCATGTAAGTTCAATAAGGTATAGCACCTATTTTACAACTGGCTATTTTTTTAGTTCCCTTAACATAAAGATTAAAACAATTCAGAATAATTTGGTGGTGCATATCATAGCATTATGGGTAACAAGATAAACGAACGCATGTAGGAGTCCGAAACAAGGAAATTATATTCTAGAATATCTGAAATCAAAACCTGAAGTCCCTTCCTCCTCACGGGAATTTTTTTTTCTATTCTATTACACAACAAAAAGATTAAACGATGAATTCATTTTAGTTATTTAGACCATAGCATGAGAAGATTTAATTACGATATTTTAGCATAAGTAGGAATCTTAGGGTGGAAAATCCATACCCCCCCAGCTTCTTTTTTTTTCCTTCAGTCTGCATAGTTGTTTCTCTCTGTATTGGGTTTGCATGGCAAGGTTTTGGTAGTGGGGGGGCTACAGGGGTGGCTTCTGTGAGAAGCTGCTAGAAGCTTCCCCTATGTCCAATAGGGGCTTATGTCCAATACCAGCTGGCTCCAAGATGGACCCGCCGCTGGCCAAGGCCGAGCCAATCAGCAATGGTGGTAGCGCCTCTGTAATAACATATTTAAGAAGGGGGAAAAGTTGCTGCGCAACAGCAACTGCAGCCAGAGAAAGGAGTGAGAATATGTGAGAGAAACAACTCTGCAGACCCCAAGGTCAGTGAAGAAGGAGGGGGAGGAGGTGCTCCAGGTGCTGGAGCAGAGATTCCCTGCAGCCCGTGGTGAAGACCATGGTGAGGCAGGCTGTCCCCCTGCAGCCCATGGAGGTTAACAGTGGAGCAGATATCCACCTGCAGTCCATGGAGGACCCCAAGCTGGAGCAGGTGGATGCGCCCGAAGGAGGCTGTGACCCCATGGAAAGGACCTACGCAGGAGCAGTTCGTGAAGAAATGCAGCCCGTGGGAAGGACTCACGTTGGAGAAGTTCGTGGAGGACTGTCTCCCATGGGAGGGACCCCATGCTGCAGCAGGGGAAGAGTGTGAGGAGTCCTCCCCCTGAGGAAGGAGTGTCAGAAACAATGTGTGATGAACTGACCGCAACCCCCATTCCCCATCCCCTGTGCCGCTTGGGGAGGAGGTAGAGAATTAGGGAGTAAAGTTAAGTCCCAGGAAGAAGGGAGGGGTGGGGGGAAGGTGTTTTAAGATTTAGTTTTTATTTTCTCATTACCCTACTCTGATTTGATTGGTAATACATTAAATTAATTTCCCCAAGTCGAGCCTGTTTTGCCCATGATAGTAATTGCTGAGTGATCTCCCTGTCCTTATCTCGACACACAAGCCGTTCGTTATATTTTCTCTCCCCTGTCCAGCTGAGGAGGGGAGTGATCGAGCAGCTTTGGTGGGCACCTGGTGTCCAGCCAGGGTCAACCCAGCACATCAGGTCATCAGAAGCAGTGCAGAGTATTGCTTTCGTCTGCTGGGGGGAGGATTGGATCAACAGCTCCAGGTGGGAAAGGTTACTCTTCAGACACTGGGACATCATGTTCCTGTGAAGCACATACTTAGTAAAAGCTTTCTCAATTTCATCACTCTCACAAGCGGAGTTCATCAAATCATCGATCACAACCATATTTACTTTATTAGGGGGAAAATCAATGGTTATCACTCACAGGTAAGTCCTCCACAAATTTGATAAAAGGACATTTACAGAGCATTTCCTGATGCTCAGTGGTTGCCAACAACTGTAACACCACACAATATTCTCAAGCATAACGGACAGCAAGCATTCTCCAAAAGACATTTTACAAAATAACTGTTCCCACAGTTGCTAGGCCCCATCAGAACAGCAGAAAAAGGGTGCTTCCAGCACATGCCCAGGATCAAAAACTGTAGGGGAGGCTTTTAAATTTTTTAGTCAGTACTCTTTTGTCATAGACCACCTTCTGCATCTTCCAGAGGGGCCTGGTTTCTGTTGCCCACTTCTGCTTGTTCCTGAAAATAGAGCACTGCTCTGTCATGATCTTTTTAGGGTCATCACTGTCTGGGTTTATGCCATAATCCAAGCCGAGATCCCTCAGTGCCTGAAAATTGATCTTTTCTCTTTTTGTTGTATTTAGAGTGATACCTTTAGCCTTTAAGCAACACTTTCCACCAGACTGCAAGTAGCTGTAGGGTTCGGGCCCTGATGACACAAACTCCATAATGTGCTCATATGGCAGCAACTCACTCGTCAACTTATCTTGAAAACCAGGAAGACCATTGCTGGCCTGGGTTCTGTAATAATTCCTGTGACATGCCTGTGACATGACTGTGTGAGAGCATGGGTGTTTCTAGCAAGCACCAAGCTAGACTAGCTAGTGAGTAGGGGACCCGTGAATTGGATAAGAGGGCCTGGGAACAAGACAAGGGTTCCAGGCAGAGAGAGGGGGGTATCCACATTCATGGATAACCTGTGCAATAGTGTCCATGGTCCAGTTCACCCCTCGGTCACGAGCCCATCTATATGTTGCATCTCTTCCTTGATGGCCTGAGGTGTCATGGGCCCACCAAGCTATAAATAATTCACCCTTATGTTGCCAGTCCAGGTCCACCTGAGCCCCTTCAATCTTAGCAGCCTGATCCACCTGCTGGTTGTTTTGATGTTCCTCAGTGGCTTGACTCTTGGGTATGTGAGCATCTACGTGACGTACTTTTACAACCAGGTTCTCTACCTGGGCAGCAATGTTTTGCCACAATGCTGCAGCCCAGATGGGTTTGCCTCTGCGCTGCCAATTGTTCTGCTTCCATTGCTGTAACCACCCCCACAGGGCATTTGCCACCATCCATGAGTCAGTATAGAGATAGAGCACTGGCCACTTTTCTCGTTCAGCAATGTCTAAAGCCAGATGGATGGCTTTTACTTCTGCAAATTGGCTCGATTCACCATCTCCTTCAGCAGTTTCTACCACTTGTCGTATAGGACTCCATACAGCAGCTTTCCATCTCCCATGTTTTCCTACAAGACGACAGGACCCATCAGTGAACAGGGCATATTGCTTCTCATTTTCTGGTAGTTTATTGTACAGTGGGGCCTCCTCAGCAGGCGTCACCTCCTCCTCAGGTGATATTCCGAAATCTTTGCCTTCTGGCCAGTCCATGATTACTTCCAAGATTCCTGGGCGATTGGGGTTTACAGATAGGAGTATTTTGGTTACCCAAGGATGTTCAAGATACTGAAGAGTTATTGTAACAAGGCAGAAAACACCTACCTCACAGGAGAAGAAGAGGAAGGTGCCATTCTTTGTTTCCTCTACAAATTGGCTCTCGGAGGAGAAAAGGGAAAAAGCACAATTGTTAATTGTCTCCATGAGATGGTTCCCAAAGTACAGGGATAACAGCAATGCAAGGTCCAAATACCAGATTAGGCTCAAGACCAGTGCTTTTATCATAGTTCTCCCAGGTAAAACAAAACCAAGTGCTACACAGCACAGCAAACTGCAAAAGCCAAAAACAGCCTTTAACAAGCTTTCAAATTTGATCTACAGCAAAAAAGGGAGCATGGCATAGATCAGATAAGGGAACAAATAAACCAATGTCGAGAACAAATAAGTCAACATCGCAACCAGCAACAGTTACACAGGTATAAAAATTATAAGTTCCCTCTAATATGCTCTGGTCAGATCTGTCCTTATCTCAAACCCTTCAAACCCCACGTTGGGTGCCAAAAAGGACTGTTGTGGTTTAACCCTGATAGGCAGCTAAGCACCACGCAGGTGCTTGCTCACTCCCCCCTCCCAGTGGGATGGGGGAGAGAATCGGAGGAGTAAAAGTGAGAAAACTACAGGGTTGAAATAAAGACAATTTAATAAGTAAAAAAAAAAAAAAAAAAAAACCAACCTCAAAACCAATTAAAAAAGAGATGCAAAAATAAAAACCCCAAACAATTGCTCACCACCAGCCAACCGATGCCCAGCCAGTCCCCAAGCAATGGCATCCCCGGCAAACTCCCCCCCCTTTTTATTGCTGAACATGATGTCATATGGTATGGAATATCCCTTTGGTCAGTTGGGGGTCAGCTGTCCCAGTTGTATCCCCTCCCAACTTCTTGTGCACCCCCAGCCTACTTGCTGGTGGAGCAGTCTGAGGAGCAGAAAAGGCCTTGACTCTGTGTAAGCACTGCTCAGCAATAACTAAAACATCCCTGTGTTATCAACACTGTTTTCAGCACAAATCCAAAACATAGCCCCATACTAGCTACTATGAAGAAAATTAACTCTGTCCCAGCCAAAACCGGTACAGGAAGGAAGGAAAGATGGAAGGAGTAAAAACAGAAGGAAGGAAGGAAGGAAGGAAGGAAGATAAATGGGAAGGGAGGAACTCATGTGAACCTTGTGAGAACCTTGAGTGTGCCTGCTGCTGCCAGGTAAGGACAAGTTAAGGGAGTCACAGTGGTATGGGCCTGAGGAAGCTCTAGCAGCTTCTAACACACATTGTCTGCTGCCCTTGACCCAGGGTACCCATACAGTTCATTACAGCTGCCCCCTATTTAAGGAGCATCAAGCACCCTTTTAGCTTCTTCTATGGACATGCCTATAAAAAAGCCAGGTGTAGAGCACCACTCTGAGAGTGCTGCTCCCAGATGCAGAAGTTTGCAACAGAGGCAACCAACAGATGCAGCAGTTTGTGCAGAAGGGCACAAAACAAGGGGCATCATCTGAATTCAAACCAGTGTAAACAGTCTCAGGTATGGTGGTGAAATGCCACAGGGCAGTTTCTCCAGGAGGTGTTGGAGCAGCTGCCCTGCCAGGGCAGAGGCTTTGACCCAGACAGAGCTTCAGATGGTGGATGCAGCCCTCCAAGTCCCAGGCTACAGGGAGTGGGCGTCTCAACGATGCTGGGAGAGATGGCCTTCTTTCCCGTAGGAGGTACGCTGTCTTGGAGGAGCTATGTTGCCAAGTAGAGGAGTGTCGCGGATGGAGTGAGAGCGCACTTCACTCGTAAGAGAAAAGCAAAAATATACTTTATTGATATAGAACGGGGAGTTAACAAAGTTCAATGCAACAGTGGTTTAACAAGATTCAATGGCAAGGTACACTCGATTATTTACTGCATAGAGGACAGGGTCAGACAAAACTGTCAGGAGACCCCCCCCGTTGAGTCACGAGGTTCAGAAAGGACCCCTTGCTTTCTGAACTTCTCAGAGAGGAGTCTAGGTGCGGCTGGATCCAATCCTAGTCCCAGACTTGGTCAACGATTTATGTCTAAAAGATTATATGTGCGCAATCAATCCTTTATATCACGTAGCTAAGATTTCAAAGTTTAGCATGCTATTAGTCCCTTACCGAGGATCTGTTGTGGCAAGGAATCTCTCAACCTCGAGGAGTAACCTTGAGAGGCGTCCCTACTCAAGGGGAGATCCTGGCGTGCAGCCTGCTGCCGTGCAGGAGAGCTCAACGGGCCCTGGGCTGTCCACTATTTAAGGAGTAAGATGATTGACTTATAGTCATATTTGCATATCAGCAAGACGTTTGGATCACTGCTTCAGGCAGCCCTTGGCTACTTTGTTGCCATTTGTCCTCAAGGTCCAGCATAAGCTGGATGCAGCTATCGGGACGACTCCCACTGGTGGTTACTGCTTACGTGGGGGCAGGGGGGGAGCACAACGCCACACTCCACCCTGTGACTATAGTCAATTCATCTTTCTTACCTTCACAGAGTGGTGGTCCGGTCACCTCTTGCCTCTGTGCCATAAATAGTATATTGATAGTTTGTGCGCTTATAGATCCATGGTAAGTAGACAGTGAAGCACTGCTATTTTTTACGCATTAATTTGTATGTTTTGGGTGATTGAAGTTGGGTTATTTGTTTTATCATGTACCAAACCTTTATATACAATATAATTATAAGCAATAGACATATTAAAGTTAGAGTTAGTAAAATTACGACTGGGTGAAGCATAAGATTAAACACTCCCGTTGCTGTCGGTGACCATCCAAGAAGATTTTCCCACCAATGGTGTTCTCCATCCTTTCCAAGTCCTTCCACTCCTTCCAAGACATGGTGTATCTCTTCTGCATCATGATGAACGGTGATCAGAGTTTTGTGTCCATTGTTTTGGACGCATTCCAGCAGTTGACACAGGTCATCGTGTTGTAGTAGTTTCTTCACCAATGTAAGATTCATTCCGATGGGGGTAGGCAATAAATCTTGACTCAATGTATAGTTAGATTGTAACAATTGATAAGACGTAACAGGAGCTGAATAATTGAAGTCGCATCCCATAATTTTTGTAAAGTTACAAACACAAATATTTGAGCGATTGCTTGTATCTACAGTAACATTACCTGCGCATATAAAATCACAAAGGGTTCTCATACACACACACACACATCCTTTTCCAATATATACAAGTACAGTTTCAGGGGTTTCATTGGGATGTATTTCAAAATGACAAACATTTTGTTCAGTGTCAAGACAGATGTCTTGGGCTTTGATGGTGTTACTCTCACAAATAAATCCTTGTTGTTCCCGTACAACGCATGCGTTAACATCAACAGTTTGCCATTTGTTTCCGTTTCGCTGGGCCCACACTCTATGTTCTAATGGATAGAGTATAGTTCCATTGTGATTTAATCCCAACGCAATGATTGGGTATATGGTGTATACCGAAGCATTGTGTATTGTTAAGACAAAAGCTGTGGCCTTATTGTTGATGGGGTCATAAGTGAAATTGGCTAAATACCACCAGGACTGGAATTCTTTCTCAAATTTAGTTGCATTATCCCAAATTACCTTTCGAATTTCAGTGGGTAAGGTGCCCTCTTCACCTTCTCTTATAATTGCTGCTACCACAGATTGCATCCACAGCTGAGCTTGGATACAACTAAGAGCTAGAGAAACATTGGTTTGGGCTACACCAAGTGCATCCACAATCAGTTGGTGGTCCCTTTCATTAATTCTTTCCCACTGAGGTAATATATCAGATAAGAGCCATTGGTTAGTTCCCAATGCTAATAGAGAAGACCGCAATGGGTGTTCTAATTTGTTTAAATCACTTGTTGTTGTGCTCAGTTTGTTTACAAGTACTTCGGCATCTATACTATTTAAGACTCCCAATCCTGTCCCTATGATACTGGTCACATCTCTCCTTGTTCGTCTTGGAGAGGTGAGGGTTCGCCCATGTAACCATGCTAACCATCCTGCATAGGACGTACCTAGGAATGGTGAACAGGTGGGTTTGATTGCAGAGATATTACTTTGCATCAGTAGTTCTACTCGTTTAAGAGACCATGATGGATTAAATAACACTTGTTGTTGGCCTGTATTTTTGATCACATACGGTCCAACTTCAGAAATCTGTGGGGATAGAATTTTCTTATCCTTTACAGTCAGGGCAGATGTTGTTGTACTAGGCTCAGTAATGTCTATTTTAAATTTAAAGGATAGTCCCACGCTATGGTGAGCCCAGAGGCAGACTACAAAAACAGGTTGTACTAAGGTAAAATCGTACCAACAGTCCACTCTTTCAGAGGCGCAAAGTTTTGTATCTTTGGCTATTGGGTTTGATGTAATGTTGTACACAGAAATCTGAGATGCCTTCTCATGGGTAGACCCATTGATCATCCGGCATCCTATTTTAATTTCCTTCCCTGCCGTTCCCGAAGTCGGGGAACTTTATCATCAGCTTCATCTTTATCCCAGCTCCATTCGTTTTCTAAGTATGTTTCAGTTCCGTGCATGACCACGGTGGAAAGCTTTAAATCTCCCTTACTAGAGTGTATTCCCATACTTCCGGTGTACTTAACACGAGCTTGAGACCATGGCCACTCTAGGGTTCTTTGACCACAGGCTAAGAGGAACAGCATTGTTAGGGTTTGGAATAGTAACATGAACACAGCATTTCCGTCTGACATCCTGTGGGGTGCTGTAAGAGAAAATGGAGACTTGTTTCGGTGGGGAGAGTCCAAACAGGTTACCCCATTAAGAAGAAGGAAAAATCCATCGTGCACTAATTCTGTGTTTTGCACCACTGCTATCAGTAGCTTCCCAAGCAAGTGAGCCACAAGGTTTAATTAAAAGTCATAGGCACAGTACCGATGAATGGTAAATTGACCATCACAGGCTGTCCTGGCTGTAATGTCATCGGATATTCTCTTTTCCTAGTAGGTGGAGCGCTAAGCTCAGTTTTTACAAAGAATGCTTGGCTTATAGGCCTTCCAGTAGGCCCATATCGATTATTTAATTGATGGAGTACTTTGGGAAGTCTCGTATCCCATTGAGCCTTGTGTGGTTTGAGATTCCTTTTCAATAAGCCATTAGCTCTTTCTACCATCCCATTCGATTGGGGGTAGTATGGGGTGTGGAATACCCATCTAATTCCCTCTGGTTTTCCCAGTCTTGCACTTCCTTACATGAAAAGTGTGAGCCAGTATCGCTTTGGATAACATCAGGAGTAGGTAGATTTGAGAACCAAAACGATAGCCCTCGCACTGTATTATTTCGCCCGTCGGCTTTCCGACATTTAGTCGCCATAAGCAAGCCGGAGACTACTTCCACTCCTGTGAGTATGTATCAATATCCCGCAGAGGATTTGAATGGTCCAATATAGTCAATTTGCCATGTAGACCACAAAGTTTTCCCTTTGATGTAAGGGCCATAAAAAGGCCATAAAGGCCTTGTGAAACAAGATACTTTTTGTATAAACAGCGCATGCCTTGCTAACGACTGTGCCCTTGAAGAGGAACTAAAAGACTGATAAAAGGGGAACATCCTGCCCTCGAAGGCACCAAAGACTGGGGGAGTGCCGAAGAAACATGAAGTCAGGAAAAAACTGCGGTAACTAGGGAAAAGGTAAAGGCGGCAAGGGGGAGATCGCGACCACCGACTCAATACAAGACTGAAAAGACTTGCCCCCCCACGCCTGCAAGGAGCATGCGTGCTAATTTACATAGAACTAACCAATGACAAACGGAGTAGTAATTGCTAAACAATAAACATAAATTTGGGTGGGTTTTTACTAATCATGTAACAAGATACATGTGCGGCGGTTCTTTAGTATAGTGTGCTAGCTTTGTGGAATAACCACCTAGCACCCATCTTTGCGCAAGCATGCAATAAAAATACTCTGCTCTGTGTGCATATTGGCGTCTTGCACACCGGTTAAACGACCCCACGCTTGTGGGATAACAGTTTTGGCGACCCAGGTGGGACTGCGCTGACAGCCTTGCCCGGTTCGTCTTGCTGCATCCAACAGGGAGAAGAGACCTGAGTGGACTCCAGCGTGCACCGACCCGTTGATCGGGGACTCCTTCAGCTCCTCTCCTGCAGTCGGGCAGTAAGAAACACAGCGGTGCAACGCTACTGGAAAGAGGATGGGGTGGTTTTTTTGGAATATGGGAAAAAGGGGGTAGGGGCAAGATCTGTCGGGAAGCAGGTAGCATTTGGTAACATTTGGTTCGTTTTGGGCTCTGCATAAGGCGTATCAGGAAAGATACGCGGCAGTAGCATAATTTTGTTTCTACACGTTGTTTTGGGTAACGAAGGGAGACGTCCCTCGTTTTGGTTTGTGTATGAAACGTTGGGTTAGGAAATTCTTTTTCGGTACCGATATGGGCACTGCTGCTTCCCAGGAGGCACCCCTTTGCTCTCCTCTAGGATGCATCCTGAAGAACTGGAATAAATTTGGGGGGGATCCCATGACTAAAAATAAGCTAAAATGATATTGTAATCAATGGTGGCCACAATATCAATTGGAAGATGGTGAAAAATGGCCTGAGAATGGATCCTTGAAATATAACACTATATTGCAATTAATGTTGTTTTGTCGGAGAACTGAAAAATGGGATGAAATACCTTAGGTGGATATGTTTTTTTTGCATTAAGAAATGATTGGGATGTTAGGAAGAAATGTGACTTAGTGGATTCTAAACATCAGATTGGAATATATGCGTTAAAAGAGAAAAAGGGAAAAACTACTTGTATGGAACTGAAACAATCCAGAAGGAATGTATAGTACTGTGAAAACTGTAATGATGACTCCTAATCCTAACTGGGGAGATGTACAGGCTCTCCTAGAATATTTGTTTACCACTGAGGAGAGGAGAATGATTTTAGAGAAGGCTAGAGAGGGACTGATCCAACAACAGGGGGGGTGCCTAATACCAATATGTACCTCCCAAAAGAGGATCCGGGGTGGGATCCAAACATTAATGAGGGATTACAGAGGGTAAAGGAATATCAGAAGATAATTTTGTATGGGATTCAACATGGAGTGCAAAAGCCTAAGAATTTATCTAAACTATATGAAGTAAGGCAGGGGGATAAGGAAACCCCGTTAGCCTTCTATGAGAGACTGTGTGAAGTAGCTCAAAAATGGACAGATCTGGATCCGGAAGATGATAGCAATTCAAAGTTATTTAACATGCTGTTTATTGGTCAAGCGGCAGTAGATATGAGAAAGAAATTACAAAAGGAAGAGGGTGCAGATGGCATGACAATCTCACAGTTACTGTCAATCGCATATAAGGTGTATAAAGTTTCCCCAGCCAATCCTCTGGTTCCAGTCAAGCTGGGGAATGAAATAATAGATTTTTAATTGATAGTGGAGCCACACATTCTGTAGTAACTAGTTGTAGGGGACCCTTAAGTAGAACTAAAATAAGCATTGTTGGTGCAACAGGGAAAAAGACTTTAAGGCTGTTTTTGCAACCTATGGAATGTTCAATTGGAAATACTAAATTAACTCATGAATTCCTTTATATGCCAGAATGCCCCTTACCAATGCTTGGACAGGATTTACTTTGTAAACTGAATGCACAACTATCTTTTTCTGAAGACTCTGTTCAGTTGCATATTCCTCCAGAGACTGCCTGGAAAGCCCAGATATGTTTGTTAACCGAGAAAGATCCTAACGAAGAAATGAATATTCCAGAGGAAGTACTGAATGTGGTCACACCTGTGGTATGGGCATCGAAGATACCTGGACGAGCGAAGAATGCGACCCCGGTAAAGATTAAACTGAATCCAGGAGCTTGTGGGATAATTGCTGGAGGTGACTTAAAAATTAAACTTATATTCACACTTTTAGGTAAGGTACAGCATTGAAGAAGCTTCCCGGGTGGAATGCGGCTGACATGCAAGGCCATTCCATGGACGTTCCCTAGGCCTGTAACCTTAGACGTCAGTGACGCCAGGGGAACTTGGCGTACTGACGCTAAGAAGGTACTGTTCGGAGGGTGGAGCAGTGTGGAGACGCCGCGGCCAGGCTCTGCAATTAAATGGGAACTCAAAGGTATTGTGTGTGACCAGTAAGCTGCACATTTGCTATCCTGGGCCAACAGTCTGTCATGTTTCTGACAAAATGCTGTCCTTTGATGAACTTTGCTCATTATAACATCATTATAATACCAAAACACACCTCCATCCCAAAAGCTACCTGCCTCCAAGGTGCGACCACCCCTCACTGAGCTTGCGCTTTGAATTTTTCCTAGCCTATACCTTTAAAAGTGAAGCGAGAAAACTTTACACCAATCCTAAACAAAGGTATGTATGACGAGAGTCACTCAAGCTCCACCCGAAAGGTGAAAGATAGTATAAAATGGCTTAAGAGAAAGAGAATGTTAGGGAAGACACCATCGCGTACCACTCTGACCTCTGGGATCAGTCGACGGGCTGAGCCTCTCTTCCCCCCCATCGGGATGCCTTTGGGTAAGATTCGAACACTTGGTTATTCCAAGTGCCTCCCCGGGAAACTTAGAAATCTCTCTAGAGTTGCTTTATTACGTTTTTAACGCGTTTGTAGCCAGCAGTGTTACTCATATTCTTGGTATTTGCATGTGCTTTGCAGACAGTAAATTTATCACTGGTAATCCAAAGAATCTGTGTGTCTGTTGCTCTAATAAACTGCACTCTTCATTGATCTAGCCGTGGTAGTTATTGAACACGACCAGACTCTTTTAAGTGTGGCCGTGATAGTTCATGCAACATGACTAGACTGGGGGTGCAGCGCGTTTAAATTAACTCTGTCGCCTTAACTCTGATGAATGGCTGCATATACAGTCCTTAGAAAATAACCATTGACCAAGTCTGAGACTAGGACTGGACTTAGCCGCACCTAGACTCCTCTCTGAGAAGGAGTTTAGAAAGCAAGGGGGTCCTGTCTGAACCTCGTTACTCAACGGGAGGGTTCCCCCCCACATCCGCTCCTCAGACTCCTACGTGCCAGTAACTCTTAACATAACAGAGCTCAACCGGTAAGAAAGAAACAATACCCCATTAAGCTGGAGGCCCGAAAAGGATTAGAACCTATAATAAGCTCCTTTTTAGAACATGGATTGTTACGGGAGTGTCAATTGGAATTGAATACTCCCATCCTACCTGTAAAGAAGCCCCATTCTTCTGAATATAGACTGGTATAGGACTTATGAGAAATTAATGCAAGGACAGTAGATGTTCACCCTGTGGTTCCAAACCCATATACCCTCCTTACTACAATCCCTAACAGTAATACTTGTTTCACAGTGTTAGATTTAAAGGACGCCTTCTTCTGTATACCTGTGGATGAGCAGAGCCAGACCATCTTCGCCTTTGAATGGGAGAATCCAAGCACAGGATGAAAGACACAACTCTGCTGGACTGTCCTTCCCCAAGGATTCAAGAACAGCCCTACCTTGTTTGGTAACATACTAGCCAAAGAATTGGAACTGTGGCAAGATGATCCTGATGCTGTAACATTGTTGCAATATGTTGATGATGTGCTAATTGGTTCTGACAGTTATGAGACATGCCTGGAAGCCACCATCAGTTTGCTTAACTTTCTGGGCTTGGCAGCGTATCGGGTTTCTAAGAAAAAGGCTCAGATTGGGGGGAAAAAAAAGGTCCAATATATGGGGTTTGAAATCACCAAAGGACAGAGAGAATTAAGTACCGAGAGAAAAGAGGCAATTTGTAGAATTGCTGTACCTACACCAAAGAAGCAATTCAGAGGATTTCTGGGAATGGCCAGATGGTGTCGCTTATGGATTCCCAATTTTGGACTAATTGCCAAACCACTGTATGCTGCTGTGAAAGGACCTGAGGGGGTTCTGGAATGGACACCTGAATGTAGGAAGAGTTTTGATGAAATTAAAAGGAAACTCATGGAGGCTTCTGCTTTGGGACTCCCAAATTTGAGGAAACCCTTCCAATTATATGTATATGAACGACAGCAAGTGGCATTAGGGGTTTTGACACAAAAAATTGGGGAGTTGGAAAAGACTGGTGGGACACTTTTCTAAGCAATTAGATGAGGTCAGTAAAGGCCAGCCCACTTGTTTGAGGGCAGTAGCGGCTACTGCAACTTTGATTGAAGAATCTCGGAAATTGACGTTAGGCCAACTGATTACTGTATTTGTGCCTCATGCTGTGTCTTCTCTCCTTGAGAATAAAGGGCATCATTGGATCTCCCCAAGCAGGGTAGATAAATATCAAGCAGTGCTGCTGGAACAAGATGATGTTGTAATCTCCCTGACCTCTGCTCTAAATCCTGCAACTCTGCTAATTTCTGAAAAGATGATGGAAATTCTACTCAAGAAACTGCACCAAGAAACACACTGGGGAGCAGATGCATTAGTACTAATTGCCAAAAGACACGTCATTTGGCCAAGAACGCAAAGCCTAGCGGATATAATAGTTAAAAAGTGCGCTATCTGTTGCACCAATAATCCAAAAATTGCAAAGAAAATCATGGGAGGAATCATAAAACAAGGAATAACTCCCAGGGAATACTGGCAAATAGATTTTACGGAATTGCCAAGGTGTAATCTGTATAAATGTTTATTGGTAATGGTAGACACCTTTTCTGGTTGGCCCGAAGCTTTCCCTTGTCGCGCTAACAAGGCTAGGGAAGTGATTAAAATTTTACTGAAATAAATTATTCCCAGATTCGGTGTTCCAGAAGGCATATCCTCTGATAATGGACCCCACTTCATTGCAGAAATAGTGCAGGGAGTTTCTAGATTTCTAGATATTAAATGGGATTTGCATACCCCTTGGAGGCCACAGTCCAGCGGCAAAGTAGAAAGAATGACTCAAACTCTAAAAAGACGGATTTCTAAAGTGTGTCAGGAAACTCAAATGAAATGGGCAGATATTCTACCCATGGCATTAATGAGAGTACAAATTACACCCAGAGTTAGGGAAGGTGTGAGTCCATTTGAGATCCTGTATGGGAAACCATATCTAACCAATCATTTAACCACAAAGGGAGACCAAATGCATATAAAGGGACAGGCTGTAATTAAAGAGTATTTGATCTCTCTCTCGCAGAATTTATCCTCCCTGCATAGGTACCTAAACCAGAAGACTCCCATTCCCTTGGACACTCCAGTACACCCATTCCAGCCAGGAGACACGGTCTACGTACGAACCTGGAAAGATGAGCCCTTGAAAGAAAAGTGGAAAGGACCTTATACAGTGCTATTAAAAACTTATACAGCGGTAAAGGTGAATGGGATCGACTCCTGGATTCATTATACTAGAGTAAAGAAGGCACCAGACCAAGACAAGTGGACCTCTATGCCAAATGCAGAACTGAAACTCCGACTAATCAGGGACTGTCGATGAATTGCATCAAGGTTTTTCTTTTAGAAAACCACTATTGAAATTACTCCTAGGACACTCTCGGAAAGCGTTATTAATTTAGCATGGTTGCAATGAAAATTGTATCTCTGATATTGATTAACCTAGCATTTACTTTTTGTAACAGAAATCTAGTCTTAAAACTTGTCCAATCCTTTGGAAGAATCCATAACGTCAGCAGTATAATGGCCTGTTCACCGTTACCTAAATCTGCAGCCGATCCCCTTGAGTGGGGAATTCTAACTTTAGATTTAAACCTAAGCTTTCTTCAGTCCCCAAATTACCTCCTTTCAGAGTCAATGTGGTTGTACAATCTGACAGGACAAGTAGAACTATTAGCGAATGCAACCAGAGCAGGATTACAAGATTTAAAACACTCAATTACAGGAAACTTCAAAGATGACATTGCAGAATAGGCTAAACTTATTACATGAACACAGGGTACGTGGGTACCTAAATCTGAAAAACAAAGGTTGTTGCATCCATATCCCCAATATAACTGAACATTTAGACCAACAAATAGATGAAATAAAACAAGTGGCAAAATCAAGTAAAGGTATTCAGGCCTCTAAACAAAATATTACAAAGTTTTGGATTCTCCCTAACTGGATGGTTGGTAAGTTTACTTCAAATGATAATTGTAATTGTACTCATCATGATAATCATCTGTATTGTTGTTAGTCATGCCTTAAAATGTGTTAGATGACTAATTGTACAAGTTATTAATGAGAACTAATAATGAGACATATGAGGACCATGAAGAAAAGTCTCATAGCCTGAAAGGGGGGAATTGTAGTCTAACAGTGTAGTCTAACAGGAGCTGGTGGAAGGCCAGGACTTATGTAAAGCTGATAAGGGGGATTCAGGCTGGAAAGCGGAACATCTAAACAAGAATTACTGTCTGTCCTGGTTTCAGCTGAGATAGAGTTAATCTTCCCAAGTTTGTCTTCCCAAGTAACCATTATGCGTGATGGAGCCCTGCTTTCCTGGAGGTGGCTGAACACCTGCCTGCCCATGGGAAGGAGTGAAGGAATCCCTTGCTTTGCTTTGCTTGCGTGCACGGCTTTTGCTTTCCCTATTAAACTGTCTTTATCTCAACCCTCGAGTTTTCTTACTTTTGCTCTTCCAATTCTCTCCCCCATCCCACCGGGGGGGAGTGAGCGAGCGGCTGCGTGGTGCTTAGTTGCCGACTGGGGCTAAACCACGACACTGTCCTTGGGAGAGAAGCACATTCTGGAGAAATATGCAAGCTAATTAAGATGTTTTGGGAACCATCTGAAACAACTAGTAGAAGTGTGATAAGAAGCACCCTCATGCAAACTATCCTCATTATAATACTAAAAGTCACACCCCTCGAGCTGGAGACCCCGGCCCAAGCAGAGACCCCTCACCTTTGAGCATGCGCAGAATATTAAAGTAGCACTGTAGCTTTAAGTTGAAATAAGAGAAATGTAGACCAATAGAAAACTGCTTTGTGTAATTACTTATGCATATGCATAACTGGACTGTATAAATACTGTACCTGCATGACCAAACTTTGTGCTAGCTTTGTGGAGCTACCACCTAGCACCCATCTCTGCGCAGACATGAAATAAAAATACCTCTGCCCTGGGTGTATATTGGCATCTTGCACACTGGGTAAACAACCTCACACTTGTGGGATAACAGAGGTACTACTGTAAATTGGTACCTTCTCTGAGGATGTTTATGCTGTTTGGGGAGATCCTGTTTCATATGTGAAACGCATTGGATAAAGGCACTTCATATCTGTAACCACATCAAAAGTAACATTTTTTTTAAGGCATCTATGGGGAGGAAGAGAGAGACACCTTGCTGAAATACTTATCCTAAGTAATAGTTATTCATTCATGGAGCAGAATTCTACCTTCCCAATATCCTTACAGGGCCTTCTTCAGCAATGCAAGATCCCATACCTGCCATTTCCCTGGCTATAAGAAGTAACAGCATGCCATGGAAAATTTTCCATCTACTTTGTTGGGGTTTTTTTCCATTATAGAAAGAAGAAAAACTAAAAGTAGATGTAGCTTTTAGGTCTGAATTCAAACAAGAAAAGCTAAAGATAATGCCTAAAATTTAAATCTGTTCCTTAGCATTTCCTGTACAGTAAAGCATATTTTAAAAGTTAAATTATCTTAATGCAAAAGGAAATAATGAAACTGAAGAGAAAACTTTACAAGCATAAGTTTGCCATGTATTTGCCATCACACACTTTACAGTTAAACTCTATCCTCATTCTCTTTTGCCTGATTTATGAATAAAAGTACATTAAATATACCACACACAGAAAGCCTCATGGCATTTGTTAAGTGAGCCAATTATTTATATAATCAAGAAGGGGATAATCAATGACAATCAACTTGTTAACCCTGAGTCATCTTAAGAATTGTATGTGGTCAAATACATTGTTAACAAATAAGAAGTAAAAATAGTCAATAGTAACATCTAGAAGCTAAAATTACTAAATATCTTAATTTGATTTTTATTTTAAGAAATGCATGTAAAAGCATAACAATTTACATATGTTTTATCATGCAATTCTGTGTGTCATGCAGTTACATAAACAAAAAGTAAAGTTTTAAATCTGTTACATGGTTTAACATTACATCTTCCATTCTCAGTTGGTGGGAGATACCTGAAATACTGGAAGAAAGCTCATCTATTATTCTATAGACACAGAGTAAAATATGCTTCATATATCAGTCTGAAGTGCCAAACCTGCTTCTGAATCATTTAGAATAAAAAAAAAATTATAGCTGAAATAGAATTCACAGCCTGTGAAGCTGTAATATTTAGGTTTAGAATATATGATTATCAGAAACACATTTTCAAAGTGTCAAATACCAGCAAGGTCTCAGGATGTACTCAGGGCTTCTTAACTTCATTACATCCTTATACACCACAACCAACCTAATCATCTGACAGTTCATCAACCTTAGAGCAACTGGTTGAAAATACCACAGGAAGCCTGTTGTTCTTCCTCCAAATTTCAGGTTTAAGTAAGTTTGCACAGAATCCTATGGAACCCACTATTGTGCAGCCATAATCCTAGATAGACGTTTAAGAGATACAAGTAAGTAATTCTTAGTCATCTAGCTACTTTTGTTTACTCATTTGTTTATACATTCTTTCTTATGCTCTAACTAAAAAGTCCCCATCACTTGGTAAACTTGTCAGGGGCACAGGAAGATTCTTCCTATAACAGCATATTTATGTACAAGTTAAACACATATCAGTTTAACAGCCACATGTTAAACAAGGACTAGTGTCATGTTAAGCGATCACATTGCTTTCTTGGAAGATGGGTATATTGTCTGTAAGCATTTGTCACTAAGTTTAAAGACCAAATGACCAAAATCCAAAGTGTTCTGCCCCTATACCAGTTCTGTTTAATATCTTTATCAATGATCTGGATGAGGGGATTGAGTGCACCCTCGGTAAGTTTGCAGACAACACCAAGTTGGGCAGGAGCGTTGATCTGCTTGAGGGTAGGAAGGCTCTCCAGAGGGACCTGGACAGGCTGGATCAATGGGCCGAGGCCAACTGTATGACACTCAACAAGGCTAAGTGCCAGGTCCTGCACTTGGGTCACAGCAACCCCATGCAACGCTACAGGCTTGGGGAAGAGTGGCTGGAAAGCTGCCTGGCAGAAAAGGACCTGGGGGTGTTGGTTGACAGACAGCTGAATATGAGCCAGCAGTGTGCCCAGGTGGCCAAGAAAGCCAATGGCATCCTGGCTTGTATCAGAAATAGTGTGGCCAGCAGGACTAGGGAAGTGATCGTGCCCCTGTACTCGGCCCTGGTGAGGCCGCACCTCAAATACTGCATTCAGTTTTGGGCTCCTCACTACAAGAGAGACATTGAGGTGCTGGAGTGTGTCCAAAGAAGGGCAATGAAGCTGGTGAAGGGTCTAGAGCAGAAGTCTGATGAGGAGCGGTTGAGGGAACTGGGGTTGTTTAGCCTGGAGAAAAGGAGGCTGAGGGGAGACCTTATTGCTCTCTACAACTACCTGAAAGGAGGTTGTAGAGAGTTGGGTGTCAAGTCTCTTCTCCCAAGTAACAAGCCATAGGACAAGAGGAAATGGCCTCAAGTTGCGCCAGGGGAGGTTTAGATTGGATATTAGGAAAAATTTCTTTACTGAAAGGGTGGTCAAGCATTGGAACAGGCTGCCCAGGGAAGTGGTTGAGTCACCATCCCTGGAGGAATTTAAAAGACGTTTGGATGTAACATGACATGGTCTAGTGGTGGACTTGGTAATGTTAGGTTTAAGGTTGGACTTGATGATCTTAAGGGTCTTTTCCAACCTAAATGATTCTATGATTCTGTATTCATATTCTTTTTGCCAAGGGGTATGTACCACACTGCACCAAAATGTAAATATCCATTTATCACACTTTGTCAGTACCCACTCTTACTAAAGAGCCTTCCCCCTCTTTGAATGTTTAATGAGCCTCAACAGAATTAGTGCTCCTGAAAGGTTATAGACCCTATATGAATTATTAACAGAATAAAGCTTACTTTTGAATACAGGCTCATATCCCACCTGTGGACAATTTATATATGATACAGTTCATGATTTTATAGAACAATGAGGTATTTCTCATTCCATACTTTCCTCCTCAGTTCTACTGAGTTAAGTTATTTAAACAAGCCTTTGTCCAGATTAAAAAAGTAAATGAATGTGAGAAAGACCATCAGAATCACTAAGTACTGGTATCAGCATGGTTATCCTTCCTAAAATACTCTCACCCTGACAGTATCACAAATCTGGACACATTCTCCTCAAATATCAAGTTCCAAGGTGCATTCACAAAACAAAAAAACAAAATGAAAAAACCCCAAGCCGAACAAGCTTTTTATGATGCAGTTGAGTTGATTTTACTTTAACACAAAAAGGTAGAAAAATGATAATTTTGATACTTTAAAACAGTTCCATGATTAAAAAAAATAAAATTCATCCTGGCACATGAAGGCCCAGAACATGCCCTTGTTCCCTTATCAGAAGTATATATATAGCAGCAGCAGTAATAACTTATCCCTTGAGTGTTAGTAATTCAGCAGTGAAGATAGCTTCTTCCAAGTCAACATGTGCTGTGTGCTCTGTACTTTTGTTTCTCCTTGGGAAGGTAAGTCTGGCATATGTGACATCCATATTTGGATACAGACCCTGACAATTCTGCCCAGGCCTGCTGGTGAAGATTTGAACAAAACAATGTAGTCATATATATGGTCATATAATACTGGCTGTATTAAACCAGATCCACTGGAAATAACTTTTGTAGGAAAAAAACCCCCCAAAACAAAACAAAAAACCCCAAACCAAAACAACAAAAACACCCCAAACCACAACAAACCACAAACATTTAAAGTTCACTGCTAATATTTCCTTCATTCCCTTTAAGCACGTTGTTGTTTGCTGACATCTTTGTCTGGTCATCAAGTAGTTACCTGTATTCCAGCTGTTCATGCTTCTCTGACCTCAACAAGCCATCTTAAACAAGTCAATACATCAAAATAAGAAATAAGGAGGTTAGACAGATAGGTTTAAGCAAAAAAGACATCTATACAAACCTAGTACTAGCTTTGTACCCCAACCTCCACAGGGCCACTTTCAAGTTACAGCAGTAACTAAAACCAATGAACTACCACAAAAAGTATTTCCTTCTGTACATGATTTTTATTATTTACATAATACAACAGAGCATAGATGCTGGATAGTGTGATTATGTGCAATATCTAAGTATGAACTATCTGTACATGTTTTCATATCTGATAACTAAATTGAAAGAACAAAGTTAAAGCAAAAGCCTGATGCTTTTAATAGTGAACTAAAAAACTAACTGAACACTGCAATAAGAGTCAGAAGTAACATCTTGTGTACATACACAACTATTTACAGATGAGAAGAGGCATTACTACAACACTAGTCTACACTATACTTGGTTATATAAAAACCCACAAGTTTCATACATCACAAAAAACCCTTCCATTATAACACAGAAGTGATATTGCCAGACAAGCATCAGTGAACTATACTGCCCTTTCTAGTTATTATACAAAGCTGTAGATAATGGAGCCCATGCAATACACCCAAGAACACTACAGTCCTACACCCAAGTACAATTAAAAATTATAAAGCAGCCCTCCAAGAGTGGTTCCAGCTCCCACTTAAGTCTACAGCAGTCATGTTGGGTATGGTTTTCTATACCCAACAATTGCACATGCAACAATCATTACATTTAAAACTTTTTTTTTTTAAAGAGCTCCCAATATTCTTTTGAACCCAGAACACACTGAATTTAAGAAGTACATGAATAATAAACTGCTCAAATACTTCTGCAACTTACACAGATGCATGTGTCACTTGATAGAGCTGCTGTGGTATGTCTAAAAACCCCACGCATACATAGTTTTTGTTTTGTAAGCCAATCTTAGCACAATATTGTGCTACACAACATTTTTAGCTATGCAAGGAAAAGCAGACAACTGTTGCAGGCTGGTTCTTAAGTTTCTAACAGGACATTTCCTTTGGGAAACTATTTTCATGATTCTAAAGTTAATGTAATCTGTTCCAAAATAGTTTTCTTCTCATACATATCTGATTTTTTCCATTTTTCCCATTGCAATTGTTAAATGACTTTTTATTAAATATGGCACCAACACTCATCTTACTGGAAGGTAGAGCCCTCTACATGACTTACATTCTGCTGGAAAACAACGGAGTGTGGAAACTAAAAGTAGAACAAGATTTTAAATTATAGAAGTAGACTGCCACCCTTTCTGACATATCCTTCTCCCAAACAGGCACATAGTCTTTGGCTAGTGTTATACACCTTGAACATCTCAAAAGGCAGATCTGCTGCAAACATGCAGATAGTATACATCTGTTTGGCACGTGAACTAGAGCCTGTCCTCTGTGCATGTGTATTCCTGTGCAGGTTCTTATCATCCAATCATATTCTGAGGAGAGCATATACATTTTCAAGGGCTGTATCTATCCAATTCTGCCTGTAACAAACACCCAAACATTCTGAAATATCATTAAGACAGACAAGGCTAAAATTAAAGCTTTGGAGAACAAAGGAAAATGGCCATGCATCTGCTCTTTAATGCTTTCCTAGGGTATATTAAAATAAAACAAATAAAAGTCAGTCTTTTCACAAATAGGCTAGTTTATATTCTCTGGATTTTTTCAGCCACCACAACTGGATTCTCTTTCCTGATTTTTGCTGCAGCTTCTGCTTTGTAATCATATGGGCAGTTATGCTTGTCAGAATAACGGTGAAGTCCACAAAATAAGTTTCCACATCGGCAATCAAATCCTGTACAAAGAAAAAGGAAAAGCAACATCACTAGGAAGCTTCAGACTTAAGCAAGCTATAAATTAAGGGCTTAGTCAGTACAAAGGGGGTATGTGTATCTACTTTAATGAACAGAATAAGTGAAATTAATATTTCCAAATACAGCTCTATTAAGGGATCTAACATTATGGATTTTGAAACAGCAAGCAAGTTTAATGGCTACAGATATTTCAACAAATTTAATCTAGTAAGAGGCAACTAATCATATAGATCTGTTCAATATTGACAAAATGTTCTCATACCTGTAAGGCCAACCTTCTTTCTGCACATGAAACATCTGTTCTTCTTTGGTTTAGGCAGTTCAGAAGCTTTCTCTTCACTCTGTGAAGTACTAGGTTGAGAAACTGATGGGCTTGGTTGAGTAACAACTGTTAAAGCAAGCAAAAGGAATAAAGGTTAATTTTTTCCTTTTCTTGACTTCACTAGCTACTTAGTAGCATGCTTGTATTTATTAACAGTTAATTCCCCTCTACTAAGACCCTGAAGTTTATTGTCTGAAGTACTAAGTAGAATAGGTATCCTATTAACTTCCCTTTTATCTCTACAGAAAATGATCAAGTTTTCCCCACTGTTCCATCATCTAGAAAATACAGGATACCTAGCATTATCACCTGTATACACCCATATAGGTGTAAAGGTTTAGAAAGCACTCCAGAAGTTTCATGTACACACAACATTGCCATATGATCTAGTTTAAATTAATCCAAACCAATAACAATATTATCACAGTTAAAGTTGTTGAACAGAGGGGATACTTGTGGAAAACAGTCAATAGGAACATATTTTAGAAACAAATGACATTTACAGTAATGCTTTTTTGTCATAGTACCAAATTACTCTGCCACTATACTTGCCAAGTCAGATGACCTAAAACCTCAGAGAGTCAACCAGAACAACAGCTAACATTCTTGAGCTTCAAAGCACTGATTCAGTGATACACAAACCACACAGCTCAAAAGAGCCCTTGTTTCAGACACTTTTTTTTCAGTAATTTAAAGAAAAAAAGTACATATTTACATTGGATATCTGTATCCTTGTACTATATTCAACCTTAATGATCAAGCAGGTAGAGTCAAAGTGACTTAATTTTCAATTGCCTTTGTCACGAACTCTTTTGGTCAAATTTTAGTCACATTTTACTCAAGTTCTCTGCAGGACAGAAATGGGTCCTTCTGTGAACTTATGTGGATCTGTTAGTTTTCTTTGAAAAATTAATTTTTCATCAGTTGTTTTTGAAATCCTTTTTGTACTTAAATTAGTGCAGAGGAAAGTCAAGGGAGGCATGTTTGTATACAAACTTTAACACATAGAATCCAAGGAGTCTGTTCCTGTTCAGTTTTCCTGAACGCTCAGTTGTATGATTACATCTATTGTTTTAAAAGATAACGAGCAAACTATAAAATACACTCCAGAATTAATGATTGAGAACATAGGCTTAAAGGACTCATTTGTAACCAACTTCATGCACACAAATAGGATTTCTTAGTTGAGATCCTTTTGGATCAGTAAGCATTGCATTCTGTAAAAAGGGGATTTTTCCAGACATCATGAACCCCTTATAGTTATATTTTTTATTATCTTTACTATTAATACCTGCTCTTTTAAAATTTTATTTGTATTATGTTACTACTAACACAAAGCCTCACAGATCCAAGCCCCATTTCACAATTCACTGCAGAAGTTAACAAAGAGAGCCTCCAGTCAGTAGTTCATATGCCAGATTGTAAACAAGATTCAGAAGTGAAAAACTTTGAGGTAACAAGGAACTTTCAGTGCTTTGAAAAAGTTTTATACAGTAAAACAGTATTTTCTTATACAATAACTGTAACAGTCCTAAGGAACAACCCAAACTCTTTACTAACTTTATTTCTGGCATATTCTATAGATTTTTCTAGAAAGTGTGAAGAGCTCAGTGTCAATGCTATTTTGCTAAGTCTGAGGATAAAAATACCATCCAGTCTTGGATATATAATACTTTTTCCATATTTAAGCATGCTATTGGTAAAAATCAAAGGTACAGCACTACAGTCATGACTGCTATTAATACTTTTCAGCGTAGTTTCCACAGCTGCTTTTTAATTAAAGAAAACAATTCCTTTGTCTTGACAACTAATATTTTCTAGATGAATAGATATAATCCTTTAAACTTGTCTTTAAACCCCAAGGAAAGTAGTATTCAGTATCAGATAGTCTAGTTGAGAGCCTGTGACCAAAAAAAAAAATCAGGTTAAAAAACACTGACACCACAGTGTAAGCCTGTTGGATACCACGCACCTTAGCTGACAGGCATTAGCTATGGCATTAAGAAACTGACTAAACATCTCCCAAACAAAGAAGCATGGTCAAGCTCCTTTTAGATTTGTTATATTGCCAGTCTGTTTAAAATGAAATGCTAGTTGTAAGCCATGGCAGATGGAAAAAAAGGAACCTTCTGATTCTCTCCCCCATCCCACTCTGGGGGAGTGGGCGAGCAGCTGTGTGGTGCTTAGCTGCCTACCAGGGTTAAACCACAACAGGCCTTTTTGGCACCTGACATGGGGCTCAAAGGGTTCGAGATAACGACAGGTTTGATTGGAATGCGCTAGATCGAGTTTATAGCTGTTGTAGTTGTTTATCTATTAATTGGCAGGCTCCTGTGCTTGCCATGGGGCTTGCTTGTCTTACTGTATATTAGAATCTAGTGCTCATTAGTGGCTGCTTTTTGCTTTTGCTGCTTGCTGTACTGCTTATCATCTTACTCTGCTGTGCCTGGGAACATTTTGATAACAGCAATGGCCATGCACATGGGCTGGCAGATGGCTAGGGCACTGCCGCTGTACTGGACAGGCTGGAACTCCGGTGTGAACTCAAGTCAAAGGGACTGTCCACGCGGGAGCAGGACACCCTGAAGCATCTGTGGCTGTGGATACGTCCATGCCACAGCAGGTACAGTCTTGAAGGGATTGTGGCCCAAGGATAAATCCACGCTGGAGAAGCTACACCTCAAAGCATCTGTGGCTGTGGATAAGTCCACAACACAGCAGGTACAGTCCTGAAGGGATTGTGGCCCATGGATAAGGCTGTGCTGGAACAGGTGCACCTCGAAGCAACTGTGGCTGTGGATAAGTCTATGCTGCAGCAGGTATACCTTGAAGAGACTGTGGCTCATAGATAAGGCTCCACTTGGAGCAGGTACACCCCTATGGGACTGCAGTCTGTGGATAAATCCAAGTCAGAGCAGGGGCAAGGGGAGGATTTCATTGCAATGTTAAACCCTATGGCCTAGTACAAAGGGACCAAGGGTAGAGACTGTAATGGATATACCTTTAAACTGTTGTAACCTGGGATTTGAGTTGCATGTTATAGGAAGTACTATAGCAGGAACCACCTGAACCAGGGGAGGACAAACCTCACAAGAAGCAGTGCAAGTGCAGCTGCGACCCAATCTGAGCTCACTGAACCATCAAGGCAAAGAGATAGTCTAGTAGATCATTCTGTGTCACAAAACAAAGATATTAAAAACAAATCCATCTAAGGGAAAATGTTACCAACTACGACAAATGTACTTCCTCCTCCATATAAACAAACTGACTAGTGTTCACTGCCACAACCAGCAACACGGGAACTAGAAAGCAATGATAATAATCCTAAGTGCAAAGGACCATCTCCCAAAAGAGCTGCCAAACAGGATCCTTCCCCCACAACTAAAATACATTCCAAAAAGGAAAAGCAGATAACGTGCAGAAATGGGCAACTAAAAGGTCCTAAGACAAGGAGGTGGGGCAGGGCCCCCTAAATCAAAATTAAAGTGTTCAATTTATTACTCTACACAGATAACACCTGCAGAAAGGAGGTATCCTCCCACTTTTATGCCAGCAGAGTTAGATCTAATAATGAGTTTTAATAATGAAGTCCTCAAAGTAGCTTCTGATTAACAGCTAGAACAGGGACAACACCCTTTAACTAAAGCTCACACATCAGAACAAAAACCCCTTTTTCATCAAACTGTGACTCAAATGAAATATTATAAGTTTTGGTTGTTCTGGCATGACATTAGGAGCCAAATTCATCAGATACTATTCTGACAATTGCTTGTCACAAAAGGCTCCCTCTAGCATACAAGCCAAATCTAACTGGGCAACTACAATGTCATTCCTCAATATATTAAATTCATTTTATGCCAGAAATCATATTGTGTTAGTCATCAGGCAAAGTACTCCAACTGATTACCATATGATTGCCATGGAATAAATCACTAGACAAAAGCTGAAACAATGGTAGGAAAATGGTTGTTACTGTTATCTGCAGACCTGCTTCCTCAGTACCAATAACCCTATTCATATGAAGCAAAGCCTTTTACCACCAGAACATGTTTTATCGCCTTAACAGAGTTCCTGTTGGCATGTAGCCCCCTCCATCACCATGGTTATTTCTCTTGCCAACCATCGGCTCAGGTTATCAGATGAGGTTTGTTTCACTTCAGTTTTACGAGACCAGTTCCCCTGCTACAATGTTGGAGAACTCAGGAGCAAAAGAAGTTTTCAAAACTGGGCATGACTTTAAAAAGCCAAATGGCAGAAAGCCAACTGTATCCTGGGCTGCATCAAAAGAAGGGTGGCCAGCAGGTCGAGGGAGGTGATTCTGCCCCTCTACTCTGCTCTGGTGAGACCCCACCTGGAGTCCTGCATCCAGCTCTGGGGTCCTCAGTACAAGAAAGACATGGACCTGTTGGAGTGGGTCCAGAGGAGGGCCACAAAAATGATCAGAGGGATGAACACCTCTCCTATGAAGAAAGGCTGAGAGAGTTGGGGTTGTTCAGCCTGGAGAAGAGAAGGCTTTGGGAAGACCTAATTGCTGCCTTTCAATACTTAAAGGGCGCTTATAAGAAAGGTGGAGAGAGACTTTTTAGTAGGGCCTGTAGCAATAGGACAAGATGTAATGGTTATAAACTAAAAGGTGGCAGATTCAGACTACATATAAGGAAGAAATTTTTTTATGATGAGGATGGTGAAACACTGGAACAGATTGCCCAGAGAGGTGGAAGATGCCCCATCCCTGGAAACATTCAAAGTCAGGCTGGACAGGGCTTTGAGCAACCTGATCCAGTTGAAGATGTCCCTGCTCATTGCAGGGGGGTTGGACTAGATGACCTTTAAAGGTCCCTTCCAACCCAAATCATTCTATGTTTCTATCTACTAGGATAAGGATCAATATAATCCTAGTACAAGAAGTGCCTGAAAAAAAGCACAAATACAAGTGTTGCATTGTAAATTTGGGAAGATTTACTTCACTCAGTCTGAAGATAAGATGCATCTTTAAAGCAGACAGAGGGGAAACAGCAAGGTCACTGATGATTGGAAGTAATCCACAAGCCACAGCATGACAGCTCTTCAACCTATACACAGAAAGGTCCTACAAACAGGAAGAGCAATGCTACTCTGACCCCAAAGTATTAAAGCCACAGTGACGCGGTGAGACTTCTTCTGAAAAAGCAATAACCACTGCAATAACTAGACTTTCAGAACTGACAAAGGTTTTCCTTAGATAAACCAATACAGCTAGAACAGTTCATGAAGGACTGTATCCCGTGTGAGGGACCCATGCTGGAGCAGGGAAAAATTGCAAGGAGGAAGCAACAGCAGACAGGAACTGTTATGAACTGACTGCAACCCTCCATTCCCCCTGCATCACTCAGACTAGAGGGAGGAGGTAGAAGAGTTTGGAATAAAGGAGTGAAGTTAAGCCAGGGAAGAAGGGGGCAGGGGGAAGTCATTTTTTGTTTTGTCTTTGTTTCTTATCATCCCACTCAATATTTTTTTTAATTGGCAATAAATTAAATTCATTTTCCCCCAGTTGAGTCTGTTTTGCCTGTGACTGTAAATTGTAAACGATCTCCCTGTCCTTATCTCAACCCATGAGCTTTTCCATCTTATTTTCTTCCCCTGTCCTGCTGAGGAGTGAGAGAACAGCTGGGTGGGAATCTAGCAGTCAGCCAAGGTGTCCTGGTTTTGGCTGGGATAGAGTTAAGTATAGTGCTCTGTATGGTACTGTGTATATACAGTATACACACAGCTGGTATAGTGCTGTGTTTTGGATTTTAGTATGAGAATAATATTGATAACACACTGATGTTTTGGCTGTTGCTAAGTGGTGTTTACCCTGGTCAAGGACTTTTCAGCTTCCCATGCTCTGCCAGGTGCACAAGAAACTGGGAGGGGGCACAGCCAGGACAGTTGATCCAAACTGGCCAAAGGGCTATGCCATACCATATGACATAATGCTCGGTATATAAACTGGGAGAGTTGGCCGGGGGGTAGCGATCGCTGCTCAGGGACAGGCTGGGTGTCGGTCGGCAGGTGGTGAGCGGTTGTATCACTGGTTTTGTTTCCTGGCTTTTTTTCTTCTCTCGCTCTCTTGTTTTCCTTCTCATTACAATTTATTATCCTTATTTTGTTCCAATTATTAAACTGTTCTTATTTCAACCCACAAGTTTTCTTACTTTTGCTCTTCTGATTCTCTCCCCCATCCCACCGGGGGGGGGGGAGGGTGAGCGAGCAGCTGTGTGGTACTTAATTGCCAGCTGGGGCTAAACCACAACAGTCCTTTTTGGCGCCCAACGTGGGGCTTGAAAGGTTTGAGATAACAGATTAACCAGAGCGTATTAAGTAATTTAGATCTGTATAACAGTTGCGGGCCATGATATTGATTCATCTGTTCGAGATATTGGTTTACCTGATCTGCACCATGCTCATTTTTTTGCTGTACACGTTAAAGATCGGTGTTGATTTCTGCACTTTGCTGTGCTCTGCTTTAATTGGTGATGTTTTGCCTATGAGATTTGTTATTAAAACACTGGCCTTGAGTTCACTTCAGTATCCAAGTTTCATACTGAAGCCATTACTGTACGTCAGGTACCACCTCATGGAGACAATTAGCAATTATACTTCTTCCTCTGAGAGGTTTTTTATGGAGGAAATACAGAATGGCACCTTCGCTACTTTCTTCTAGAATGTTTCCTCGTTTGTTACAATAACTTTTCAGTATCTTGACATCCTTGGGTAGTTAAGATACATCTATTGGTATTGCTTGGGAATACTGTTTCAGTTTTGTCCAAGATTAGTAAGCAATTTAAGAATATCATCCAGAGATCTGCCCCAAGGCCGGATAGTTATGAGTGGCAGGGTGTGTGGGATAGCATGGGCAAATGCCTAGGATGGTGGGCACCTCCAATGCTTTGGAACTTCACCCCTGAACAAGTGCAGAATCCTAAAAACTAGTAGAATATTTGGAAAAAGTATGTTGTCACCCTGACAATTCTAGAGAGACAAAAATCACTGCAATGTGCTGGGGTCTGGCCCATGCCTACCGAGCCCTGTTCAACACTATTCAAAACCCTCAAGGATCTGGTGACAAAACAACAGGCACGCAAGCTACTCCAGGCCCACCTGCGACAAGCACCATGGCTACTTCTGCTCCCCCCGCGACAGGCACCACAGCTACTCCAGTTCCCCAAGCAACAAATAATGCAGTTGAACCAGGGAACCAACCCGTGTCAGTATCAGTCGCCCCTACACACAAGAAGAAATCCTGGAAGTGAAAGTCAGCTCGTTTAGAAAGGGAAGATGAAAAGAGCAGGGCCATCACAAGGAGAGGAAGAACTTGTAGATGAGACGGAAACCACCCGATCCCTGTCCCTGAGTGAGCTGCGAGATATGCGAAAACATTTCAGCTGTCGTCCAGGCGAGCACATTGTCACCTGGCTGCTCCGATGCTGGGATAACGGGGCCAGTAGCCTGGAATTAGAGGGTAAGGAAACCAAACAGCCGTGTTCACTTTCTAGGCAAGGGGGCATTGACAAAGCAATTGGAAAAGGGGCACCAGCCCTCAGTCTCTGGAGGTGACTCCTGTCAGCTATGAAGGAAAGATATCCCTTCAAGGAAGATGTTGTATATCACCCAGGCAAATGTGCCACCATGGAGAAAGGTGTCCTGTACCTGAGGGAATTAGCTGTGCTGGAGGTGATTTAGGGTGACCTGGACGACAAGCAGCTACCCAAAGATCCAGATGAGGTCCAGTGCACACGACCCATGTGGAGGAAGTTGGTACGGAGTGTACCAGTGTCGTATGCCAACTCATTGGCAGTAATGACCTGGAAAGACGGAGACGGTCCAACAGTGAATGAAGCGGCTAGTCACCTCCGGGAATACGAAGAAAGTATCTCTTCCTCCCTTGTCTCGGCTGTGGAGAAACTGTCCCGGAAGGTCCAACGGTGCAAAGAAGATATGTCCTACTCCCCACCTGTATGGACCAGTATCTCAGCTATTAGGAGTCAGCGTTCTTCTGCTCAAGAGCAGAGGATATAGAGGGTACACACCACGGGGCACCCTATGGTTTTACTTGCGTGACCACGGAGAGGACATGAGGAAGTGGGATGGAAAAATCAACCTCGACCCTAGAGGCGCAGGTACGTGAGTTGCAAGGAAAAACAATCACACAAAGGGGTTCTTCCAGGAAAATTGCTGCTCTGGTTTCCAGTGGACAGTTCCCTAGACAGAGTAAAAGGGCTGATCTTACTCCTCATTTTAATGAAGAAACTCCTGACTTGTATGTACAAGAAACGGGTAATGAATACTATGAACAGGACTAGAGGGGCCCTGCCTCCAGCCAGGTGGAGGAAAGGGACAACCGGGTTTACTGGACTGTGTGGATTCGATGGCCTGACACATCAGACCCACAGGAGTATAAGGCTCTAGTGGACACTGGTGCACAGTGTACCCTAATGCCATCAAGCTATATAGGGGCAGAACCCATCTGTATTTCTGGAGTGACAGGGGGATCCCAACAGCTGACTGTATTGGAGGCCGGAGTGAGCCTAACTGGGAATGAGTGGCAAAACCATCCCACCGGGAGGGGGGAGGGTGAGCGAGCAGCTTCGTGGTACTTAATTGCTGACTGGGGCTAAAGCACAACACAAGGTCAACCCACTACACCTCCCCATATTTAAAGCAACCAGAAAGGGCTACCAAAGTAATACCAAGAAGGTTTTTAGAAGCTTCCTCTATACCCAAACAAATTATCCAAAATAGGACCCTAGCAGTTTAACAAACTACATTGACTTCCACAGTACTAGGAAGCAGTAAGCATGCCAGTGAAGAGTGAAATGCTTGAGAGCATAAAAAATGGTTTTAAGCATTCTAACTACTTTTACATGAAAGTAATCCTCAACTCCCACCATGGAAGAACTGGGAAAATTAAAACAGAAGAAGGAATAAAGGTAATAGACAAAGAGCACCCAAAAGTCATCAGGAAAGCATACTGCACTTCTGCAGTACCAGAACTGAAAACTGTACTACAGATTACATAATCCTTACGCTGCACATTAACACAACTGACTTGTATATAAAGTTTGAGTCATTGAAAATAAGATGGACAGTATTATGCTTTATCAAGCTTGAGAATTAATATTTTATTCTTCAGAAATTGCAATTGCTGTGCTGATCTAGGTACCCATGATAAAAGGCTAAAGAATAAACTGCATTTTTAATTTGATGCCAAAACTGGGATAAAACTGTTCTGCAGCATGTAACCAATCTCCCACATGTCCAACTCTAACAGGCACACTGAATATTTTTACTCTTACATCAATATAACAGATACCCCTGTTTAAGTATCACACTGAAATATGGTTTAATTTGGTTACCATCAAGACTTAATGTCTGTTGCACATCTCTCAAAAAGATACAGTAGCATCCTATCAGCAACAAGCACAGGACGAGCAGTTGGGTTCTCAGTCTTATTTTTCAAGGTAGACAGCTTCAAAACTTAGAAGATATTATTAGTTCCATTTCAGAATTGTTTCAATCAGGGACATCTACTCAAGCTACAGCAGACATGGGAAATGGGAAGATAATTTTGAACACAAGACAAAGTTGATATATCTAATGATTTTATCAAGAACCACAAAAGAACTGTCTACAGATAGCACCCACAGTTAAATACTATAGCCATGTTTGAAAACAATTCAGAATCAGTTATTAAAACAAGAACCAAGCAATATAATCTATTTATCATCTCAAACCTTCAATATCTCATAAGATAGCTGTCTATTCAGCATCTTACTCAGAATACTATCTGCAACACACACTGTATATATCATAGTTACTGGTTTTATCTATAACATAAGTGAGAGCAACTCATAACAGGGTCTCAACCTGCATGTAGGACAGCTGTGGCATTTAACATTAAAATAACTCATCATATTGTCTTGGTACAGAGCCAAAAGACAAGTGAGCTAACCATCATCTCATGAATGCCATTAAATGTCAACTTCCACGAATGGAAAGGACAACTTACAACGTGGATGGAATAAGACTAATTTAACAATATTTGGGGAAGTTTTTTTAACACTTATTTTACACAAGACCATACGCATTTCAAGTTCCAGTTCACTTTCTTTACAGGCAGCACTATTCCACAGCTGTGGCTTCAGAGTGATAACTCACCACACTGTCCCCTAAAACAAAGCTATTACTGAGTTAAGAACAATAAAGTTTGATATGCATGCTGATACTAATTAAGTCTGAAAACACTGACAGAACTAATGGGAGACTCATTCAGAAAGGTAGTGACCCATGAAAGCAAAAAGAAAAAGCTAAAAATATGGTATGACTTGATACAATATGATTATTTAAACATACTTGTTTTCAGAATAGTTTGGTTTTAATGCTCAATATGTATGCTCTCTTGTATGGATGTTTTATTGCCACTTAAAAGCCTCTACTATGCCTCACCAACTTGGTAATGGTATTGCTCTGATGTAATAATCAACACAAGGAAAGTAAAGGATTTAGATAAGGGGTTTTTGCATTTAATTCCTGTAAATTAGCGTGGAAAAGACACAAATATGAACAATCTCTCTAGATTGCTTCAGGTATATTCTGACTTTGGTCAAGACTGGACTAGAATTCAATCCTTAATTAAAAAGTGTAGAAGCATATCAAAGGCCTATAAAATGCATGATATAACTAATGCCCAATTATGAATTGGAGTTTTGATATAAAGGTCTTTATATTTCACTGACTTGTGAACAGTTCATCAGATAAGCAACTGGACTGAACACATGCCACAATTCAATTACAAAACTACAACAAGCAAGAAAGTTGAACTAAGAAATTACAAGTTACAACAAAATACAGCATGTTAGACATCTAAATTAGAACCAACTAGGCCAGTTACATCTGTCATGCCTTTCTTCCTTCAAATGCTAAGATATGATTAATTGCCTTCAGACCTGATTTGTTCTGAATGAGAATCCAGGTTACAACCTCAACCTGTGAAAAACAAGAGAAAAACCAAGCCTGTTAAGCTTCATTTTTGTCAACTTCAGAACCTTCTAGAATCAGATGCTTAAATCCCAACAGCAAGAAAGTATACTTTTAGTCCACAGACTTCAAGACAGTTGTCCAGACCTAACTATTTAGAACTTTCTGGCTTGCAGAAGAGAATGAGCCTTCATAGTGCTGAAGAGAAAAAAAAAAAGAAAAAAGAGAGAGACAGACACCTACTTCGATTGAAGGCTACATTGTTTGTTCCTGACCTACCATCTGATAGACAGTTATGAAATTCAATAACCAGGGCGAGACTACACATAAAGCTGAACAGTCTTTTCATTAGCAACATCATGACAGGCATTATCTTAGAGAATTACATCTCATAGAAAGTATTAGCTTTGTTGTAGTGAGGTGACATGAATCATCTACTCTGTTATTGTTTCAGCTCCTCCTCAAGAGGGGCCAACACATATTGGATGCTGCTGGAAAAGAGAAAGAAAAAAAAAAAAAGGAACTAGCCCAAACACAATAGAGATTTACAAGAAGTTGAGGCCAGCTTTTCTTGACTGCAAGATAGTTACAGGATCAATACAGTGAATACAGCAAACAATTGGTATATCTTAAATGTCTAATAAACCCTTTGTAATCTAAGAATGGTATATAAGGACACTATTCTGTGATGTCTAAAAGCTGCCCCCAACTCGATGAACTTCTTTTAGAGCAGCTGAAGACTGTTTCAAGAATTTATGGATATGTACTAAGGAAGACAATTTTGTTATAGAAGTTTTTTTCCAAACATTTAAATTCTACGGTAGTTTTCCCAATGATCTCTACACAAGCTTTAACAGAGCTTTGACTGGTTTCAACCTGCAAGATTATTATCTTGAGTTGCTTTTATGTATTTTTCCCCTATTCTAATCAATAGAGAGTGCTGTGTGACGCTACCAGTTAGTTGCCTTGTTATGAGAAAATGGATATTAAGTCAACAGAAACAGAAGATTGCCCTTTACAGTTGACAAAATGACAAATCCCTATTGGCAGTTTTAGTAAGACAAAATTTAGCTATTACTTGACCACTGTGACCATTTTATGTATTTCTTTCCTGCCTGTCACTTTTTCAGGTAGCAATTCATAACAAGACAATATGGGTTTATAAATATTGTAACAAAGTATAAATTTAAGTTACATACAATAAGCCTCTTCAGATAACATAAGTTACAAGAAGCTGAAACATGTAAAGATCTCCTCAGTCTGTACATAACCAAAAAAGAATATAGTAAAAGCAATTGTAATTTAGTTCATGTCACAATTTTAACTTAACATGACTTAATTAAAATAGTAAAAACTTATGTACAAACACTGAACAATTAACTATCAGCTGTAACAGCAGTCTTATTGACAAAGATGCATCTAAATAGTGCTGAGTGGTACCTTCTGCAATTTTCAACTCAGATTTTCAAAACAAAAAAAAAATCATTTTATCTTCAGTTGTAGTGAACAGATTTTCCTATTAAACATCAGCTTTTAGTGTTTTAAGACTGTTTCAGAACTGTTAAAATTAACAAGTGTCAATACCTATAGATATCAAACAAGTACATTAAGATACCCATTTGAATAAACTGCTATATAATAAAACATGAATTCAATCACTCACTAGTAGGTAGGGAAGCAGTCCCTCCCCACCTCCCACCAAGAAATACTTTACACTTCAAAGTTTAAATACTACAGCTACAACCTTCCTGAACAGGAGTAAAACTTTTAAATTGAACATTCTTACTAAGCAATTAATGCCATAAGTATTCTATATCCACAGAACAATGTTTTGGTTATATCTACTGATTACTCAATTAGTCCAAGAGCCTTTAGCAGTCTTTGTTAGTATTTTAAATCAAATATTCCCTTCTCCCCCACTCTCATTCTTCTGTAGAATGGAATTTATTAAGAACTCTGTTCTTCAAATGCAACAAACCATTTTGATTGCCACGAGTCAGCAGGAACTGTACTGCTAGATTATATACAGAAATCAACACTGACTTCAAAATTGAACATCTTACGCCCAGATAGAATTTAAGTGTCTTACTTTTAAAAATGAAGGTTTGATAGACAAAATGCTCCTCAAGTGTCAAATTATCTACTAAAACCAAACATGTGTCTGAAAACTATATTCTGGCACTAGTAATTTTTCTTGATTCCGAGAGTACTAATACTCAAGAAGCATCCATAATTAACAGTTCCTCAAGACCATCGCCACAAAGGAATATGCCTACTTAAGAGAAAGTAAATAAATTGTCAGCTTCTGTTAAGTCAGTTGTACCCAGTGTTACTCTGCAAACATACCTGGCTCGGTCTCTGTTTTCTGTGATACTTTTTCCTCTCTCGAAATGCTCATTTCTGTCATTTGCTGCATTACAGGCAAAGCGGCAACAGGCACAATTCTGTTTACGTACAGTGAAATGGGTAATTACATTAGTTTTGGGTTCATAATAAGAGCTTAAACTGTCAAAATCCATCAATAGACTATCTGATCAGTTATTATTGATACACGTTCCTGACCTGTACTTCTATCTCTCTTCCCTAGAAGAAACTAGGCAATCTGTAGCAAATATTTCCCCAGATAAACCAGAAATGTCCTTGTAAATGCAGTAGTCCAACACCAAACACTAATTAGTTCTCATTTATAAGGATTCATAAAGCACTGTCAGGTGCGCTGTCCCTTTTTCCTCCGCAGAAACTCACTGTAATAGGGCAAGGTTACTGCAACATTACTTTAACTTGCTATACACTCACAGTTCATTCAAACCTCAAAATAATACCTTCATCTGGTGAAGGGTCTAGAGCACAAGTCTTATGAGGAGCAGCTGAGGGAACTGGGGTTGTTTAGCGTGGAGGAAAGGAGGCTCAGGGGAGACCTTATTGCTCTCTACAACTACCTGAAAGGAGGTTGTAGTGAGGTGGGTGTCAAGTCTCTTCTCCCAAGTAACAAGCCATAGGACAAGAGGAAACAGCCTCAAGTTGCACCAAGGGAGGTTTAGATTGGATATTAGGAAAAAATTCTTCACCAAAAGGATTGTCAAGCATTGGAACAGGCTGCCCAGGGAAGTGGTTGAGTCACCATCCCTGGAGGTATTTAAAAGACGTTTGGATGAGGTGCTTAGGGACATGGTGTAGTGGTGGACTTGGCAGTGTTAGGTTTATGGTTGGACTCGATGATCTTAAAGGTCTTTTCCAACCTAAATGATTCTATGATCTTACCTTGATTTTTCAGCTGTGCTACTAGCAGTACCTTCACAGTTGTTTAAGCTAGTGTCTGCTCTCTGTACAGATGCAGAGTCTGAGGTAGGACTGTTTGAACCACTAGCTGTCCCTATATAACAGAAATTTGAGAAGTTAATTATAAGCAAAGTATAGAATACAAGTTAGTCAAGTAGTTTTACATAGAGTTATGAACCATTTCCAATCATTCCTCATTCTACTGCATCTTCTTAATTAAAAGACAGTCTATATTGTTAATGACCAAAATACAGGGATTATATAAGAACACACGTATAGCGGAGGGTAAGTAGAAACGCAAATTAAGGCTCAACACCAAGTGGGCTAGAATATATTACACAAAAATGCATTTTTATTTTTACTAAGATTTAAAGTATTATTCCCTTTGATATTCATAGTTTTAGTATGCAGCTATCAGATCTCCTGAAAAAAATTTCTACGATTCCTCTCATCACCTATACATTATATTTTCAAGACACACAAAAAAAATAAAAATACTCAAACCTTTACCCATTGGGCTGATTCTACCACTATTCTGCTGTCGCTGAAGATGCTCTTTGTAGCAAACAGAACACATCCCATTTGTCCTAGGATTTCCATAAAATCCACATCCTGTACTACACAGCATGGGCCCTGGGGTCTGGTTTGTCTCCTGAGCCATTTCAATGCTGTAAATAAAACCAAGAGCTGCATTAGGAACTGGCATTTCACCAAAATCGATTACAGGGTTATAGAATTAAAATAGGTCTGCTTACCTTGCCCACAAAAAGCTATATCAGCATTTTTAAAGATGGCTATATGGATGTTAATATATAATTCAATACTTCGATTGTATTGATAAGTAACATAGTTATGAACCTCTACGAGAGGTAAAAAGCGTTATCATAGTGTATTGGGTCGACCTTGGCTGAAAGCCAGGTGCCCACCAAAGCTGCTCTATCACTCCCCCTCCTCAGCTGGACAGGTGGAGAAAAATGCGATGAAAGGCTCACGGGTCAAGATAAGGACAGGGAGAGATCACTCACCAATTACCGTCACAGACAAAACAGACTCAACTCGGGGAAAATTAAATTTATTGCCAATCAAATCAGAGTAGGATGATGAGAAATAAAACCAAATCTTAAAAACATCTTCACCCCTCCCCTCCCTTCTTCCCAGGCTCAACTTCACTCCCGATTGCTCTACCTCCTCCCCCCTCCGAGCAGCACAGGGGGATGGGGAATGGGGGTTGCGGTCAGTTCATCATGCAGTCTCTCTGCCGCTCCTTCCTCCTCACACTCTTCCCCTGCTCCAGCATGGGGTCCCTCCCACAGGATACAGTCCTCCATGAACTTCTCCAATGTGGGTCCTTCCCACAGGCTGCAGTTCTTCAAGAACTTCTCCAGCATGGGTCCTTTCCACTTGTCCTTTCCACAAGGTGCAGTCCTTCAGGAACAGACTCCAGCGTGAGTCCTCCATGGGGTCACAAGTCCTGCCAACAAACCTGCTCCAGCATGGGCTCCTCTCTCTACGGGGTCACAGGTCCTGCCAGGAGCCTGCTCCAGCACGGGCTCTCCATGGGGTCACAGCCTCCTTCGGGCATATCCACCTGCTCCGGTGTGGGGTCCTCCACAGGCTGCAGGGTGGATATCTGCTCCACTGTTAACCTCCATGGGCTGCAGGGGGACAGCCTGCCTCACCATGGTCTTCGCCAAGGGCTGCAGGGGAATCTCTGCTCTGGTGCCTGGAGCACCTCCTCCCCCTCCTTCTTCACTGACCTTGGTGTCTGCAGAGCTGTTTCTCTCACATATTCTCACTCCTCTCTTCTGGCTGCTGTTGCACAGCAGGTTCCCCCCCCCCCATCCCCTTCTTAAATATGTTATCACAGAGGCGCTACCACCATCACTGATTGGCTCAGCCTTGGCCAGTGGCAGGTCTGTCTTGGAGCCAGCTGGCATTGGCTCTATCGGACATAGGGGAAGCTTCTAGCAGCTTCTCACAGAAGCCACCCCCGTGGCCCCCCCACTACCAAAACCTTGTCACACAAACCCAATACACATAGTAATACTGAGAAGTAATATACTTGTCAGACACTGAGCTGTGTGTGCAGGTTACGACCAAATTGAATTCAACCGCCAACAAAAACTTTATTACCAACCTCTGAGCACTTACAGGGTAGAAAAAAAAAAAAAACAACAAAAAACCACAACCAAACAACAAACCACAGCTAGATGGGTAGAATAAGCAAGACCAAGTTTGGGTCTACTAAACAATTCTGGTAATTAGCATAACTTATCTTTGCAGACTCCAAAAGAAGAACTCCACTTTTTCAGTAATATTGATCTTGCATCATTCTGATGCCAATCCCATTATTAGCAGTTTGTACTTTCACAACACATTTGTTAAACAGAACAAAAATCACTGAAGTATGGGCAACAGTCATTTTAAAACTGTATTTTATATCTTTAGGAGAAGTTTCCATAACAAGACCTTTAACTCTGCTTAAATTGCATATGAAGCCCAATACCGAATATTAACCGGCAACAACATGCATACAACAGGCCCTCAAAACAGATTATCAAAAAGCATTTATAAAATAAGCTTAGACCAGATTTTACTCTTCCAAGAAAAATAAAACATTTAGACTGTTGAATACATTCATTTACACAGCCTACGCATTTCCAAAAAGCCAGTTAAATCTTTTGTCTTAAAGATATAGGCAGACTTCTGCACCTCCCAAAAAGTAGATAATGCTAACCCTAATCTCTGCCATCAACTGCAAAAGTTAGGAATAAAAATACTTCACCTTCACTGGTAGTTAACCTCTGCAAAACAAGGCTAGTAAAAAACCTGATATAGTAAGCAAATCCTTAGTTCCCAATGGCAATACAACTGGAATATAGTAATCAAGCAATCTACTACAAATTGAGGTCACATAAGAATATTGCGCTTGTCCTCCAAAAATTTACATTTAGTGGAAGTACTGCCTATGGCACTTGGAGACATTTTAGTGAAAACTCTAGATTACTGCTTTCCTCTAAGGGCAGCCACAATAAGGGACATTTGTCTGCTGATGCCCATGAGAACTCAAACATACCAAATGATAATATCTCAACAGTACGACAACTGTAATTGACAGCAGCATTTGTCTAGTTAATCTAAACTTCTTGGGTCAAAGTAAATCAATAGCAGGAGAAAAGAGTAAAATTAATCTGCTTGCCTGCTGATGGTCATGGGACTTCAACGATTTATACCTTTGTTTCAGTACTACAAAGCAAACACACTTATTCTGATATACCTCTCAACAAACTGCAGTTTTACAGCCATACACCAGTCAATGGACACAACAGAAAATCTAAGACCTAAAAAAAATATTCTCATCTTTATTGTAGCTCTATGTTATTATAATACAAATAAAGACTGTACTTCTGCCCTTATTATGCAGGTAAGCTTAAAGTACTATCAAAAATGCTATCACATACACTACCACCACCAATCTCAATTGACTTGCTCCACTTTCAAATTAGCATGTTTCACCACTTACTAAATTTAGCTTTAGGTATTAATGTTGGTATTAACATATCACAAACAAGAGTCTTCATGGCTCCTTTGTCAGCACAGTCTTTCACTACATGCCCTTAATTGAAAGATTAAGTTGTTATCCAATGCTTAAGAAACCGTGCTTTTTCACACTCCTTAAGGTCCAGGTATCACCTGACTAGGTTATAATACACTTTCCAGAATTTAATCTACTAACCAGGACACTAAAATATGCCATTTAATCTTTTGATCCAACAGTAAAACTGAAGTTTTCAGAAGAGACAGATTACAGACTTCTCCAATTTTTCCCTATGAGCTTTTCTACTAAGATCAGTAACTAGCTAAGGCCTTACAAATTCAGTTCTATCTCCTGGAAAACTAGCTAATACCATCACATATCTGCTTTCCTGAACTTTTCTCAGAAACTTGGGTCACATGGGTGAGCACATTAGCTTACACTGCAACCTTGTGACAGGTGGGACAGGCTAAGCTAAAGGCTGAGACACAAAACCTTGTCAACAGGGGCCTCTGAAATCAGCTTCTATTTACGTCTCTGAAGGCTGCCAACTCCAACAACCCACAGAACTGAAGCGGCCGAGCATACACCCACTGTAAGAGGAAAATATGAAATTCTATTAACATGACTACAGCTTCTTTTCTAGAGGAAAACAGAGTGCAGATACTTAAATTCAATCAAGAAAATGCAGCATCATGAGGTAGTCATCTCAAACAGACATTTTCATCTCTATTTCACAGCAAGAACAGAAAACAACTGGCTATGATCAGAGACCTAAGAGATGATTACTCTCTCACGGCCTTACAAATACATCCCCCAACCTTTTGGTTGGGTGGTTACAACCAAACCTTTGCAAAAAATATAAAGATCTCTTCTACCCCCAAAAGGAGAAAGTCTTAACCCTCAGAGATGTCCCTGTTTAACCCCGACCTCCCAATATAAAAAGGAGCTATTTTATTCAGCGTGTTAACTCAAACAGTAATTTACGTCACTGACCTTCAGTTACTGGCAAATTTACCCAGCTAAGCTAAAAGGGGAACATAACTTTAATAATAATAATAAAGTATTTAACAAAGTCTCATAACTAAGACATCTTTTTAGTTCCAAATTACAACTAAGCTGAGGCATAGTCAACTTTAATAACAGCAGATATTGAGATTATTTGAATGATCAATATAACTAAGCTCTTTCTTGCACACCGAGTGCACTTCCAATAAACAACTGAATCCTAACACTTATGCACTTCGTGAAGTTCATAATAAATGCACTTAAAGTTATCCTAATACTCATTTTAATATAATAAAGGGAATACAAATACAAACTAATTTTAAATCAATAATAAAACCTTGGAATTGAGTCAGCGATGGGGCTAAACTAGCTGGTTAAATATTTATCTGAATATCTTCCGCTAGAAAACGGACCACAAAAAACACCCAAAAACCAAACAAACAGCAAGGATGTTTCACGTATACGCTTCTCTAACAGTGTTCTAGGTGAAGCAAAAAGACGAAGAACACGGATCAAAACCGGGCATTTCCCAATGACAACTAAATCCAGCTCAATGAGTCAGACAAAAGGAAAGGCACCGCCAAGTGCTCAAAGCGTGGTACGTTTCAGTCCCGTCCCCCCCCCCCCGCCGACGACACCGGAACACAAAAGACCCAGAGGCTGCCGGGCTAAGGAGCAAAAAAAAATAGGAGAGGGTGCCAAGCCGGAAATGTGGAGCTCGGGGCACTCCCCGCCGCGCCGGGGCCTCTCACAAACCCCTGAATCATGTTCGGCAATGGCTGCCGCGCGGCTCCCCTCACCCAGTGAGGACTGAGGAAGCCTCATTGTCTCGCTCCCTTTGTCTGCCCCACTAAGGGATGAGAGGGGTGTGCGCCAGCCCAGCCCGCGGCCTCCCTCCGCAGCACCCGCCGCGTCAGAGTGAGGAAGGAGATCGCCGGAGGAGACGAGAGACGCCCTGCCACCCCTCGCCTCGCGGAAGGCAGCAGAAACGCCGCGGGGAGGCCCAAGCGCCCCCCGCGCCGCTCCTCTGCGCACACCGCCACCGCGCTAACAGCTCTCAGAAACCGAGCCCGCATCCCCCCCAGCCGCCCCTCAGCGCCCGTGTACCTGCTCCTGGGAGGGTGGAGGCGGCACGGCCGATGTCGGAGGCGCTGCAGGTGGCTCCGGACTGTTTCTGGGAGAGCGAAGGGCAAGAGGGTGCAGGGCACGAAGCTGGCGGCGCCACCGCCGCTTCCCTTCTGCGGCAGCAGCGCGGAACGAGACGCGCGACACGCAGAAGGACGAAAGGAAGACGCAAAAAAGAGAAAGAATTGAGGAAGAAGGGTGGAGGAAGAACCCGAACCCGCCGGTCCGCTGGCGTCAGCTCCGCCTCCTCCTGGATGCTGCTGAGGCCTGCACGCCCGCGCACTTCCACGCGGAGGCGGCTAGGGAGGGGGAAGAGAGGACGAGGCACATGCGAGGTAGCTCACGGTACTGCCGCCATCGCCTGCAGAGTCACCAACCTCCCTGAGACTGGGGACTATACAGGAATGGACAGAGACTCCGCGCGTAGTCAGAGAATCGTCTGCCCTCCAGGGGGGCGGGGAAGCGGAAGGAACTGTGTCCAGAGCAGTGACAACTGTCTCACGCAGCTTCACCCCGCCCACAGGAATGGGACGGGACTACGTGCAAGGAGATAGAGGAAACAAAGCCTTCCCCCATCCACTTGCCCTAATAACAGACACCTCCGCCCCTAATGGTTCCGTTTAAACTTGCACGTGCAGTAGTGTCACAAGTGAATTATTAAGAGAAGTCATCGTTGTGGGGTTAACTAAAAGGGTTTTATTAATGATTAAACGATGATCAAATGATAGTTAATCGATGATTGAATGAAAATTAAATAGTAATCAAATGGTGATTAATCAATAATTGAATGGTAATTAAACAGTGATTTGACAATTATTTAAATGATTTAAACGATAATTTAGACAGTGGTTAGACAATGATTTAGAAACACTAAATCGATTTCTAAATCTAAATGATTTAGAAACACTAAACACATCAAACACTACTACTTACTAGCTGGATGTATAAATGTTGCTAGCATACAATATACTTTTAGGCCTAATGTAAAATGTTGCTTACCTTGTTATAGATATCAGATGCTGGGTAAGGGGTCTCTCAACCTCGAGGAGTAACCTTAAGAGGTGTCCCTGCTCAAGGGGAAGATCACCGCCGTGCAGCCTGCTGCCATACAGGAGAGCTCAATGGGCTTGGGGGGACTACAGATATTTATAGCATAAAGTGATTGACTTGTAGTTAAACCCCCCTTTGGTGTATGTGCAGGAGTGCAGCTGTAGCAGTTTTAGTTTTGTCTAGTCCCAGCTCAGGCTGGTACTGTTAGCTCCTGATAAGACATGGCCTAGATTCCTTAGTTCCTGAGAAGATATGCCCTAGCACAATTCTCAAGGTTTGCACATCAAGGATGATTTCAGTCAGGCCTCCTTGTCGGTGATGCCTGAACCAAAGTACTACTCAGTCAGAGTGGGTGCATCCATCACAAGCAGCCATTTGGTTTTTTAACCTCGCACTCCCTTTTTAGCTATCTTCTGGATCCATTGGCTATTGTCTACTTACACTTTTATACCTAAACAACTATTAAGGCACTAGTTGGCTACTTTTTTTTTTTTTAAATAGGTTATCTGACTTAATGAATTGTCTGCAGTGATAAGTCAGTTTTAAAAGAAATGAGATAATTCTGTGGTTGATGGTGGATTTTTTTCTGTGATATTATAGTATAAAGAAATTCTATTTCTTGTGAGTTTTAATGATTTAAAATTCTTAAATTTTGAGTGTTTATAAACTGTATTTACTAAAAGCAAAGGAATCTCTATAGTATACAAAGATATCAGATTGAAACATATGTTTTCCAGACAATTGAGATAGGGAGGGACTTGTATATGGGATAAAGTCTCTTTTTCTATGGTCTACTTGAAGGTTTGCTGTCTTTCTCACAGACTTTATTGGTCGTGACCACCTATAAACATAGGGTGAACTTGAAATCCAAACCTTGACTTGCATTCAGATTTGCAAATTTGTGGGTCACTGAACCTCAAGATTAAATATTTATATATTTTTGCATGTCCAAACTTTAGATCAGACTTTGTGTCTATTGGATGTTGATAAAACTACATGTTCAGAGGATGTAACACTGACCTAGATAGGTAAGAGAGACAGAAAGGTTACATCACTGTGGAGAGAGGGAGTTAGAAGGGCGTGCAAGCCTGGAGAGCATGGGAAGAGGAAAAAGAAATCAAAGGAAAGAATAAAGCTTGTTATTTCAGACTTCTTGCTCACTGTGGGAGCATCACAGGGTATCTTATAGTTTCAAAACACTGTTAGTAGGTATAGGAGAATTATTACTTCATCATGGTAAATTAAAGGCAATTAAAATATTTGTAAGGTAGTATTTCTAGGAAATGGAAAATAAACATACCGTGCTTACATGAATACATGTATCTTAGGAATAGAAGATCTGTAAAATTCAAAGCTGCTTTAGATAAATGATCTAGATAATTCAACTTTGCTTAAATGCAGTTTCTACCATATTCTATTGATTTTCTAAGGCTACAGTATATTGGGGCATATATTTATGGGCCTCTTTAAACCATTTAATCTGAAGAAAACAGCTAGAATTGGAAGGTATGGCTTTATGGGAAGTATACCACTGAAATCATTAGAAAAAACTCTTTTTGCCTGACATGCCTTCTAGAGCTGATCTCTTTCCTTGTTAGAGGGATGTCTCCTGAGACCCAAAAGCTTCTATCAGAGATAGAACTTTCAGGTAAATGGAATTATACTGTGCTGAAGGACAGCATGCTCTGCAGAAGTATAGGGCACTAATTATGAAGCTCCAACGCATAAAGGCAGCATGCAGAGGATGAAAGCAGAGACAGGCTACAGAGGAGGAATTGAGAAATATTGCCCAGGCATATAGGGATGGTATCAGGAAAGTTAAAGCTTAGTTGGAGTTGAGACTTGCAAGGAATGTCAAGAGCAACAGGAAGAGCTTTGTTAGGAAAATCGCATTCCCTAACAATTGTACCAATTAGTCTTTATAGTATGAAATTGTATGAACTTTCCTAATAGTATGAAATTATATTAGCTTTTTAAGAGATATATCTTTTACATTGTATACTGCATAAACATGGTTAAGTCAGCATAACTAAAGGGCCCCAGCTCACTGCAAGGAGGAGAAGGACAGCCCCCACCTTGAAGATAAGGACCTTTTGTTTCTTGGAATCTTAAAGCCATCCACGAAGAAGAAAGGATACCCCTGGACTACCGAGATAATGCCAGAATCCTAGTCCCTCCAAACACCTCTGTGAAACCCTCCCATTATCTGGCATCATAGACAAGTAACTGTAGCAAGACCGACTCCAGGGAGGGATACCTAGATCAAGAAAGAAGCAGGTAGATGATGACGCCATAGAATTATAGTTGCTTTTCAAAACAGTAGTGTGTGTGTGTTAAGTAGTGATTGGCCAAATCATGTTGTACCTGAATGCTTGAAAGGTATAAGAACCATGTGTAAAACCGCATTCAGGGTGCCCCAATTTGAATGGGACACCTCATGTGCACGAATAAAGAATTACTCTTGTAATTCTATACATTTTGTCCTAGCCTCTCTCCTCGGTCGGCACAGGACAGTTGTGAAATTTTCGTGACAGCTTGGCAACCCAGGTGGGACTTAGCTGACTCGCCTGATTCAACGTCTCACTACTGCCCGGACCCCAACGATCTGTACTGCTGGCCTGTGGGTGAGTTCACCTCGAGATACTAAGGGGGGCATGGGGGTAGTGGAGCGTGGATCTTGTTTGGCAGTAAGGAGGTGATTTTTTGTAATAATGGGAGGAGGACAAAGTATAGTGAAGAAGTCACCGGTAGATGAATTGTTGCAACACTGGAAATCTATTGATGGGACAGCTGGGTTGTCAAAAGCCCGAGCTATAGAACTATGTCAGGAAAATTGTCCAGAAGTGACTATTTTTGCTGACGCAGACCAAATGTGGCCACGGTCTGATTCTTTTGATAATATTAAGCTGAGCTATTTACTCCAGCAATTAGAAGAGCAGTTGCCATCACAAATGGATTATTGGTATGTCTGGGATAATTACAGGTATCAAAGAAAATTTTCCCGTCCGGAGCGGAAGATAAATAAAAATCTCCAAAGGAACGGGGAAAAAAAAAGAACTCTCTGCATTCCGGAATTTACCCTCAGCTAGCAGCTCCACCCACTTATCCTACTACCCCTTCTCCTGCCTTGGCTTTGACTTCTGCACCAGCTATTGCTACTGCTCCCAGCTTCAAGCACCTCTCTGACAAAAAATTATAGGGCTGGGATTGGAACCTGGTCAGCTTGCTGCAGGAACAATCCACATGCCATTTGCACCCACTGATTTGGTCTTGTGGCAATAACAGATGCCCAGATTGCAGGATGATCCGGAGAAGGTGGTACAAACTATATGCAGCATTTTCCACATTTCTGACCCTACATGGGCTGATGCACAGCAACTATTTGAGGCAGTCTTTACTCCAGATGAGAAAATTAAAATTTGGGAAACAAATCGTAGATGGGCTAGGGAATCACCAGGCAGAACCCCATGGCCAGCTAATGACCCAGGATGGGACCCCAATTTACCAGCCGATAGAGATATGCTGCAAAGAGCGAGAGGGGGACTGTTAGAATTGTCAGGAAGAAAGACTGTAAATTGGGCTAAGGTCCGAGAATGCCAGCAAGGTAATACTGAACACCCCTCTGAATATTATGCCTGATTGGTTAAACAAGTGAGAATGTTTGGAGGGGTCAACCCTGAAAATGAGGAAAATCGGACTCTAATGGTGTCTTTCTTTGTAGATCAGTCAGCCCCAGATATTAGGAAATATTTTTCTAAACATGTGCCAGGATGGCAGGGCAAAGGATTGGATGAAATAGCGTCGCTACGTTTGTATTTAATGGAAGAGATGAAAGACGGCTAAAGCAAAAAAAGAAAGAACAGCAACAAAAAGCTAGTCTATTGGCAGCAGCATTGAATAGCAATCCTAGACTAAGGGGGCAGGGATACAGAGGTCTCCAAGGCAGAAGCAGAGGGAGAAATTTTAGGAATGATGGGCCTTGAGGAACAGGAGACTGTTGTAATTATTGTGGACAACAGGGTCATTGGAAACAGGAGCGCCCAGTACATCCAAAGAGCTTCCCAAAAAGACCACTCAATCCTAAGGTGCAATCTTTCCCTGCTATGCGACAGGGGCAATACGATTTTGCCCAGGATTGATGGTTAGCAGGGAACCTATTGTGCAGCTACTACAGAAGCCTCTGAATATGAAATATTTTCCCCCTCTTATGAGGATCTGGTCTTAAACCTTTCAGTTGATGGACATAATTATTCCTGTCTGATAGATACAGGGGCAACCTTTTCTACTTTAAATATAAAACCTAAACAAGCAAAAATAATTGGTGATGAAAAGACAGTAGGAATAGAAGGATCTGTGTGCACTGTACCCACTCCTGGATAACTTGAAAGTACAAGTGGGATCTCTCACCACCTCCCACTCTTTCATAGTTGTACAGGACACTCCTGTCAACTTGCTGGGAAGGGATCTTCTCTGTAAGCTGAATGCAAAGTTACATTGTACTCCAGATGGAATTAAACTCAAATTACCTATACCAAATTTACCAAAATTGATCGCTGCCTTAGCAAACCCCAGTGAATTAGGAACTTTGCCTAAGGAACTAAATGATATATCAATTTCATTGTGGGGATGGGACCCCATAGATGTGGGCTTACTCAAATCAGCCACACCAGTATATATTCAAACTAAAGGCGGTAATCCGCCCTTGATCCGACAATATCCATTATCTACTGAAGCTATAGCAGGCGTTGCACCACTGATAGAGGAGTATATAAAAAAGGGTATATTAGTAGAATGTCAGTCCCCTTGCAGTACTCCTATCCTACCGACCAGAAAACCTAAACTGGGACCAGATGGCAAACCAGTTTACCGGTTTGTGCAAGATCTTAGGGCGATAAATGAGTGGGTCATAGTTCCCCACCTGGTGGTACCAGATCCTTCTACAATTATTACATTAATTCCAGTAAATGCTAAATGGTACTGTTATGGATTTACGCACACTGGCCACCATAACAGGGTCCAACCCTAGGATCCCACTGATTAATGTAAGGTCCGAGTGAAGGTTTCCAGTTCCTCTTTTATTAGTTCTCAGGTTACAGCTCGAGCTGGGTGCCTCCAGAGAGGGACCCCTACCCCAGATTGCGCCCCTCAATTATACCTGTACCACCCAGCACCCGATCTCCAAGTCCAATCACTTAATTCTGGTTGGTGGTCTCTTGATTTCTTATTGGTTTTCACTGTCGCTGGGCTGGCCTTCTTCTGAAGTTACCTCATTCTCTTGGAATTGTTTCCTTGGTCCTTATCTTCTTCATTCTGCTCACATCTGCTGGATTCAGCTAGTTCTGTGTTAGCAGCATTAGTTTTATCAAAAAGTTTACTCTTGGTCAGCTCTTGTGGCCTAAGGCTTCAACTACTTTAGCTACTAGTGCTAAGCTACTAATGCTAAACGAGACTATTCAGAGAGAATAATACAGTTAATCAAATTGCTTCTATAACAGTACTCTGTAATCAACTTATGCACCGCATTTTTTAGTATACCTATCCATCCGGACTCTTAATACCTTTTCACATTTACTTGGGGAAAAATACAGCTGACATGGACAAGGCTTCCCCAGGGCTTCACTGGGTCCCCCACTATTTTTTCTAGAATTTTAGTAAAAGATTTGCAGGATGTTGTGTTTAAAAATGGACCTGTTTTGATGCAATATGTTGATGATTTGTTAACAGCTAGTACCTCTAAGGAATCTTGTATAGCTGACACCTGCACATTATTATTTGCCTTAGTTGGCTATCAGGCTTCTCTGCATAAGCTACAATTTTGTGGGAAAAAAAAAAAAAAAGGTGGAATATCTGGGTTACATTCTCCAACAAGGAGAACGACTGTCTAATAACCACATTCAGGCTATTCAAAATCTTCCTCAACCTATTACTAAGAAACAACTTCGAGCTTTTTTAGGAGCAGTAGGATTCTGCCGACCCTGGATAGCTGCTTTTGGGGAAATGGCTAAACCTTTGGTACAAGCTCAAGATGCTGAGGAACCTATCCACTGGACAGCTGACAAGATAAAGGCATTTGAACGTCTAAAACAAGCATTAATGACTGCACCTGCTCTGGGATTACCAGACTACGGTAAGCCATTTAGCTTGTTCATACATGAAAGGAAAGGAATAGCCTCAGGGGTGTTAACTCAAAGCCTAGGAGGATGAAAACATCCAATTGCATGTTATTGGTTCAGCTGGATCCGGTAACTCAACGATCTGTTGCCTGCGTCCATGCAATAGCTACCACAGCACTCCTAGTTGAACAGAGTAAAAATCTAGTGCTCGGACACCCTCTGACAGTACAAGTACCACATGAAGTTGAAATGCTGCTATCACAGAATGTTACGCAGGCAACGTCACCACAGCAAATACATCGCTATGAGCTGATTCTCTTAACAGTGGAAAACATAACAATTAAGTGATGTAATACGCTGAACCCTGCTACTCTACTCCCTTTACCTGGGGAATGAACTCCACATCACGATTGTGTAGTAACAACCTGTGAAGCTGAAAAAACTTGGGAAGATTTAACAGATGTGCCGTTTCTAGACCCCGATCTGTAACTATTCGTTGATGAGTCTGTGAGAGACTGAAAGAGTTAATGTCTCAAACATTGTGGAGAGGCAAGGCGCGATTTGCATGGCAATGGCAGGTCGGCTAGCACAGGAGGGGGGAGAGCAGGACATGGAGAGCGTGTTGGAGGATGCGCAGTTCCGGGTTCTGACAGACCTTACCATGTATGGCCAGAGGTCACACAGGGTTTATCTGAGGAAGAGGCTTGCGACCACCCAAGAGACCCCTCGCGACCACCCCCCTCCCCCAGCGCCTGTGCAGAAGATTGAGAACTTTCTAGAACAAGAACCATATAAGGCCTCAAGGGGGCGTAACCGGAGGCGGGGACTAGAGTATAAAAGACACGCCCCCAGGGAACCACACATGTGCCCATCACCGGAGGATTGCCATGCCTGTCATCGTCATCATGGGATCCAAGGGTGGTGATACTTTTCCTTTCTCTATCCTCCTCTTGTCCTTTCCTTTTCTCACTTCTCTCTTCCTCTACTCTTCCACTATATATCAGTTTGGGATAAATTGTGACGGGTTGCCTGGAAAAAAGCTCCATTGCCAAATTGCCTCTGTTCGTTCGCTGAGCTTGCCAGTTTGTTAAGTTTGTCTGTTTGTCGAATTTGCCAGTTAATAAAATTTCTAGTCAGACTGTTCCTCTGAGTCATTGTCATGACTCTACCGGCCCCGTGGCTCTGCTGAGCAGAGATCGGCCTTCGTCGGTGCACAAACCCTTGGGGAATCAAAAAGATTCACCCATCTCGCAACCCACCGAGTGGGACGAGACAGAGTCCTCGTATTATTTGAACGGCAACTGGGTTACAGGTTATTCAGTAACTACTATGAATGAAGTAGTGGAGGCTTCACCACTCAGTCCGAAGCTGAGTGCACAAGCACAGCAGGATTAATTGCATTGACAAAGGCCTGTCAGCTGGCCAAAGAAAAGACTATAAATATTTATACTGATTCTCGATATGCATTTGGAGTATGCCACACTACTGGGCAGTTATGGAAGCTGCATGGGTTTATGACTTCTAGTGGAAGTAAAATATCAAATGCTCTGCAAATTACTGAACTGTTAAAAGTTATACAATTGCCAGAGAAACTTGCTATCATTCATCAGCCAGCCCATACCCGAGGAAGGACAAAAGAAGATATAGGAAATAATCTAGCAGATATTGCCACTGAAGCCGCAGCACAACAGCTGTACAAACCACCAAGCTTACAAGCAGTCCAATGATCCAACTTAGCGTTACCTGCTCCTGAAGAAATATACTTGACTGTCCCTACTGAGGAAATTGACTCTTGGAAAAGGTATGAAGCAACCAAAGACTCCCGGGGAATATGGAGAGCAGGTACAGAAAACCTTCCTATTTTACCTAAGCAATACTTGATTCCTATAGCAAAAATACATCACAACCTAGGGCACTTTGGGGTTGCTGCACTAGCCCAGACAATATTGAAGGATTGGTTTGTGCCAGGAATCTACACCACAGCCAAACAAGTAACCATGGCTTGTACAACCTGTCAGTCATATAATCCCCAAAATACTAAACATTTGGACTCTCTGGGGGGTAGACCCTGGGAAATTGTACCTTTCCAACACATTCAGACTGATTTTGCTGAAATGCCAAAAGCTGGCAACTATTGCTATTTGATGGTAATAGTTGATCAACTTTCAGGATGGCCTGAGGCCACGCCAACAACTAAAGCTGATTCTGCAGCTGTAATTAAGTTCTTATTAAAGGAAGTCATTCCTCATTATGGAATTCCCAAAAGGATTGATTCAGATAAAGGAAGTCATTTCACCTCACAAGTAATTTGCCAACTTGCTTGTAAAAGACTTTAGGAATCCAGAAAGATTTGCATACTCCATATCATCCCCAGTCAGCAGGGAAAGTAGAAAGAATGAACTTAAGTCTGAAAACTCTAACTGCAAAAATATGCTCCCATTATCTGGCATCATAGACAAGTAACTGTAGCAAGACCGACTCCAGGGAGGGATACCTAGATCAAGAAAGAAGCAGGTAGATGATGACGCCATAGAATTATAGTTGCTTTTCAAAACAGTAGTGTGTGTGTGTTAAGTAGTGATTGGCCAAATCATGTTGTACCTGAATGCTTGAAAGGTATAAGAACCATGTGTAAAACCGCATTCAGGGTGCCCCAATTTGAATGGGACACCTCATGTGCACGAATAAAGAATTACTCTTGTAATTCTATACATTTTGTCCTAGCCTCTCTCCTCGGTCGGCACGGGCCAGTTGTGAAATTTTCATGACAGCTTCCACCATTACATTAATAGTAAAAGGCTGAACAGGGAAAATGTGGGACTGCTGCTGAATGGGGTGGATGATTTAGTGACAGCAGACACAGATAAGGCTGAGGTACTCGATGCATAAATTTCAAGAACTATGCTCATAAAAACAGTAAAGCTGTATAAAGTACAATTGAAGTTGAACTTTTCACAAATTGAATGAGGAAAGTTTATAAAACTGGTATTCATAAATGTATCCTTGAAAACACATTATATAAAGATATGCCAGCAAGCCCTCCTATTCTGTAATCATGCAAATAATGATTCACTGTCTTACAAACCCTCCATTGTAATAATTATTACCATTATTATCTAGTTATACCTAGGAATAGCAGCGGTATCTACGATCATATTATGCGAAGTAGCATACAAATACAGAAAAAGAATCATTGCCTAAAGAGCTCTTAATCTTGTCACTCTCTCCATCTCTTCTGCTGCCTACAATAAAGATGGCACTATTTATCAGAGTATACATCATTACTGGAATGTTAGCATTACAGAAGAAAGGGGAGGGAGAAAGTATTGGCAGCCTTTTGGTATCATTCTTAGGTAAAAGCTTACAACTATGTACCAAGAGGTAGACTACTAAATTTTAGAGAAAAGAGTCTGTGGGGGAAGATGACCATCCATCCCCCTCTGTCAGAATGCTCACCATCTATCTCTAAAAACACCTCCACCAAAACATTTTGGGGATACTGCACTTCATCCCAAGCCTCTTCAAAGGGCAGCTGCCCTTCAGGAGGTAAGCTTGCTCTTTTTGCTCTGCCGAAGTACAGATGGGAACATGCCTACACCCTTGAACAAGGCACAAAATACAACCAGGTATGGCAGCTGTAAGACAATGGAAGGCATATGTGTCTTCTCTAGCTACTAATTTACAATTAGATGTTCACCTGAGAAAGAAAAAACTTGTTTAAAATCCTCTCTCCCTGACTAAAGCCCCCTATTTACTCAGAAGCACAGCTTACCTATAACAAACCAAGGTGAGATACAAAACTATTTCCTTCTTTTGAAGCTGTGGTTTCCAAGGTACCCTTTTGCTCTCCTCATTGCTCCTTGGGTTACATGTTGAGGTTACCCAGGAAGTGATCCCCTTTTTATAGTTCCCTGATGTTCCATTCAATGTGTTAAAAAAGTAGCTTGTATGAACCTCATAGTATTCTTGAAGGTCCCTGGCTCTTATAGGATTAAATACTCAACAGGATCTAGAATCAGCTCTTTAGGATTGAGTTAAGTAAAATGTGTGGCTACTTCCTTATTCTGGCATTTTTTTCTTTAGTTATCTTGGAGTTTGCTCTTGAAGGAGAGTATGGACAGCCACTTTGCAGTGAATTAATAAGCAACAATTAAAATAGAAGGTTCTCTTCTACTTTGGAGCAATGCTGCTGCATTTATGATTTAATGGAACATGTAGATATTATACATAGATTTATGCTAAATAAAAAGGAAAAACCCTAAGAAAATTATATTTTAAGGGCTACTTGTTGTCTCTAAGACCCTATGTAGTGGAGGTGTGCCCCAATGACTCTAAGGCAAACGTGGTGCCAGAAGTCTAAGACTTGAAGGAAGAAATCTCTGGTAAATATGGTTAGGATCACAGAGGCAATCCTCCTGCAGCTTGGAAGAATGAAGGGCCTCCTAGCTCTGCAACTTTGGCAGAACCCCATAATGGATGTGACACTCCTACATACCCTTGCAATCTCCTGGTTTCTAGGCCAGGAAAACAGATCTTCTGAGACTGTTTCTGCCTTCAGTCTCTGCCTGAGACTCGCACAGAAATACTGCCTTTCTCAGGCAGCCTATATGTGAAAATTAACAAGTATGAGAAGAGCACATAGGAGAATGACCATAGTAGGGAATTCTGCCCATTTCCCATTCCTCTCAGACTCCTGATCTTGGGGGAGGGAGGGGAGTAACATTTGTCTGTTGACGTACCTCTTGAAAATCACTGTTCTTTGAGATTTAACTTGGAAAGGGGAAAAGCCAGATAAGTTAATGTTTTTCAGTTGAAACTGTTCTGAATCTGTCCTCTACCCTGCCATAGTAAGAGAGGTGGAAATTACTGTCCAGGGCTACTAGCAGATTAAATTTTATTTTTACAATTAGACTTTGTGGTGGGTTAAGCTTGGCTGGCTGCCAGGTGCCTACCAAGCTGCTCTCTCACTCCCCCTCCTCAGCAGGACAGAGGGAGAAAATAAGATGAAAAAGCTGGTGGGTCGAGATAGGGACAGGGAGATCACTCAGCAATTACCATCACGGGCAAAAGAGACTCAAATTGGGGAAGATCCATGACAACATCCCTGTCTCTAAAATTGAGAGACATGGATTCGACGGGTGGACCACTCAGTGGATAAGGAATTGGCTGGATGGTCACACTCAAAGAGTTGCGGTCAACGGCTCGATGTCCTGGTGGAGACCAGTGACAAGTGGTGTCCCTCAGGGGTCTGTATTGGGACCAGTATTATTTAACATCTTTGTCGGGGACATGGACAGTGGGATTGAGTGCACCCTCAGCAAGTTTGTGGATGACACCAAGCTGAGTGGTCTGGTTGATACTCTAGAGGGAAGGGATGCCATTCAGAGGGACCTTGACAGGCTAGAGAGGTGGGCCCATGGAAACCTCCTGAAGTTCAACAAGGCCAATCTGGGTTGGGGCAATCCCAAACATGGATACAGGCTGGGTGATGAGTGGATTGAAAGCAGCCCTGCGGAGAAGGACTTGGGGGTATTGGTGGATGAAAAACTGGACATGAGCCAGCAATGTGCGCTAGCAGCCCAGAAAGCCAATCGTATCCTGGGCCACATCAAAAGAAGTGTGGTCAGCAGGTCGAGGGAAGTGATTCTCCCCCTCTACTCCGCTCTCGTGAGACCCCCCCAGGAGTACTGCATCCAGCTCTGGGGCTCCCAGCATAAGAAAGACATGGACCTGCTCGAGCAGGTCCAGAGGAGGGCCACGAAGATGATCAGGGGGCTGGAACACCTCCCCTATGAGGACAGGCTGAGAGAGTTGGGGTTGTTCAGCCTAGAGGAGAGAAGGCTCCAGGGAGACCTTATAGCGGCCTTCCAGTACTTCAAGGGGGCCTACAGGAAAGATGGGGAGGGACTCTTTATCAGGGAGTGTAGTGATAGGACATGGGGCAATGGCTTTAAACTGAAAGAGGGTAGATTTAGATTGGACATAAGGAAGAAATTATTTATGATGAGGGCGGTGAGGCACTGGAACAGGTTGCCCAGACAAGTTGTGGATGCCCCATCATTAGAAGTGTTCAAGGCCAGGTTGGATGGGGCTTTGAGCAACCTGATCTAGTGGAAGGCGTCCCTGCCCACAGCAGGGGGTTGGAACTAGATGATCTTTAAGGTCCCTTCCAACCCAAACCATTCTATGATTCTATGATAAGATTAATTAAATTTATTGCCAATTAAAAATAGAGAAGGATAGTGAGAAACAAAAACAAAGCTAAAACCACCTTTTGCCCCTGCCCCTCCCTTCTTCCCAGGCTCAAATTCACTCTCAACTCTTTTACCTCCTCCCCCCACTCCAAACGGCACAGGGAGGATGGGGAATGGGGTTGCAGTCAGTTCATAATGCTTCGTCTCTGCCGCTCCTTCCTCCTCACGCTCTTCCCCTGCTCCAGTATGGGGTTCTTCCCATGGGATACAGTCCTTCATTAACTTCTCCAACGTAGGTCCTTCTCATGGGCTGCAGTCCTTCAAGAACTGCTCCAGCGTGGGTCCTTCCCACGGGGTGCAGTCCTTCAGGAACAGACTGCTCCTGCATGGGTCCCCCACGGGGTCACAAGTCCTGCCAGCAAACCTGCTCCAGCGTGGGCTCCTCTCCACGGGCTGCAGCTTCCTTCGGGGCATATCCACCTGCTGTGGCGTGGAGTCCTCCATGGGCTGCAGGGGGACAACCTGCGTCACCATGGTCTTCTCCACAGGCTGCCGGGGAATCTCTGCTCTGGTGCCTGGAGCACCTCCTCCCCCTCCTCCTTGGTGTCTGCATAGTTGCTTCTCTCATATTTTTCTCACTCTTCTCCCTCAGAGCTGCTGCACCATGATTTTTACCCTTTCTTAAATATGTTATCATCACAGAGACGCTACCGACATCGCTGATTGGCTCAGCTTTGGCCAGCGGCAGATCTGCTTTGGAGCCGGCTGAAACTGGCTCTGTCCAACACGGGGGCAGCCCCGGTCCCTTCTCGCAGAGGCTACCCCTGCAGCCCCAAGTGCTACCAAAACCTTGCTATGTAAACCCAATACAGACCGATACTAATTTTTGGTTTCGGTCACAAAATCTCTGCAAAGGGAAAATAATATACATCTCAACTTCTTTTTCCAGTTTTTCCCCTCAAACTGATAAAGTTATCAAAATCTAAATGTTTTGAGAGCTCTGCTCTCAAGAGTTCTGTTCTATATCATAAATCATGAAGGTCTGTTTGAATATTTTATTGTAATAGTTGAAACCATTGTGTACTACCAAGTTTGAAGCTAGCCCAAACATTTAAGATGATACAGGGCTTATTCCAAACCCTTGTTGCACAGTGGTTGCTATTCCGTAGCATGTATGCAGCAGCCTTTTGCAGTAGGCAGAATGCCAGTAGCATAGGTTCAACTGATACGCAAGATAAGAAGTAAATGGTGCCCTGCCCCCCTCCCAGCAGCCTCATGTGCCATTTCCTCTGGAAGTCCCTCCCCTCTTCCAGTCATGTGGTCTGTTCTGATTGGCTGGCAGGACTAGCCACCCCCTACCAGTTTACCCAGAAGTACATCAGACCCAGAAAACCCTTCCCCTACATACACAGGACGCCGCCATTTTATGGAAGGGAGCTGCCATTTTGTTAAAAGTCATAACCCACATGTTTTCATACTGCTCTGTGATTGGCTGACGGCCATTTCTTGGCACTGTCATACCCACGTGTTCTCAGGGAGCCCTGTGATTGACTGGCAGGACCAGCCACCCCTTCCTGTTTACCCTAGAATGATGTCAGAGCAGAAAAAACCCTCCCACTAATTACGCAGGGCCTGCCAAGTTGTTTCAGCCAACATTGTGTGGCTGCTAGCCACCATTTTCGACAATGTCATGCTCCATGTGTTTTCATACTGCCCTGTAATTGGCTGGCAGGACTAGCCTCCCCGACCAGCGTACCCGGAAGCACGTCAGAAAAGGAAGCCCCCTGTCATTACATACAGGGAGGCTCCCACTTTTGACAGCACTATTTCCCACGTGTTTTCATACTGCATTGTGATTGGCTGACAGCTATTTCTTGATACCATCATACCCATGTGTTCTCAGGCTGCCCTGTGATTGGCTGCCCGCTTCCTTTGGATCAGGAAGTGCTCAGATATAAAAATATCTATATTTATATACAATATATTCGTACATAGAACTATATATATATAAAGGTGTATACAAATATGTATAAATATATATTTTATTTATTTACAGATAAATGCACTATTTTAAATATATACTTCTATATACATTTATATTAAAAAACATAGGTATAAAAAGGACAAAACATTCTTTAATAAAAGCTAATGGAATGAATAATTAAAGATGAAATGGGAATAGAAAGTAATTAAGCAAAAGTAAAAGGCAGGGTTCGGATCCCCCACTTTACCAGGCTGCAGAACAAACCCTAACATGTCTGGGGTGGGGGGGGAACTTCAAGAAGGTGAAGGGTCGCCAAAGGGGGGGAGGGCACAGACAAGTTGGAACATGCCCGAGGGCTACAGACCCCTCCCAGGAGGCCCACCAAGGGGCCCCGTGCTCAAACGATGTCACAGGCAAAGAAGAGACCAATCCTGTGAGCTGGACTGAGAGGCCCCTGCATCCAGGCCCAGCCCAACAGCATGGCCATGCAGGATTACTGGGGCAGACTTTGGGCTTTGCACAGTGCTGCAAGATACAGGCAGCACTGTCTGCAAAAATGGAAAAACCAGAACCAGATGCCGACTTTGGAAGAACATGTGTGTGGGGAAAATAAGAAAAAGACCATAAGGGGTTCCCAAAAAAGACCATGCAAACCAGAAAAAATGGCCAATGGGCCTGTGAATCTCAAACTGGATTTCAAGGTAAGTGCCACACAGAGAGGGTGGGTGGTGGTGGGGAGCTCCCTTTGCCCATGGTTGTGGTGGATCTTACAGCTGCCCGTAAGACCATTATGGGGTGCAGGCTGGTGCTATATGTGTTTCCTGATCCTTAGGGCAATGCTGAAAAGAAGAGGCAGGAGACCAAGCATGCAATCAAGACAGTCCTGTTAGACAATGATTACTGCAAAAGCAGCAAGATCCAGGCTTTGGGACACAGACCACAGCCCTATGCTCTTAGAGATCACAGCTACCGCAGAAAGAGCAAGCAGATCAGTATGAGCAAGGGGGTGTTGCAGAGCTGAAAGACCATGATCATTTTCAGGCACAAAGAAGTAGCAGACCGGATGGTGGTGATAAAAAGGCTGGTGGTATAACCAGATGTAACCAAAGTGATTAGTTTGTTCTTTTGTAACTAAGCAACATAGAGATAGGAGCCGGGTAGACAATACTTTAATGTTGTGTTTATCCATCTATGGCTATGGATATGCTACTATGCCCAAAGACAATAGGACGAGGACTAGTACGGACATGCTGCTATGCTCCCAGAACAGCCCCAGCCCATCTTGACAATGAGTCAAGGGGTAGTTAGAATAATTGGTTTGTGTTAGAATAGGAATAAGGGTGCCAAATCATTGTTAGGGACCATGCACCATGAAGAAGGGAAGCAAGTTACATAAGCACGGTGATATTGCGCATGCCCATAAGAAGGGGTCAACTAAAGGACACACCTGTACGACCACCAAGGACCACCAGAGACCCCCACGGAAGCCCTCGGAGCTCAAGGATGCATGCGTAATGACCATGCAAATATGATAATTAGTTCTGGGAAATAGAATGAATCTGCATGATCATTCTGGGAAATTTGATGCATATGTATGTAATCGGACAATATAAGCTTTGGTTGATGTAACCTGTGGTATGCACGCTAGGTGGAACGATCCCCCGTGCATCCGGCGCCGTAATAAAGAATGCCTGCTTCTTAATGCTGCATTGGTGTTAAGGAGTTTGATTCCCGATTTCGGTGACAGTGGGTCTGTTAATTTTGAGGCCTTGGCTTACAGGCTAGCAAAACAGAAAAAGCTGTTAAAACAAAGACTGCTAATTAGGAAAGCCAAATGAATTTTGCATTGCTGCAAATGTCTTGTTGGCAAGGGGTTACGGGGGACCACAAGGGCCCTTAAATGCAAACTGTTTTTCTGAACGTGGTGGGCCAGTGAACATGTCTCCCACTAGGGTAGAAGATGACACCCTGGAAGGGACTTCCCGGTTACTGCATCCCCCTGCAGAGCAAGAGGCTGTCAAACACAATGAGGATGTTTCCCGGGGGGGCCACCTGTTGCACTCCCAATGCCTGAGAGAGCATTGGAAAGACCAGCTTTACCCCCACCCTCAAATGTAGCAGAGGTGGTAGAGGAGGCAGCAGACCGCCCCATGGCTTCCATGGAGCATGTTCGGCAGTGGGACTGGCCGATCCAGAGCCAGTTCAGAGCTAGGTGATACGTAGAAGAATACAGATTTGTTAATTTAGATCAGGTATCACTACATGAAGCTTATGAAACATTTGTTTGGGGTGTAGAGCAAATATCTGACCATTTATGTCAGCTGTTTGAACCTGGTGATTAGGCTCAGGTCCATCTTGAAGCTGCCAGCATGCATGACCCTTTATATTCTCCCGCCATTAATTTAAACAATATGAATGCTGCGAAATGTTTAGACTGGGTCAGTACTCTCCTGCAAAGTAAGGGAGCGCTGCGTTTTGATCAGACTGGCTATCATTATTGTAAAAGTCATTGGGAGTGGGCTATGCAGAACCCTGCAGCCTATATCCCCCATTCCAAAACTATAGACCAAAAGCATCGCTATTTAATTGATCTAAATAACAGCAACAATAATCTCTGTTTTGCTGGGAGTCTCACAGCGCATACAGCAGTGAAGGATCTGACAGATGCAGAACTGTTAAGCAGAGCAAAAGAGCTACGTAACAAACTGGGGTGGTCTGTGCACAGGAAGGTCATGCTGAGTGACATCCCCTTGTTTGAGGAATTGATACATGTTAATATATGCATCATCCTCCTATCTGAGGGGAAAAAGGCTTGGGGGATCTTTAAGCCAAACGACAGTCTTAGATATCCCAAGACCTGTTTCCTCCATTTACATGATGAACATTATTATGGGGTTAAGGATGTGAGGAAGGTATTTGGGGCAAGAAACTTTTGTGAGCTTTGTCATACATTGCATAACCATGGCCATAGCTGTAAATATTATTGCCGGCTCTGCTTGTCTCATGACTGTGCTGTTAACTTGGGGACAAGGATAAGGTGTCCCATCTGAAGGCTGTTGTGCAGGTCTGGGGAATGTTTACAGAGGCACAAGGCCCAGGCTATTAAAAAAGAAATTAATTGTTTGGCTGAGAAGTGTAAGGCCTATGTAGAAAAACATCACGAATGTGATGGAATGTGCTGGAAGTGTGGAATGTGCTATAAAAAGGTCTGTAATGTAAGCCAGCACCAGTGTTTCATGACCGTGATCAAAAATGCAGGGCAGGGCTATATTATCTATGACATGGAATGTATGTAGGAAACCGGGACACATATCCAGAACTACATTTTTGCCATGGAGTTAGCTCCGGATGCCCCTTGGGATGAAGAAGAAAAGGCAGAAAGGAAATTTGAAGGAGAATGGGAGTTTAAAGGGGACACATGTCTCATGAACGTTATTCAGTTGTTTACAGACACAAAGTTTTGGGGCTACACTTTCCTAGCGCATAATGCCAAAGGCTATGATGGCTACTTTGTTGTTAGTCAGCTTCTGAAGGAAAAAATGGAATTGCAATTAATCACCCAAGGTGGTAAACTCATAGAATCACAGAATGCTTGAGGTTGGAAGGGACCTCTGGAGGTCATCTTGTCCAACTGCCCTGCTCAAGCAGGGCCACCTAGAGCCGGTTGCCCAGGACTATGTCCAGATGACTTTTGAATATCTCCAAGGTGGGAGACTCCACAACCTCTCTGGGCAATCTGTTCCAGTGCTCAGTCACCCTCACAGTAATAAAGTGTTTCCTGATGTTCACACGGAACCACCTGTGTTTCCGTTTGTGCCCATTGCCTCTTGCCCTGTCACTAGACACCAATGAAAAGAGCCTGGCTCCTTCTTCTTTGCACCCTCCCTTCAGGTATTTATAACACATTAATAAGATTCCCCCCTGAGCCTTCTCTTCTCTAGGCTAAACAGTCCCAGCTCGCTCAGCTTTTCCTCATGTGAGAGATGTTCCTGTCCCTTAATCATCTTTGTGGCCCTTCGTTGGACTCCCTCCAGTATGTCCATGTCTCTCTCGTACTCAGGAGCACAGAACTGGACACAGGACTCCAGGTGCGGCCTCACCGGTGCTGAGGAGAGGGGAAGGATCACCTCCCTCAAACTGCTTACAACAATCTTCCTAATGCAGCCCAGGATACCATTAGCCGCCTTTGCAGCGAGGGCACGTTGCTGGCCAGTGTTCAACCTGGTGTCCACCAGGACCCCCAGGTCCTTTTCTGCAAAGCTGCTCTCCAGCCAGGCGGCCCCCAGCATATATTGGTGCATGGGGTTGTTCCTCCCCAGGTGCAGGACTTGACACTTCCCCTGGTTGAACTGCATGAGGTTCCTGTCAGCCCGTTTCTCCAGCCTGTCCAGGTCCCTCTGACTGGCAGCACGACCCTCTGGCGTATCAGCCTCTCCTCCCAGTTTTGGGTCATCAGCAAACTTGCTGAGGGTACACTCTGCCCCAGCATCCAGATCATTAATGAAGATGTTGAACAGGATTGGACCTAGTGTTGACCCCTGGGGTACATCGCTAGTTACTGGCCTCCAACTAGACTTTGTGCCACTGATCACCACCCTGTGGGCTCAGCCATTCAGCCAGTTTTCAAACCACCTCACTGTCTGCTCATCTGGCCCATACTTCATCAGCTTCTCCATGAGGCTCTAATGGGAGACAGTGTCGAAAGCCTTCCTGAAGTCTATGTAGACAATATCCATTGCTCTCCCCTCATCTACCAGGCCAGTCACTTCATCATAGAAGTTTATCAAGTTGGTCAAGCATGACTCCCCTTGGTGAAGCCATGCTGACTACTCCCAATCACCTTCTTGCCCTTCATGTGCCTGGAAATGGTTTCCAGGATTAGCTGCTCCATCGCCTTCCCAGGGATCGAGATGAGGCTGACTGGCCTGTAGCTCCCTGGGTCCTCCTTCTTCCCCTTTTTGAAGACAGGAGCGACATTTGCTTTCCTCCATTCCCCGGGCACCTCTCCCAGTCGCCATGATTGTTCAAAGATTATTGGGAGTGGCCTCGCAATGACATCTGCCAGCTCCCTCAGCCCTCCTGGGCACATCCCATCAGGGTCCAGTTTGCTTAAGTATTCCCTGACCTGATCCTCTTCCACCATGGGTACGTCTTCCTTGCTCCAGGCTTTCCCCTGGTCTCTGGGACCTGGGATTCCTGAAGGCCAGTCTTGCTAGTAAAGACTGAGGCAAAGAAGGCATTCGGTACCTCAGCCTCTTCCATGTCCCATGTCACCATGTGCCACTCAGCAGCAGGCCCACATTTTCCCTAGCCTTCCTTTTGTCACCTATGTACTTAGAGAAGCCCTTCTTGTTGCCTTTGACATCCCTCGCCAGATTCAATTCCATTAGGGCTTTGCCTTTCCTAACCCCATCCCTGCACGCTTGGACGATGTCTCTGTATTCCTCCAAAGTTACCTGTCCTTGCTTCCACCCTCTATATGCTTCCTTTTTGTGTCTGAGTTTGGCCAGTGTTGTGGTTTAACCCCAGCCAGCAACTAAGCACCACACAGCCGCTCGCTCACTCCCCCCACAGTGGGATGGGGGAGAGAATGGGAAAGGTAAAAGTGAGAAAGAAACTCGTGGGTTGAGATAAAGACAGTTTAATAGGTAAAGCAAAAGCTGCATACCCCAGCAAGGCAAAACAAGGAATTCATTCACTACTTCCCGTGGGCAGGCAGGTGTTCAGCCATTTCCAGGAAAGCAGGGCTCCATCACGCGTAACGGTTACTTGGGAAGACAAACGCCATCACTCCGAACGTCCCCCACTTCCTTCTTCTTCCCCCCAGGTTTTATTGCTGAGCACAACGTCATATGGTATGGAATATCCCTTTGGTCAGTTGGCGTCAGCTGTCCCAGCTGTGTCCCCTCCCAACTTCTTGTGCACCCCCAGCCTACTCGCTGGTGGGGTGGTGTGAGAAGCAGAAAAGGATTTGATGCTGTGTAAGCACTGCTCAGCAATAACTAAAACATCCCTGTGTAATCAACACTGTTTCCAGCACAAATCCAAAACAAAGCCCCATACAAGCTACTATGAAGAAAATTAACTCTGTCCCAGCCAAAACCAGCACAGCCAGGAGCTCCTTGTCCATCCACGCAGGCCTCCTGGCATTTTTGCCTGACTTCCTGCTCATTGGGATGGATCGCTCTTGAGCTTGGAGGAGGTGATGCTTGCATATTAACTAGCTTTCTTGGGCCCCTCTTCCCTCCAGGGCCTTATCCCTTGGGACTCTACCAAGCAGATCTCTGAAGAGGCCAAAGTCTGCTCTCCTGAAGTCCAGGGCTGTGAGCCTGCTTTTTGTCCTGCTCCCTCCTCTCAGGATCCTCAACTCCATCATCTCATGGTCACTGCAGCCATGGCTGCCTTTGACCTTCACATCCCCAATGACCCCTTCCTTGTATGGGAGTATGAGTTCCAGTAGAGCACCTCTCCTCATTGGATTCTCTATCACTTGGGTCAGGAAGTTGTCATTGATGCTCTCCAGGAACCTCCTGAATTGCTTATGCCCCGCTGTGTTGTCCCTCCAGCAGATATTGGGGTGGTTGAAGTCCTCCATGAGGACCAGGGCCTGTGAGCATGAGGCTGCTTCTAGCTGTCTGTAGAAGGCCTCATCCACTTGTTCTTCCTTGTCAGGCAGCCTATAGCAGACCCACTACAGTGTCACCCATACTGGTCTGGTCTGCTCTTTAATCCTTACCAATAAGCTCTCAGTTGGCTCCTCATCCATTCCCAGGCAGAGCTCCATACATTCCAGCTGTTCTCTCACATTAAGGGCAACTCCCCCTCCTCGTCTTCCCGGCCTCTCCTGATTTTCTGATCCCTTCCTGTCACATCATGTGCATAGAAGTACCCAGCCTGAGTATACGTCATAGACCCTTTAAAGTTTTTACCCATGAAACTAGGCTCCTGCCTTCCCCAAGCTTTGGGTATCGAGGACTGCAAAGGTTATTTTAGCATTGCTGAAAATCAAAGTTATGTGGGCCCTCTTCCACCACCAGAATATTATGGGGTGGTGAACGTTTCAAAAAGCTGCAGCTGACTGACTGAGGGGGAGAAGTCAGAAGTGTGTCGTGACTTGTCTGCATTCTTGTCTGGGCCTGCAGCAGCTAAAGAAAGGAGAACAGACATAGAAGTGACAGTAGCGTTCAAGGAAACGCTAAAAAGGAAAAAGCCTGGAGAAGGCTGACTGGCAACCAACTCCCCTCATGCCTTTTAAATAAAATTTCTCTGTACTTGAGTTAAAATGATTGTCCAGTGTTTCATTTCATAGATGTGTGAACTAGCAGCATGTCGGTAGACATGCCTATGCCGCTGCTTCTGTTAAAATACATTTACTATGCTCCTGGGGAGGTGGGAAGCTTTGGGGTACTGACAGAGCAGCCACAAAGGCGACCTGGTAAACATACTGACAAAGGATATCTCCTTAACTGGAAAACCTCCTTGATGGGGAGTAGTTGGCAGGACAAAGAAACCTTGTTGGGTGCAGGACAAAGAAACCCTGGATATATTGAAATTAAAATTCCAAACCATTAGGCACTTGGGCACCAAACCCTTGGATTCAAAACTTCACAGTCTAGTCTCTATAGATAAAATACCAACCTAGGGGTCTAGTGCTTTTTATTACAGGCAGCACCTAAATTACCTAAAAGTGCCTTGACTCATGTACAACAATATCACATTAGCTCCGAAGCCTCACTAGGCATAACTAGTCTTATTCAGGATTGAGAATGACAGGGTATTATTCAGAAAACTCATTCCCCGTATAACTACCCTGTGTGGCCTGTCCATAAGCCTAACAGCACCTGGTGTTTGACAGTAGATTATCATAAACTGAATGAAAATACTGGACCCTTACACGCTGCCGTCCCATCTATCACGGATCTTGTTTTCACTATAGAGCAAGCAGCCCATCCTTGGATGGCGGTCCTGGATGTAAAGGATACGCTTTTCATGGTCCCATTACAACCTGAGGATCAAGAGAGATTCGCTTTCACTCAGGGCAGAACACAGTACACTTTTACCTGATTACCCCAAGGATTCAAACATAGCCCTACATTGTCACATCAGGCTTTAGCTCGGGAAATAGAACAAGTCCCACAGGAACCAGGGATGATAGTATATCAATATATAGACGACATTTTAATTGGAGGATTCCCTCAATAAGGTCTAAAGAATGTGTGATCGCATCCTGGTCCATCTGGAAAATAAGGGAATTACTATCCCTGAAGCTAAATGACAAGGACCTAGCCAAACGGTTCGATTTTTAGGCATAACTTGGCAAAGTGGCAGGCAGTGTATTCCCTCTGATACCCTGCAGCAAATATCCAAGTTGAGCTCACCCTCCAATAAGAAGGAGCTCCGACAAGTTCTAGGAACTTTAGGATTCTGGCGAGCCCATATTCCAAGGTTTAGTATAATTGCTCGACCCTTATACAATCTGTTGAAGAAGCGTGCTACCTGGGAATGGACAGTTACTCATGAAGAGGCACTTCGTTTATTAACACGCAATGTTTTAGAAAATCAGGCTATGGGCCAAATAATACCAGGGGCCCCCTTTAGCCTACATATGGGACTCACAGAAAAAGGATATCAATGGGGATTGTGACAACGAGCTCCCAATAAGGCCTGTTTCCACTTTTCCTTTTGTGGCTCATCTTTCCAAATTCAAATGTAGACAAGGTCTCTCAGCTGAAAAGGATGGACAGGGGTATCCAAAGGCAAAGGTGTCCTCTGATTTAAGTACCTATGTAATGAAGATAAGATCTGCGAAAGAGAAATTAAATACTCTTTAACTGTTTCCTGTCCTTTAACGTACATTTGATCCTCTTTCATTGTGAGTGCATTAGTAGGATATGGTTTTCCATACATTATCTCAAAGGGGCTTACTCTTTCTCTGATTCTTGGAGTTACCCTAACTCTCAATAGGGACAAAGGTAGGGCTTCTACCCATTTGAGGTGAGCTTCCTGACATAATTTTGAAATTTGCCTCTTAAGAGTCCGATTCACTCGCTCTATCTTTCCACTGGATTGAGGTCTCCATGTGGTATGGAGATCCCATTTTATTCTCAAAATTTTTGATACTCCTTATAATATTTCTGCTATGGAATGTGGTCCATTGTCAGAAGATATTCCTTCTGGAATACCAAATCTAGGAATTATTTCTTTTAACATTACTTTAATTACCTCTCTTGCCTTATTGGTGTGACAGGGGAAAGCTTCAGGCCAACCAGAAAAAGTATCTACCAGGACTAACAAATATTTATACTGGTTACATCTAGGTAACTCTGAAAAATCTATTTGCCAGCGCTCCCCGAGCGTTATTCCTCATTTTACATTTCCTCCTATCGTTTTCTTTTCCACCTTTGGATTGTTAGCACAACATACTGGACATTTTTTTAACCCTATGTCTGCACTACTTTGCATTTTTGGTCCTCTAACATTTTTTTTGCAGTAAGGACCAACGCGTCAGATCCCATATGCGTTTCTTGGTGTAATTTCCTTGTGAGTTTAAAAGTCCCCTTTCTTTTCCAAATTGCCCCATGAGCATGGGCAACTCCAAAAGCATGTTTCGAATCTGTGAAAACATTAGCCTTCTTCCCGGTACTTATTTCTAGAGCTCGACTTAGAGCAATCAATTCCGCCTTCTGGGCTGAAGTATTACAAGGCAAAGATTCGGCTTCCAAAACATGGTCTCTGGTCACTATTGCATATCCAGCACATCGCTTTCCTCCGGACATGAAACTGCTTCCATCTGTATATAATTCTAAATCAAAATCAGAAAGAGGAGTATCCCGTAAATCCGGTCGGCTGGAATAAACTTGTTCGATTGTTGTCAGACAATCATGTTGTAATTCATCTTGTTCTGAGATCGGCAGCAAAGTCGCAGGATTTAAAGAGGCAGATATTGAAAGGGTAACGTCATCCTGCTCCAGCAGAACAGCCTGGTATTTGGCCAGTCTGCTAGGAGAAATCCAATGGTGTTCCTTGTTTTCTAGGAGAGAGAGATCACAGCATGGGGTACAAACACGGTCATGGGTTGTCCCAAGGTCAGTTTCCTGGCCTCTTCAATTAAGATCACTGCTGCAGCAACAGCTCTCAGACAAGCAGGCCATCCTTTACTGACTTCGTCTAACTGTTTAGAGAAATACCCCACAGGTCTCTTCCAGCTTCCCAACATTTGAGTTAGGACCCCTAAAGCCACCTGTTGCCTCTCATGCACATACAGCTGAAAAGGTCAAAACCCTTTTGACACTCAGCAGTCCATTCAAATAGTCCCTCTGGACCCTTGATGGCAGCATATAGTGGTTTAGCGATCAGTCCAAAATTAGGAATCCACCACCGACACCGTCCAGCCATACCCAAGAATCCTCTCAGTTGTTTTTTGATGTAGGTACAGCAATTCTACAAATTGCCTCCTTCCGCTCTGTGCTCAGTTTCCTCTGTCCCTGCGTGATTTCAAATCCCAGGTATCGAACTCTATCTTTTGCTATTTGTGGCTTTTTTTTTTTTTTTTCAGAAACGTGATATCCTGCAAGTCCTAAACAGTTCAGCAAACTAATTGTAGCTTCAAAACATTCACTGTAATTGCTTGAGCCAATTAATAAATCATCAACATATTGCAACAAGGTTATGTGTCCATTATTACCTTGCCATTGTTCCAATTCTTTTGCCAATACATTGCCAAATAACGTTGGGCTATTTTTGAATCCTCGTAGTAGTACAGTCCAACATAGTTGAGTCTTTCGTCCTGTGGTCGGGCTTTCCCATTCGAAAGCAAAGATGAGCTGACTCTGTTCATCCACCGGAATGCAAAAGAAAGCATCTTTTAAATCCAGAACTGTAAAATACATATTATTTTCAGGGATGGAAGCAAGTAAAGTATACGGGTTTGGCACCACAGGGTGGACATCGACTGTTCAAGTGTTAATTTGCCACAAGTCCTGTACCAACCCATATTCTGGCGAATTAGGCTTTCTTACGGGCAAAATGGGAGTATTAAACTCTGATTGACACTCCCTGTTGTAGTACTCACTTTAGCATTAGTATTGTAGTCTAACAGTGTAGTCTAACAGGAGCTGGTGGAAGGCCAGTGTCGTGGTTTAGCCCCAGCCGGCAGCTAAGCACCACGCAGCCGCTCGCTCACTCCCCCCCGGTGGGATGGGGGAGAGAATCGGAAGAGCAAAAGTAAGAAAACTCATGGGTTGAGATAAGAACAGTTTAATAATTGGAACAAAATAATAGTAATAATAATAATGAATTATAATGAGAAGGAAAACAACGAGAGAGAGAGAGAGGAACAAAACCCAAGGGAGGGAAAAAAGGGGGGGAAAAAATGATAATAATAATAATTAAAAAAAAAAAAATTATACAACCGCTCACCACCTGCCGACCGACGCCCAGCCAGTCCCCGAGCAGCGATCGCTACCCCCCGGCCAACTCCCCCAGTTTATATACTGGGCATGACATCATATGGTATGGAATAGCCCTTTGCTCAGTTTGGATCAACTGTCCTGGCTGTGCCCCCTCCCATTTCTTGGGCACCTGGCAGAGCATGGGGAGCTGGAGGAAAAAAAAAGAAAAAAAGTCCTTGACCAATGTAAACACCGCTTAGCGACAGCCAAAACATCAGCGTGTTATCAATATTATTCTCATACTAAAATCCAAAGCACAGCACCATACCAGCTACTAGGAAGAAAATTAACTCTATCCCAGCCAAAACCAGGACAGTATCCACCCCTTATTCTATACCATCTACGTCATGCCCAGGTCCTACTCTTTCTAATACAATTAATCACCACCACTTTTCCTGTCTCTTGAGAGATATATATATATATGTACACACAGTTATCATTCCCTTGGTCTATGGGCCATCCTTCTAAAATGTTTATTAAGTTCATTTAGTCCATGACTTTGGGCTCCATCTGTCATAATAGTCCTTCAGGGCAGGAGAGATGGTGTGTGGTGTTGGATTGTTGCATGCTGAAGCCAGTTCTGGTTCCATCACTGCTGCACTTTGCTTGCTTTCATCGAAGTTCATTCTTCACTAATCTGGGTGATCCTTATTGAAATACCATTGATATGGTGTATAGTAACCATAAAAGTGATGACACACAGTATTATATAGCAGTTAACATCATACCATTTAGTTCATTGGCTATTCTCACCCAAAATCAAATCCCCTTGAGGTACACATCGGACTTCCCCATCCTTTCGCATTACCCACCAAGTGCACCCGGGTCCTTGAGCAAAAGCAGTCCCACGAATGGGCTTGCCTTTGCCTGAGGCAGGAGTAACCCAGACTGTCTTCCCCAGCATGTTTTTATGTGCACTACAGGGACCTTATCCCCTTCTACAGTGCATAAAAGTTTTGATTGGGCAGGGCCAGCTCGATTGGCAGTTCCCCTAGTGTTGACTAACCAGGTGGCCTTTGCTAAATGTGTATGCCAATGTTTGAATGTCCCACCACCCATTGCTCGCAGTGTAGTCTTTAACAGTCCATTGTATCGTTCAATTTTCCCAGAGGCTGGTGCACGATAGGGGATGTGATATACCCACTCAATGCCATGCCAGGCCCACGTGTCTATGAGACTGTTTCGAAAATGTGTTCCGTTGTCTGACTCAGTTCTCTCTGGGGTGCCATGTCGCCATAGGACTTGTTTTTCAAGGCCCAGGATAGTGTTCCGGGCAGTGGCATGGGGTTACAGGATATGTTTCCAGCCATCCGGTGGTTGCTTCCACCATTGTAAGCACATGGCGCTTGCCTTGGCGGGTTTGTGGGACTGTGTTAGAATCGATCTGCCAGGCCTCCCCATATTTATATTTCAGCCATCATCCTCCATACCACAGAGGCTTTAACCGCTTGGCTTGTTTAATTGCAGCGCATGTTTCACATTCATGGATAACCTGTGCAATAGTGTCCATGGTCAAGTCCACCCCTCGATCACGAGCCCATCTATATGTTGCATCTCTTCCTTGATGGCCTGAGGTGTCATGGGCCCACCAAGCTAGAAATAATTCACCCTTATGTTGCCAGTCCAGATCCACCTGAGCCACTTCAATCTGAGCAGCCTGATCCACCTGCTGGTTGTTTTGATGTTCCTCAGTGGCTCCACTCTTGGGTATGTGAGCATCTACGTGACGTACTTTTACAACCAGGTTCTCTACTCGGGCAGCAATATCTTGCCACAATGCTGCAGCCCAGATGGGTTTACCTCTGCGCTGCCAATTGTTCTGCTTCCATTGCTGTAACCACCCCCACAGGGCATTTGCCACCATCCATGAGTCAGTATAGAGATAGAGCACTGGCCACTTTTCTCGTTCACCAATGTCTAAAGCCAGCTGGATGGCTTTTACTTCTGCAAATTGGCTCGATTCACCTTCTCCTTCAGCAGTTTCTACCACTTGTCTTATAGGACTCCATACGGCAGCCTTCCACCTCCGATGCTTTCCTACAAGACGACAGGACCCATCAGTGAACAGGGCATATTGCTTCTCATTTTCTGGTAATTTATTGTACAGTGGGGCCTCCTCAGCACGCGTCACCTCCTCCTCTGGCGATATTCCAAAATCTTTGCCTTCTGGCCAGTCCATAATTACTTCCAAAATTCCTGGGCGATTGGGGTTTCCTATCCGAGCCCGTTGTGTGATCAGTGTGACCCACTTACTCCACGTAGCATCAGTTGCATGATGTGTAGAGGGGACCCTCCCTTTGAACATCCAGCCCAGCACCGGTAGTCGGGGTGCCAAGAGGAGTTGTGCTTCAGTACCAACCACTTCTGAAGCAGCTCAAACCTCTTCATATGCTGCCAATATCTCTTTTTCAGTTGGAGTATAGCGGGCCTCGGATCCTCTGTATCCCCGACTCCAAAACCCTAGGGGTCGAGCTCGAGTCTCCCCTGGTGCTTTCTGCCAGAGGATCCAGGTAGGGCCATTCTCCCCGGCTGCAGTGTAGAGCACATTTTTTACGTCTTGCCCTGCCTGGACTGGCCCAAGGGCTACTGCATGAAGTATCTCCTGTTTAATTTGTTCAAAGGCTTGTCGTTGCTCAGGGCCCCATTTGAAATCGTTCTTCTTCCAGGTCACTTGGTAGAGAGGGCTTAAGATCAGACTGTAATTTGGAATATGCATTCTCCAAAAACCCACAACGCCTAAGAAAGCTTGTGTTTCCTTTTTGCTAGTTGGTGGAGACATGGCTGTTATTTTGTTAATCACATCCATTGGGATCTGACGACGTCCATCTTGCCATTTTATTCCTAAAGACTGGATCTCCCATGCAGGCCCCTTGACCTTACTTTGTTTTATGGCAAAACCAGCTTTCAGGAGGATCTGGACTATTTTGTTCCCTTTCTCAAAAACTTCCTCTGCCGTATTGCCCCACACGATAATGTCATCAATGTATTGCAGATGTTCTGGAGCTTCACCCTGTTCCAGTGCAGTCTGAATCAGTCCATGGCAAATGGTAGGGCTGTGTTTCCACCCCTGGGGCAATCGATTCCAGGTGTACTGAACACCCCTCCAAGTGAAAGCAAACTGTGGCCTGCACTCTGTTGCCAAAGGGATTGAGAAAAATGCATTAGCAATATCATTTGTAGCATACCATTTGGCTGCTTTTGACTCCAGTTCGTATTGCAGTTCCAGCATGTCCGGCACAGCAGCACTCAGGGGCTGCGTGACTTCATTCAGGCCACGATAGTCTACTGTCAGTCTCCACTCTCCATTAGACTTTTGCACTGTCACCGAAATTGGGAATCAAACTCCTTAACACCAATGTAGTATTAAGAAGCAGGCATTCTTTATTACGGCACCAGATGCACGGGGGATCGTTCCACCTAGCGTGCATACCGCAGGTTACATCAACCAAAGCTTATATTGTCCGATTACATACATATGCATCAAATTTCCCAGAATGATCATTCTATTTCCCAGAACTAATTATCATATTTGCATGGTCATTACGCATGCATCCTTGAGCTCCAAGGGGCTTCCGTGGGGGTCTCTGGTGGTCCTTGGTGGTCATACAGGTGTGTCCTTTAGTTGACCCCTTCTTATGGGCATGTGCAATATCACCTTGCTTATGTAACTTGCTTCCCTTCTTCATGGTGCATGGTCCCTAACAATGATTTGGCACCCTTATTCCTATTCTAACACAAACCAATTATTCTAACCACCCTCGACTCATTGTCAAGATAGGCTGGGGTTGTACTGGGAACATAGCAGCATGTCCGTACTACTCCTCATCCTATTGTCTTTGGGCATAGTAGCATATCCATAGCCATAGATGTATAAACACAACATTAAAGTATTGTCTCTCCCGCTCCTATCTCTATGTTGCTTAGTTACAAAAGAATGAACTAATAATTTTGGTTACATCTGGTTACATTTCCCCCCTTTGGAAGTTTTGAAATAATCATCTTTTCAATACTTCCACTCTTAATCTCAACATAAGCAGGTGGCTTCTCTCCCGGCATCGGTGTATGATGCTTCATCACTGATTTTAAAATTGCTACAGAGTTCCTAGACATTGTCTGTGTCAATTTTTTTCCTTAAACATTGATAAACCAAACAAATCACCAAAACAACTATAATCAAAATGATTAGTGTCTGTAACAACTCAGTTATCCATCCTTTAAGGGAAAATCGAAAATGTCCCAAAATTTGGCCTAACCAATTTGTTTGCATTTCACTCCTTAAACCTTGAGTCTGCTGTGCCACCCTCTTCATATCATCTATTTGTTCATTCAGAGCAGCTGTAACATTTGGGATGTGCACACAGCAATCTTGATTTCTGTAAATCCACAATCATCGCTTCAATTCCCCCATGTGTTTCTCTCTGTTTTTCCTCTGCTATTTTTATCATTATTTGTGGGGTAACTATGACTTGTCGGGTGGGTGTTACCCACCATCCATCCTCATTTTCTACTGCTCTCAAATGTTCTGCCAATAATCTATCCAACCTACCATAATTTGGGTTGGAAGTTTTACCTGTTTTACTGGTACCAGGGCAAGGATGCTTTGCTCCACTGCCTCTCTAGCAGTTTTATCAGCCAATCGGTTGCCCACATTTACCACTGTTTGTCCAAATTGATGTGCTTTACAATGCATTACCGCTACTTCCTTGGGCTGCTGGATGTCCTGGAGGAGTTGGAGAATTTCTTCCTTGTATTTAATGGGCGATCCTTGAGCTGACAACAGTCCTCTTTCCTTCCAGATAGCTCCATGTGCGTGAATCTGCTTTCTGTGCTGATGTATTCACAGGGAGGGCTTCAGCTTTCATCACCCGGGTGGTGGTGACCACTGCATACCCCACCATTCGTTTTCCATCTCGGACAAAACTGGTTCCGTCCGTAAACAGCTCCAAATCAGGATTAGGCAGCGGTTCGTCCTTCATGTCCTGTCTGCTAGAATATACCTGTTCAATAGTTTGCAAACAATCACGGTGTAAAGACTCACCCATTTCCGAGCTTAAAAACATTGCCGGGTTCACTGCTGTTGTAGTTTTAAGTTCCACATCATCCTGTTCCAAGAGAGTGACCTGGTATTTGAGCATGCGACTCGGGGACAGCCAATGCCCCCCTTTTTGCTCCAAGACAGAAATGACCATATGTGGGACATAAACCGTAATCTTCTGCCCCATGGTTAATTTCTTGCTTCTTGGATTAAGAGTACAGTTGCTGCCACAGCTCGCAAACATCCAGGCCATCCCTTGCTGACATTATCCAATTGCTTAGAAAAATACCCAAGGGCCCATTTCCAAGTTCCTAATTTTTGAGTCAACACACCCAAAGCAAGATGTTATCGCTCATGTACAAACAATTCAAAAGGCTTTGCTAAATCTGGGAGTCCTAACGCAGGTGCGGACATCAAAGCCGCCTTCAGATTTTTAAAAGCTGTCCAACACTCAGGTGTCCACAACAGGTGATTCTCCTGGGATCCTTTCAAAGCTTCATAAAGAGGTTTTACTAACAGTCCATAATGGAGGATCCACAATCGACACCACCCAACCATACCCAAAAATGTCCGCAATTCCCATATCGTTCTGGGTTCTGGAACTTGACAAATTGCTTCCTTCCTGCATGCTCCCAATCTTCTTTGTCCTTGCGAAATTTCAAAGCCTAAATATATCACAGTCTCTTTCCCAATCTGGGCCTTGCTTTTTGATACTCGGTACCCTGCTTGTCCCAAAAAATTCAGCAAGCTGACGGTCACTTGTAAACAGTCTTCCCGAGTCTCTGCTGCTATCAAGATGTCATCTACATACTGCAATATTACTCCTTCTAAATTTTCTTTTTTCCACATTTCCAATTCCTTTGCCAACTGATTACCAAATATTGTAGGACTATTTTTGAACTCTTGAGGTAGCACCGTCCAGGTGAGTTGTGTCTTGCGTCCAGTGGTGGGGCTTTCCCATTCAAAGGCAAATATTGCTTGGCTATCTTTGTCTAGAGGTATGCAGAAGAAAGCATCCTTGAGATCAAGTACAGTGAACCACTTATGTTTTTCTTTTAAGGATGTCAGCAAGGCATATGGGTTAGCTACTACCGGGTGAATGTCTTGAACAATCTGATTTACGGCTCTTAAATCTTGAGCTTACCTATATTCCTTGCCATTCTGCTTTTTCACTGGCAATATCGGGGTGCTATATTCTGATTCACACTCTATCAATAATCCATAATTCAAAAATTTCATTATTAATTCTTCCAACCCCTTTCTAGCTTCCCACTTAATAGGATACTGGTTTTTGTCTTACCGGTTTGCTTCCAGGTTTTAGAACAACTTTTACTGGTTCCGCCAATTTAGACCGACCTGGGATTCCACTAGCCCATACCAAGGGTGTTACTGCATCCTCTACTTCTGCAGGAATTTCTTCCTTCGGTCTTGGTGTGTTCTGTAACATAAAAATTCTCGCTTCCACAGCTTTTGATTCAGGTATTAACAGCTGAGTCTCCCCATTTTTAAAAATTATTTGTGCATTCAATTTACTCAATATATCTCTTCCCAACAAAGATGATGGACATTCTGGCATATACAAAAATTGATGAGTTACCCATTGCTTTCCCAATTTGAATTTCAAAGGTTGTAAAAACGGCCGGTTTTCCTTCTGCCCTGTCGCCCCAACAACGCTTACAGTTTTGTGACTAAACCCCCCTTTACATATATTTAATACCGAATATGTTGCCCCTGTATCAACTAAAAATTCGACTTCATCATTCCCCAGCTTTAATGTAACCAGGCGTTCAGCTGGGGTTGACTCCCCCGGTCTCCTTCAGTCCTCATCATTCAGAGTCATCATCTTAATTGCCTGTAGTGAACGATCCAATTCTCTCCCTTTGGGACATTCTCTTTTCCAATGCCCCCTCTCCTTACAAACAGCACACTGATCTTCTGCCAGCCGGGGAGGTCTAAACGGAGGTGCTGCTCCTCCTGGTGGTCCTCCTCTTCCCCTTTCCCTACCTATTCCTGCTTTCCCTCCTCCTCCTTTCCACATTTCAAACACCTTTTCCCAATGCTACAGGCAGAGTAACATCATCTTAAACTCTTATTCCTTCCCTGTTTTTTTCCAAAGTCAATATCATAGAATCTTGCGGGATAATCCCACACTGGTTTTGCCACTCCGGATGATTTCTCAAAGTGAAAAATAAATACCTCATAAGGTATTTCATCCCATTTACCCTCCCGCCTACAAAACAGCATTAATTGCAAGATGGTATTATACCTTAATGTACTGTTCTTTGGCCATTTTTCCCCACTATCCAAAGTATACAATGGCCACCAATGATTACAATATTCAATCAATTGTTTCCGAGATAGTGGATCTCCTCCTAGATTTTTCCAATGCCTAAATATACAGCCTAGAGGGGATGTTCTCGGGATCCCCCCTTCCAGCGACTGCTGACTTCCTATTATAAAAATAATACAACACAAAAACATAGAGACTATATCCGAACACACAACAAATCCATAGTTCTAATATCCAAACCAAAATTCAAAGACCAATACAACAACACAAAACCATAAAAACTATATCCGAATGCACAACAAATCTGTAGTTCCAATAGCCAAACCAAAATTCAAAAACCAATCAAGACCATTAGCCAGTTGGGGACTCTAACCCCTAAAGTGGGACTCGAACCCACAACCTTATAGGGGACTCTAACCCCTTTGGGGACTCTAACCCCGACCCTTTAGCCAGAGCTCCACAGGCTTTCGCCTAGCAGAGATTAGCTACCTTAGGTACCTTTTTAGCCCAACCCTGTGTAGCTTTCGCTGCGCCTTACAGGCAGGCAACCAACCCTTGTTACCAGTATACTCAGAAAGAATGCCTTATTACCTTGTTCCAGGGGAAATTGCTCAGAATTCTTTGGTCCGGGGATTGGAGGTTCTCCCTGAGAATCCCTCAGTGCTGGCTGGAGGTCCTGCGATCCCTCGGACCGGCCAAAATTCAGAAGCAGGGCCCCACCTGGGTCGCCAAAACTGTCACCGAAATCAGGAATCAAACTCCTTAACACCAATGCAGCATTAAGAAGCAGGCATTCTTTATTACGGCGCCGGATGCACGGGGGATCGTTCCACCTAGCGTGCATACAGCAGGTTACATCAACCAAAGCTTATATTGTCCAATTGCATACATATGCATCAAATTTCCCAGAATGATCATGCAGATTCATTCTATTTCCCAGAACTAATTATCATATTTGCATGGTCATTACGCATGCATCCTTGAGCTCCGAGGGGCTTCCGTGGGGGTCTCTGGTGGTCCTGGGTGGTCGTACAGGTGTGTCCTTTAGTTGACCCCTTCTTCTGGACATGCGCAATCCCACCTTGCTTATGTAACTTGCTTCCCTTCTTCATGGTGCATGGTCCCTAACAATGATTTGGCACCCTTATTCCTATTCTAACACAAACCAATTATTCTAACTACCCCTCGACTCATTGTCAAGATGGGCTGGGGCTGTTCTGGGAGCATAGCAGCATGTCCGTACTACTCCTCATCCTATTGTCTTTGGGCATGGCAGCATATCCATAGCCATAGATGTACAAACACAACATTAAAGTATTGTCTACCCGGCTCCTATCTCTATGTTGCTTAGTTACAAAAGAACAAACTAATCACTTTGGTTACATCTGGTTACACTAGCAGTTAAAGTCTCGGGTGGTGTGTGTGCGACTCCCTGAATGGTGTGTGAGTACTCGGGCAACAGCTTCTCCTTTAACATCCCATAATACCCCATATTCTAAGAAAGAATTAATGAGTGGTTCCAGTCCTTTCCGCGCCTCTAATCTGATAGGGTATTGTTTCTTTTTTACTGGTTGGGCTCCAGATTTCAGGTCAGTTTTGATTGGGGTAACGCCTTTGCGCATCCCGGTTTCCCGATGCCCATGCCGGTGGTATCACTGCATTCAATACTTCTTCGGGAATGTCTGTATTTTCATCCTTTTCACCTTGAGTCAGCAGACACATTTGTGCTTTCCAGGCATTTTCTGGGGGAATGTGCAGCTGTACCAAATTTTCAGAAAAAGTTATTTGTGCATTTAATTTGCATAGCAAATCTCACCCCAACAATGGCAAGGGACACTCTGGCATATAAAGAAATGAATGAGTTACTGTAGCATTTCCAATAGTACACTTCATTGGTTGTAAGAATGACCTTAGAGTCTTTTTCCCGGTGGCACCAATTACACTAGTCTTAATTTTACTTAAAGGTCCTTCAGTAAGTACTGAGTGACTTGCTCCACTATCTATTAAAAAATCTATTGTTTCATTCCCCAGCTTTACTGGAACCAGAGGGTCAGCTGGGGAAACTTTATTAAATTCCTCTGGTCCCCTTCAATCCAATCCTATCTCTGCCAATACCTTGGCAGCTGTCTCTGTTCCTTTTTCCTGATTATTCGAAAGGCGTGGGCAATCTTTTTTCCAGTGTCCCTCTTGCTTACAGTATGCACACTGATTTGCTCCTAAAGGAGTATTACTTTGACTTTCCCCAGTATTTCCACAATTTCCTCCTCTACCTTGAAATCCTCCTCTAAAATTTCCTCTGCCTCTTCCTCTGCCTCTTCCTTGTCCTTCTGACAAGGCAGCCAACAAGGAAGCTTGTAACTTTGATTTCTTTTGTTTTTCCTTTTCCTCTACTTCATCCCGGTTATTATAAACTTTGTAAGCAATTGATAACAATTGGGATATTGTCATACCATCAGCACCATCCACTTTCTGTAATTGCTTTCTAATGTCAGGTGCTGCCTGACCAATAAACAACACATTAAGAAGTCTAGAATTATTCTCATCCTTGGGGTCCAAATTAGTCCACTTCTGATCTGCTTCACATAATTTTTCATAAAAGATCAATGGGGGTTCTTTATCTCCCTGTTGTATTTCATACAGTTTTGCCCAATTCTGTGGTTTCTGGATTCCATGCTGGATTCCGTATAGAATAATTTTTTTATATTCTTTTATTCTCTGTAACCCTCCACCAGTGTTTGGATCTGACCTGGGATTCCCCCTTGGGAGATAGGTATCTATGTCTTGGTATTCTTTTATTCTCCGTGGAAAACAAATATTCCAAAAGAGCTTGAATGTCACCCCAATTAGGATTTTGAGTCATCATTACAATTTTATGAGGTGCAACTAACAAATGAACATCCTCATCATTTTCCTCTGTACCATTCCTTTTTGTTTTACAGCTTGTACAACAAGAATCGCTATCCTTTTTCTTGACCAAATAGACACCATTTTGATCTTTAGAATCCACAAGTCCACAATTTTTTCTAACTTCCCAATTGTTTCTCAAGGCAAAGAACAAATCTACATAAGGTATTTCATCCCATTTTTCAGTCCTTTGACGGAATAACATTAATTGTAATATAGTACTGTACTTAATATTTTCAGTTTCAGGCCATTTTTCACCATCATCCAATGGATATTGTGGCCACCATTGATTACAATATCGTTTTAATTTTTCCTTTGTCATGGGGTCCCCTCCAAACTTATTCCAATTTTTCAGAATGCATCCTAAGGGAGAACAAGGGGGAGTCTCTTGAGAAGTAGCACTGCCCATATTGGTACCGAAAAAGCCTATTCTACTGCTGCGTATCTTTCTGCAATATGCCTTACGCAGTATTCTTCTGCCACATATCTCTCTTTGATATGCCTTACGCAGTATAAGTATGCTACTTCCCAAATAGACTTCTCCCTTTTCCCTTGATCAGAAAATACCTCTTTTCCAATAGCGTTGAACCGTTGTGTCACTTACCGCCCGAGTGCAGGAGAGGAGCCAATGGAGTCCCCGATCAACAGATCGGCGTGCGCTGGAGTCCACTCAGTCCTCTTCCCCGCGTCGGGTACGGCAAGACAAACCAGGCAAGGCTGTCAGCGCAGTCCCATCTGGATCGCCAAAATGTTGTCCCAAAAATCGGGGTTCATTTACCCCGTGTGCAAAATGCCAATATACACACAGAGCAGAGGTATTTTATTGCATACTTGCGCAGATATGGGTGCCTGTCCCAAGACAGCACACCAAGCTTTCAAATTAACAGTTATTTATACACAAAGCATTAACATATTCAACTTCCTAATACATATGCAGTATTCTCCTATTAAATGATTGGTTAAAATCTCTTCGCCCAGCATGTAAATTAGTACGCATGCTTAGTTGTTCTTCTTCAACCTCATCATTTGAGTCAGTGGTATAATTGGGGTAGGTGGTCCATGAATCAGTGGCTGCAATCGATCTCCCCCTGCCGGAATTACCTTTCCCCTAGTTTCCTACTTTTTTGGCAGATCTAAGCGGTTCTTCATGGTTTACTAAAAGGGCTAGTAATACATCAGTTACACTTCTGCTTTTCGACAGCCACATCCTGCTTATTAGACAAAAGTACATTGTCTAAGTTCCTATGGAGATAGGGTAGGGCTCTACAGTGGATTTCTATAGCAGCATCAATCATTATGTGAATTGTATACTTACATTTGATTATTACAACAATTGTTTATAAAAAGCTATAACCATAGCTTCCACAGAACTATCATCAGAGTCAAGCATGTGGATGTGATCACTTCAAACTCTGCAAGGGTTTGGAAAACTGTATATGCAGGTGTGCTTAAAATTAAAGAATCTGCACCTCTGCTCAAAAAGGAGACCACATCAGGGTGTCTAGAAGAAAAAGAGATTTGAGAAAGGTTATGAGCAGAGGCTCACAGATGGAATTTTCATAGTAGCTGAAATTGTGAGAAGGGGACAGATACCTGTGCACCGCTTAATAGACTATGGTTACAAAGCAATCGAGGGGACATTTTACCCTGAAGAACTTCGAAAAGTGAATGCTGACAAGGACAGAATCTACAAAATTGAGAAGATCATTTCTGCAGAAGGGAAAAGAAGAAAGAAACAGCTGCTGGTGAAGTGCCATGGCTGGCCCCAGAAATTTAGCAGTTGGATAGAAGTCTCCCAAGTCCAAGACATCAAGTGACTGGAAGTGGAGCAGGGGGAAAAAGAAGAATGGCAGACAGAGGTTTCCACATCACGCTGCCCAGCAATGCTAGCACCAAAATCTTCCCACAAAACACCAGCTTGAACTTCGCCATACATCTGGTGAGACTCCTGGAACTCTCTGGGAAGTGGGAGGTGGGGTGTTGGAAATACACACAGCTGGAATAACATCAATGAAGACACCATCTTTGAAATAGCGCTGCAGGGCAAGACATGGCAGAATACTTTGTGGAAAGGCTATTATCCATCCCTCTCCATGTTAGTGGAACGCATGAACCATCTTATTAACCCCCACAACAAAGCTTTGGCTGTCGACTCTCCAGCAGTGGGCCTGGTCTATGACCCCATCATAAGGAAAACAAAGCTCAAAACGGATGAGAAGCTTTATACTTTTTTCTACAACTGGGGATCTAGCACATATTTTGGGGGCTTCTCTGGGGGCTGCTGCTAAGAAATTTCCCTCTGGGGCAGACATCACCGGAGGATTTAACTCACTCTTCCTCTACATGGACCTTGTAGAGCACCAGCTTGACAGGGACTTTGCACTTCGTTTATTGCGCTGTGTTCCGACTGGCAGTAATAACGACGAGATCATTATGGTGACATATAAGCCACACTACTTGCTCGTAAACTGCCAGCACATCGACATGAACAGCGCTGAAATAAAGACTGACCAGAACCAGCACATCTCATTTTCCTTTGGGAAGGTGATTGTCAAGCTGCATCTTCAGCCCCAGAAGCCTATTTTAAGAAAGCACACCAAAATGGTAGTGGTAAAAAATTATGGGGACCCGTCCTTGTACGTGAATTATTACAGAGCCCAGGCTGGCAATGGTCTCCCTAGTTTTCAACGTATTCTTGTGATGTATGGTGTGGGCATTGGAGGTATATTCTGTAGCCTGTTTAGAAGGGCTGTCCCGCTTTTGAAAAGGTGTCTGGATATTGTTACGCCACACATTAAAAGCACCGCTCAAGATATTGCAAAAAATGTGTTTAGCTATGTTTCCAGGGTTGTTGTGGACAAGTTGGAAATGCTGTCAAATGAGGAGGGCTCAGGACTTGCTTATATTCAAAGAAAAAGCCTTAAAAGAAAGAGTGCCATGTCATGCCCCCAGAGGGAAGGTCCGCCCCAGCCCTGTAAAAGACAAAGGAAGTGGGGCGCCAGACAACAGTCTGACGAGGACAGGAAGAAGAAAAAGAACAAGCCGGGCCAAACTGTGCAAAAGAAACAGAAATCCCAGAGAAAGAGGTCCCATTCTACTGCTAGAAAAGGGAATATATTTTAAAACGGATGGTTTCCGCTCATGGCTGCTCAAAAGAATGTACCAAATTCGAGCTGGATTTTTTTGAAGTGTCCCTGACACAGACCAGCATTGAGAAAAGACTGTTTACTGAGGTGCCTCCACTTTCAGCTATTGCAGAGTCTGCACCTCTGGACTTTTGCATAGCCGGGAATGGGGAAGATTACATAGATCTAAACAACACTCTGCTGTAACGTGGCTGCAAGACTGTAGAAGCTGAAAGTTCAAACCTCAGAGCTGGTGAGGCCGTGGGTCTCATGAATTACCCACTGGCCTCTATTTTCAGCCAGCTGGACGTTATGCTGGGGGACCGACTGATAAGCCAGAGCTGTTTATGAAGAAGGTGCGGGTGGTGCCTGGACTGCCTTTGGGGCATGCTGAGGTGTTACTCATGGCTAACACTAAATACCTGGTGGACCGGGTGGGCATGAAAGTGTTCAGCATACTGACCAGCAGTCATGTCAGCAACCAGGAAAATTTGTTTCTGGTACCCATGGTACCCAAGCTTGTTGTGATTGGATTTGTAGATAATGAAAGTTTTAGTGGCAATTATGTGAAGAACCTTTACAACTTTAAACATTATGATATAAATTTTGTGGCCCTCTATGTGGATGGTGAACAAGTGCAAACAAAACTGCTGCAGCCTGATTTCGAGAATGGCTGCTGTGTGAGATTATACATGCAGCTCGTTTAGACAATCAGCTGCCCTATGAAAGACCATTCCCTGCTGGTTGACAGGGAAGAGTTCGCCCATGGCTATACCCTGTTCACCATTGACCTGTCTCCAGTCAAAGAATGTTCTCATCACTATTCCCGATTAAAACAGGAAACCTGAGAGGAGAAGTACTCTTTGCAAGGGCCTTGACCAGAAGTACTCTTTGCAGGGGGCTTGACCACCACTGTTAATATGATTGTGTATGGTGTATTTGACAATGTGACAGAAATAAACCAGAGAAGACACATGCTCTTTGACCAGATGTGAAGATGGACACTGAACAGCTTTCTTGGTTTCTTTTAGCAGACCCCTACGCCAAGGAAACATTTCTAAGTGTTTACTCAAGTGACTGGTTCCCTAGGGCCCATGTTTCTCCAAGACCAGCGAACGTCCACAACTGAAGCATCCCCTCTCCACAGCCTGCAGATACCACTGTGTCTTTTTCCTACATGACCATAACAAGGGACTACCTTTTGAACAACTTTTAAAACTGTATTCTAACGATTTAGTACAAAATGCCCAGATGGTGATGCATTTTGTAAAATATGAATATGGAGATTTCCCATCACCAGAGCTACTCAAAATATGTTTCAGAAGACCCAGACCTGCATCTCTTGCAATGATTTTGATAAATATATTCTGTAGTATCTGGTTATTGTTAACTTGCCTACGGCGACTGTGGGAAACCCTAGAAAATGAACGAAAGAAAAACAAGGAATGGCAAGTGCAACTCGAAAGTTTGGAGACCCTGTGGTGCTTGGATAGGTTGGAAGCCCAGGTACAGGGGGACATGTTGGAAACCCAAGAACATACAGTGAGGAAGGGTCTTCCCTTCCCTTCTTGCCCTCTGTGCCAGATCATTCCTTGGTCACAAATTACCACTGCTGAGCAGTTACACTTAGAATTTCCCCTTCGTTGCCTTCTGTCTGAAACTTCAGCCTGGCTGACACACAAAGTGATATCCACGTGATTCCTTCTGTCAGCATGACCACATAGATGTGTACATATAGAAATTTAGTCTTCCATTTTGTCAATATAGTTATTCCTTTACAGAATAGCAGTAAACCCTGTCAAGGTTACAGTGAGAATCCACGGGTGCCAGGCCTGTGGCTGTAATCCCACGATGCCAAATCTTTCCTAGTGGGAGCATTTCTGCATTCCATTACTCAGTAATTCTCCCCAAAATCAGAAGTTGCCCACATCTTCTTTGGCTACATTGTGCTGAAACCTTTTCCTTCAGCCACTGCCTCTTCTTTGTGCTTCTGTTAAAGGAGAAGCTGCTGCCCAAGCATTCACACACCATTCAGGGAGTGGCACACACACCACCTGAGACTTTAACTGCTAGGACCTGAGTCCCTTCACAGTGGGCAGCTCCACTGAGCTGATGGGTGCCCCTTTTTGACTCCTTGCTCACACACACACTCACTCTCAGGTGCTTCCTCTCCCCTCTGGCTCGACCCTAGGTTTCCCAAAGCAGAGTCTCTGATATGACGTATGCCAGACGAATTTATTGGTACAGCGGTGAAAACAGCTCGAGCTGGGTGCCTCCGGAGAGGGACCCAGAACAAAGAAATCCCTGGGTAATTATACCCTTACAATCTAAATTCCCCTCCCCTCAGGAGACAGTTCGGACCAATAGTAGTATTAGGGTCTGGGGTCTTCCCGTTCTTCATTGGGTCCCTTTGTTGTCTCTAGGTGGGCCGATTCTTCTCTTATCTCTAAGGTTGCAGCTTCTGCTAAGGTTGAAGCCTCCTTATCTTTCTGGTTTGCACCGGTTTCGGGGGCCTTCCTTCATGTAGCCAAGTAAAAGTTCAGTGTGTACTTTTACTCTCATGTCCAGAGGACATGAGAGTAGCAGGGGAAACGGACTTGAAAGTGTATTTGATTTCTCTAGGAAAAGCCCTCGAAGCACTCCGGAAATACATTGTGCTGACTAGATCGCTTGCCTTGGATACGCCTGTACATCAGTATCAGCTGGGTGATTTTGTGTATATAAGAACTTGGAATTCTGAACCATTGCAGGAGAAGTGGAAAGGACCCTTCCTAGTACTGTTAACAACCTATACTGCAATCAAAGTGGAAGAGGTGGAACTGTGGATACACTACACTCAAGTGAAGAAGGCCCCTTCTTGGAAGATCATCAATAGGGATCCTAAGACTGCAAAATTGATTTTAAAATATGTTTAAACTAGGGAGCTATCATTGTGGAGTGGGGGGAGAATGGATTTTGATCTGGAAACTGATGATGATGGGAGCATTGTTTGGAGTAAGGGTAGATCAATCAGAAGCGAGGGCGGAGAGTGGGGATCTGCTGTCAATAGAAGCGGAACAGTTAATATACCTCCCAAGAAAAACTCCGGAAGAAAATTTGATGGTTGGGCTGATAAAAGAGTTCGCTAACTTACAGAATGTAACCCAAATAACTGCATGTCTCCCAATTCCAAGAGCGGTGGGTGAATCAATTCCATGGGGAATTTTGACAATGAATCTGAGTAGTGAAAAATCCAACAATGACAGTACTTATTGTGAGCACGTTCCTATTGTTGGATGGCAAGAACAAATAAAATATGTTAAAAAGCAATGGAAAACCCCTGGGAATAGAGTAGATTGTGAAAAACTATTAAATTATGTCTTCATCAAGATAGGAAGGTGTCACAATGTAGGTTGGTGCTCTTATGATGAGCCAATTAGGAAGAATGTCAGTCAAATGATCATGGAATGGAGATGCAGAGAGACTAATCAAACCAAACGAGATGGTTTCATGGGAATCAGTATGGTCAATGGCCATCCTATCTCAATTTCAGTACATGGCCAATGCCTCTTGGTGTTTTACTTGGGATGGAATGACCTTTGCAGCTTTCCATCGGTCAATGACAAGGGAAGTACATCCCGAGAAAAAGAAATTATCGTATTTTGGTGGAATTGTAAAAAGATATATAATTGTAGTACAGTTAGTAAAGCAATTCAGAATGTTCCACCTCTGGCAGCCACATTGAAATATGGATGCTTATGTAGAGGACTTAAAAATTATTTACAATTGACTGACACATGTAAGCTCAAGAGAGGAACAATATTTAGCTGTAGAAGATCTACAATCCAGAGCCCAGGATACTTAGTTTGGGCAATGAGTGATGGAACCTGGTCCACTCATTTACAATTGGATGGGAAGGTGAAACAAATTACTTTGGGAATGCCGACATTATGTCCAATCTGGAAGGAAGCTCCCTTTGAAGGAAGCTCAGAAAATTTAAAATTGGAATGGATAAAAAGATCACAAATTGATGTTAATACAGAATGGAATGAACCTTCAACCAGAGTAAAAGTTGGATGGGCTCTGGAGTCTTTACTGACTCCCTTATCAACCATAGGAATAGGGCCTGGTTGTATAAACTAACTGGTCAAGTAGAAAGATTGGCTAATGTAACAAAGAAAGGATTCAAACAACTAAACTTGCAGTTACAAGCAACCTCGAGAATGACTTTGCAAAATAGGATGGCCTTAGATATGCTCTTATTAAAGGAACATGGAGTTTGTGGGTATCTGAAAGATAGAATAGACCATTACTGTATACATATCCCAAATGTTATTCAGGATGTTGAGCATGACTTGGATTTATTGGGAAAATTGGAAAGGATACTCAAGAGATTCAACATGACATGCAAGAAAATTGGCGTGACAAAATTTTCAATGGATTGGGATGGAATTTGAGTTCCTGGGTAAGGTCCTTAATTGGTACTGGACTACTTTTATTAATAGTATTTTTGGTGATATTACTCATTTACTATTGTTTAAAGAAAGAACTCACTAGCAAAACTACCTTCAATCAGATGATTATTCAGGCAGTAGCTAAGAGACAAGATTTAAGTGATTCAATCACAATGCTCCCACCATCATATAGTGAATAAGAGATAATTGAATTGTTGTAGATTCCAATTGTTATTAGTGATGAAACATTGAACCAGTATATAATGAAATATAATTGATTTAAGATGGAAGCATTGAAAAGATGATTATTTCAAAACTTCCAAAGGGGGGAAATGTAACCAAAGTGATTAATTTGTAACTTTTGTAACCAAGGTGAGGGAATTAACATAGAATAGAGCACAACAAATCACGGCGATGAACAATGCTGCTATGTTCCCAGTACAGCCCCAGCCCATCTTGACAATAGGTCAAGGACTAGTTGACCCATTAGAACAGTTGGTTTGTACTAGAATAGGAATAGGGGTGGCCAATTATCAATCATATTGTTAGAAACCATGAACCATGGAGAAGGAAAACGGGTTACATAAGCAAGGTGGGATTGCACATGCCCATAGGAAGGGGTCAGCTAAAGGACACACCTGCACGACCACCAGAGACCACCAGAGACCCCCACGGAAGCCCTCGGAGTTCAAGGATGCATGCGTAATGACCATGCAAATATGATAATTAGTTCCAGGAAATATAATTAATATGTATGGTCATTCCAGGAAATTTGATGCATATGTATGTAATTGAAGAATATAAGTTTTGGTTGATGCAACCTGTGGTATGCACGCTAGGAGGAGCGATCCCCCGTGCATCCAGCGCTGCAATAAAGAATGCCTGCCTTTTAACACTACATTGGTGTTACAAGGTTTATTCCCAGTTTCGGTGACAACTGTAGGTCAAAATTCCTAGAGAGAAAACTTTTAACACTCAGGACTTCATTACAAGGTTTCATTACCTCCACTAGACAGCCTCAGTTCAGCAATGAATCTCTTGCCCCACTGGTTTTGTTTCCTCCTAATTACCTTCACACTTCTAAAATATCATACAGGAAGATTTCCATCAATAATGAAAATAAAACATGTTTTGCTGTATTCTGTTAGAGATTATTTTTGCCAGTGATTCCAGGACACCAAAAACTCGTTATAACTATATATAGTTACTTATCTATGATGCCAGACAACACTGGGAGGGTTTCAAAGATGTGTTAGAGGGGCTAGGATGTTGGCATTATCTTGCTTGTCCAGGGGTATCCTTTATCCTTCTTGGACAGCTCTAAGCTTCCAAGAAGCAAAGCCCTTATTTCCAGGGCCAGGCTGCCCTTTACCTTGTTTTACTTAAGTATGAACAATACCAAAGTCTCCAGTCTTCCACTACCTCATTACATTACAGTGTATAATGTGAACTAATATATAAAAAATTAAAATTAATATGTTTTCATAGTATAAAGACTGATTGATATAATAGTTAGGGAAGGGAATTTTATAACAAAAGAAACTTGGCTGTCTATACTTATGTTTTATGTGGGTACTATGTGTAGGTGCTGTTGAAGGTAGCACCTTGTCTGTGGCAGTCTGTGTAGCTGGCCATGTCACTGTCCTGCGTGTGTCGGTGTGTGTGTCCCTGGGATATATACTCAGCTTTGCTACTTGTTGAACCCGGAAACAGGAAAGCAGCAACCGTGTCCCTCAGCCCAGGCCAGAGATCCCCAGGTCCCCAGGCGCACTGGACTGGGCTCCAGCAGCAGGGCAGGAGGGAGTCCTGGGCCTGGAGCTGCTGGATGTTAGCATCTGCTCCTAACATCCATTTACAATATATGCTCAAATAACAGACAGGAGCTGTACTAGCCTGTATCTTTATGACTATGAAACAGAAGCACCTTCCCATGAAGCAGTAGTTTCTAGTGCTGTCCTGGCACCGGGATGGCGTACGTCTTCCAATAATTCTGTAAGGCCACATCTAAGCTGGGCATGCTTCATGCTTCTGTTCTGGATAGGTATGGGCTCTGTCTGAGCTCTGACTCTGGTATAGCAGGAGATCAATTATCCTTGATGCAAATCATCAGTGCATAACCAGCTATCATAGGAAGGAAAGGGAACAACAACTGTCTGTGGTTACACCCACACTGGGATGGTAGGGAACTTGGACTGCAGGCTGTGCTGAGGAATGTACCTGTTTGGTGTAGATGAAATCTTACTTTATATTTCAAAACTTATACCTGGGAAGCACAGAGGATTTTTTAATTAAAAGTCATAATTTAAAATAGGAGCAGTTAGCCTTTGCATGCTTGTTTTATAGCTAAGCTATTCACTGCTGATATTTTGTGTGGAGAAAGAATCTCTTAAGAATTTACAATGCACTTCAGATGTAGTTGTTGCTGAAAATGTCCATATCCCTATCACTACTTCTGTGCTGTTTCATGTGAACTGCAATAAAATGTAATGCTCTAATGTCTAGGGGTTATTCAGCATATGCTCTAAGCCGCCTTGCGGCTTTATCACATCCCATATGTTTCTCTACTTAGCTACTTTTTTTCTATAGTGAATTCTTTCTTATACATTGCATCAGCATAGACTGCTTCTTGAACAGGGGGTATTTTCTTTCTGTTGGAATGGCCATTAGCAATTTTAAGAATGGACAGAAATAGATATGCCTTCATAATACTGCTTAAAACAAGCAAACAAAATAGAAGAGGATCACTTATTTTGGGGGATGAAACTCCGAAGTCTCATAGCTTTTATTTTTGCCTTCCTAGTGCCAGAGAAGTTTTTCCATGAAAAAATAAAGATATTAAAGTATGCAAACATGGAAAAACATGATATTATTATATCATTATTAAATCATTATTATTATAATATTGCATTTTTAGGAAATATTTTCCTGGAGGTATTTGCATATTTGAATTTGAAGTTAACAGAAAAAAATGTCACTGCACTGCACTCTCAATTTCCTCTTTCTTCATAACAAATCCCTCCTGAAAGCAGATGAGAGAAAAAACAAAGCAGACATATGTTGTGTGTGGTTTTATAAAGGGAATATTTCAGAGGATTTCAGTGAAAAGGCAAATGTTCTGGCACTTGCAATCATGAAATATTCTTTATGTTTTGCCTCCTTTATATTAATTTTGTTGAAAGATATAAATGCTGCTATTGTAGTTACTGGAATATTCTACCTGAAGGAAAAGACAACCTCATGACAAGTTGGGCTTGATTGTTCTTGTTAGAGAGAGTAAAGAAATGGAATTTTTAATACAGAATTCCAGGTATCAGTAGGGTTTTGCTACAGAATTTTAATTTTCTACTGATTCACTAATATTCGGCTTTTTTTCTGCCAAGAGCAACAATTGAATATTACTCATGCATTAGAGAAAATATACAGGTTCAGCACTCAAATGTGTGTTTTGTGTTGGCTTTTAGCAACAGTAGAAACAGTATTCCTCTTCTTCCAGAACCAGGATTGTGATGATAGGGGGATGTTTTCTTCAGAATGGGAATATTGCTCTAAAAATTGAAAAAAAACAACAGGGAAAATCTCCACTACATCACATATTCTGAAAAAGTGATTATTATTCCAAGTGGAGCTTTTAAAAAAAGAAACAGTACATACAGTTAATATGTACAGTACAGATAGCAATGCATCTAGGACTATTTAGGAAACATCATAGGGCATTCCTATTTATCATATGCTACCAAAAAAAGTGCAAGGCACACTCTATAGTATTTACAGTAGTTTATTTTAAGAAAGTCTCCATACAGAGACATTAATATCAGTCACCTTACTCAGAGTGCCTTCATGATATGTACAGGGTCAAAGAAAAATCAGTGTTGCAAACTCAAATAGAGCTTTTATATTCACAGAATCACAGAATTGTATAGGTTGGAAAAGACCTTTAAGATCATCGAGTCCAACCATAAACCTAACACTACCAAGACCACCACTATACCATGTCCCTAAGCACCTCATCCAAACGTCTTTTAAATACCTCCAGGGATGGCGACTCAACCACTACCCTGGGAAGCCTGTTCCAATGCTTGATAACCCTTTCAGTGAAGTAACATTTCCTAATATCCAGTCTAAACCACCCCTGGCGCAACTTGAGGCCATTTCCTCTCATCCTATCACTTGTTACCTGGGAGAAGAGACCAACCCCCACCTCGCTACAACCTCCTTTCAGGTAGTTGTAGAGAGCAATAAGGTCTCCCTTCAGCCTCCTGTTCTCCAGGCTAAACAACCCCAGTTCCCTCAGCTGCTCCTCATAAGACTTGTGCTCCAGACCCTTCACCATCTTCGTTGCCCTTCTTTGGACACTCTCCAGCACCTCAATGTCTCTCTTGTAGTGAGGGGCCCAGAACTGAACACAGTATTTGAGGTGCGGCCTCACCAGGGCCGAGTACAGGGGCACGATCACTTCCCTAGTCCTGCTGACCACACTATTTTTGATACAAGCCAGGATGCCATTGGCCTTCTTGGCCACCTGGGCACACTGCTGGCTCATATTCAGCTGGCTGTCAACCAACACCCAGAGGTCCTTCTCTGCTAGGCAGCTTTCCAGCCACTCTTCCCCAAGCCTGTAGCGTTGCATGGGGTTGTTGTGGCCCAAGTGCAGGACCTTGCACTTAGTCTTGTTGAACCTCATACAATTGACCTCGGCCCATCGATCCAGCCTGTCCAGGTCCCTCTGCAGAGCCTTCCTACCCTCAAGCAGATCAACACTCCCGCACAACTTGGTGTCATCTGCAAACGTACTGAGGGTGCACTCGATCCCTTCGTCCAGATCATTGATAAAGATATTAAACAGAACTGGCCCCAGCACCGAGCCCTGGGGACACCACTTGTGACCGGCCGCCAACTGGAGTAAACTCCATTCACCACCACTCTTTGGGCCCGGCCATCCAGCCAGTTCTTTACCCAGCGAAGAGTACACCTGTCCAAGCCATGAGCAGCCAGTTTCTCCAGGAGAATGCTGTGGGAAACCGTGTCAAAGGCTTTACTGAAGTCTAGATGGACAACATCCACAGCCTCTCCCTCATCCATTAGGCAGGTCACCTTGTCGTAGAAGGAGATCAGGTTGGTCAAGCAGGACCTGCCTTTCCTGAACCCATGCTGGCTGGGCTTGATCCCTTGGTTATTCTCTACATGCCGTGTGATGGCACTCAAGATGATCTGCTCCATCAGCTTCCCCAGTACCGAGGTCAGGCTGACAGGCCTGTAGTTCCCCGGATCCTCCTTCCGGCCCTTCTTGTAGATGGGTGTCACATTCGCTAATCTCCAGTCAACTGGGGCCTCCCCAGTTAGCCAGGACTGCTGGTAAATGATGGAAAGGGGCTTGGTGAGCACATCTGCCAGTTCCTTCAGTACTCTCGGGTGGATCTCATCAGGCCCCATAGACTTGTGAGTGTCTAAGTGGTGCAGCAGGTCACTAACCATTTCCCTGGATTATGGGGGCTCCATTCTGGTCCCCGTCCCTATCTTCCGACTCCGGGGGCTGGGTACCCAGAGAACAATTGGTCTTACTATTAAAGACTGAGGCAAAGAAGGCATTAAGTACCTCAGCCTTTTCCTCATCCTTGGTCACTGTGTTCCCTCCCATCTACTAGGGGCTGGAGATTCTCTTAGCTCTCCTTTGGCTGCTAATGTATTTGAAGAAGTATTTTTTGTTGTCTTTTACGGCAGTAGCCAGATTGAGCTCTAGCTCAGCTTTGGCCCTTCTAATTTTTTCCCTGCACAGCCTCGCTACACCTTTGTAGTCCTCCTGAGTTGCCTGCCCCTTCTTCCAAAGGTCATAGACTCTCCTCTTTCCTGAGTTCTAGCTAAAGCTCTCTATTCAGCCAGGCCAGCCTTCTTCCCCGCCGGCTCGTCTTTTGGCACCTGGGGACAGCCTGCTCTTGTGCCTTTAGGACTTCCTCCTTAAAGAATGTCCAGCCTTCCTGGACTCCTTTGCCCTTTAGGGCTACCTCCCAGGGGACTCTGTCAACCAGTCTCCTAAATAGGCCAAAGTCTGCCCTCCGGAAGTCCAAGGTAGCAGTTCTGTTGACCCCCCTCCTCACTTCTCCAAGAATAAAAAACTCTATCATTTCGTGATCACTCTGCCCAAGACGACCTCCAATCATCACATGGCTCACAAGTCCTTCTCTGTTCGTGAACAAGAGGTCCAGCAGGGCACCTTCCCTAGTTGGCTCACTCACCAGCTGTTATCTGCAGAAGTTATCTGCCACACGCTCCAGGAACCTCCTAGACTGTTTCCTGTCTGCTGTATTGTATTTCCAGCAGACATCCAGTAGGCTGAAGTCCCCCACAAGAACAAGGGCTAGCGATCGTGATGCTTCTCCGAGCTGCTTATAGAATAGTTCGTCTGCCTCTTAATCCTGGTTGGGTGGTCTGTAACAGACTCCCACCACAATATCTGCCTTGTTGGCCTTCCCCCTGATTCTTACGCATAGACACTCCACCCTATCGTCACCATCATTAAGCTCTAAACTATCCAGACACTCCCTGATGTATAGGGCTACCCCACCGCCTCTCCTGCCTTGCCTATCCCTCCTGAAGAGTTTATAGCCATCCATCGCCGCACTCCAGTTGTGCGAGTCATCTTTCCATGATGGCAACCATATCATAATTTTCCTGCTGTACAATGGCTTCCAACTCCTCCTGCTTGTTGGCCATGCTGCGTGCATTGGTGTACAGGCACTTCAGCTGGGCTGTCGTCCGTGTCTCCTTCACAGAGGAACACCCCTTATGTGCTTTGAGGTGTTTCACTGGTGTTTCCCTCTTGGCTCCTATTGCCTCAGTATCCCCTAGCTCAACTCTGTACAACTTCAACTGTGCACCAGTGTACCCCGCACATCTCAGGGACACGGGCTGAGTGTCCTCGCTGGCACCCACTCCCTCTAACCGTGGCATGTCGTCCCTCAGCTTCTCTCGGGCAAGCCTGATATTATCCCCCTCCCCCTTCAAGTCTAGTTTAAAGCTCTGTCGATAAGCCCTGCAAGCTCCTGAGCAAAGATTCTCTTTCCCCTTTGAGAAAGATGAATCCCATCAGATGCCAGCAAGCCTGGTGCTGTGGAGTATTCTTGGAGTTTTTTTAATATAATGACTCAGTGTTCAGTCTGTAGTGCAAAATGCTTTACACATGGTATTGCCAGCTACAGCATTAATTTATGTAATGCCTTTCAAATGAAAAAAAATCACCACAGAAATTATTAGGATATTAGGGATTGAGAGTTATCTCGCTGATGTATAGGGTTGCTCCTCCAGAGGCCCCCTGCACAGAAACTTCTAGTGAATCTTGTTATTTTAATGCTAATCACAATGCCAATGTTGTATACTAAGTATCATATAAGATAGAGGCAAACAGCTAAAACAACCCTATGCTCTCAACATCAAAAGGAGCTTTCCTTGTGTCCTGGTTTCAGCTGAGATAGAGTTAATTTTCTTTATAGTGGCTGGTATGGGGCTATGTTTTGGATTTGTGCTGAAAACAGTGTTGATAATACAGAGATGTTTTAGTTGTTGCTGCACTAGTCAAGGACTTTTCAGCTTCCCATGCTCTGCCAGGTGCAGAAGAAGCTGGGAGGGCACAGCCAAGATAGTTGATCCAAACTGACCAAAGGGCTATTCCATAGCATATGACATCATGCTCAGTATATAAAGCTGGGGAAGAAGAAGGAAGGGGGGGACATTCGGAGTGATGGCGTTTGTCTTCCCAAGTAACCATTATGCGTGATGGAGCCCTGCTTTCCTGGAGATGGCTGAACACCTGCCTGCCCATGGGAAGGAGTGAATTAATTCCTTGCTTTGCTTTGCTTGCGTGCGCGGCTTTTGCTTTACCTATTAAACTGTTTTTATCTCAACCCTCGAGTTTTCTTACTTTTGCCTTTCCTATTCTCTCCCCCATCCCACTGTGGGGGAGTGAGCGAGTGGCTGCGTGGTGCTTAGTTGCCAGCTGGGGCTAAACCACGACACCTTGGCTTCAGATTACATTCACAGCCAATTCAGAACAGCACCTAATGTGTAATGGTATGTGGAAGGAGAGTGACTTCTCCTTTAAGGGTATCTGGTCAAAGGAGCCATAAAAAAGAACATACAGAGATACAAACCTGACCAACAAATGAGAAGGAAGATCGTGATAAGAACAAACCAGGTCAGTCGCTCTAATTGCTAAGGATACATGGAGTGCGAGAATGTTTTGGGTTTTTTTTTTTCAGTTGGAAGAATAAGGAAAGGGAGGGAGGAAAAAAAGCAGAGACATAAAACCTGATCAATTAGTGTTAATGAAGACAATAACCAGAGACATACCTGGCCAGTCACAGTAACTGAAGGGCTATCAAGAAACTGCAGGTAAACCAGGACTTTCCAACTGATAAGGCTGCAAAACTGAGGATCCAGGGTGTTGGGGGTGCGTTCTCTTGCAATGATTTTGATAAATATATTCTGTAGTATCTGGTTATTGTTAACTTGCCTACGGCGACTGTGGGAAACCCTAGAAAATGAACGAAAGAAAAACAAGGAATGGCAAGTGCAACTCGAAAGTTTGGAGACCCTGTGGTGCTTGGATAGGTTGGAAGCCCAGGTACAGGGGGACATGTTGGAAACCCAAGAACATACAGTGAGGAAGGGTCAGAGTGCCCGCACTGGGCAATGGGGGCATAGGGATCGAGCAGTCAGTTACCCCAGTGATTATGGGGACAGCAACAGCTGGGATTCCTCTGCTGAGGAATGGACTGGAGGGTCCAAGGATTAAAATGGTAGAGCAATCCCTGTGTGCCCTTTGGTTATTAATAAAGCAAAAGAACCCCCTGGGGCACCGCAGCATACAATATCAGCATGGGACTACACACAGGCTGAGCTGCAGAATGTGGCAGACTCATATCGGCAAAACTCTGGGGAGAGAATGGGATAGCGGTTACTGCAAGTGTGGGACCAAGTAGGGGAGTGTACAACTAAGCCTCAAGAAGTGGTGTGTCTGGGAGCAGTTTCCCAATATTCAATGGTGATGCAACAATTAAAAAGGACTCGCGCAAATAGAAATGCGAGTTATTCTCTTTGGGAATGGTTGCGGGGGGCAGTGAAAACACAACACCCCTCCCCATTTGATTGGAATGACAGAATGGTGACATGGAAGCATATAGATGTGGGAGCGGGGGGGCAATATTTGAGAGAATTGGCTATTCAACAAGGTGTTTACAACCCTGCAGGGTGTTTACAACCCCGACTCAAAGGTATTTACCTCAGGAATGCAATCCAGATTGTTAGTCAGGGCACCTTTTTGTCTTAAAGGGAACATCATATCGATCCTGGGAGGTGCCCAGGGGACAGCAGTTTGTGATGCAATTCTGGTGCTGGGGCAGTTAAGAGAATACCAAGCCAAAAGGGAAGAGAGGACATTACCCTTTGTGGATAAACTGCAAAAGAAAAAAGTTACCTGAAAGGAGATATTATTGTTATTAGGTTACTTTAGTTACACATTATTATTAGGTTACTTCATCCACAAACAAAATATATTGATGGATTTCCTCTTACTGATTAGGCTATTGAAAAAAAAAAGGGTTTTCACTGTGAAATCGCCTACCTTCTTGTGAAAATAAATAGGTCCACATTATTATATGTGTAATCCAGCAAATTTGGGCACCCACTACAGAAACTTCAATTAAGCCAGTGGAGATATACTCAAGGTGTCTCAGGCATGTCAGATGAGTTAAAATGTTTGCAACTACATTAGCTTTGAAGTAACCCATTATGGCCCAGTGTCTTTCTGTTATCCATGAAGGTCTTACATGAGTTTCATTCTATCAAACTAAATTATTATCCCAGAGATGTTATTTGTAGGTTTTGACCTAAGAGCTAGACTATGGCAGTTTCCTTGTTTCCACTCCATGCTTTGATATTTTTCTAGCAGAATGATATAATAAATTCAAAGGATGGACAGTCTTACAGCAACTACTTGCATCAACTGCTATTTTCTCCAAAATGGGAATCATCCACTGCCTGGTGTACCACAATGGTTCCCACTGAATTAAAACTTCTGTTGAAATTATTACTACTCTACTAGTCTATAGGATATTCATGCCATCTCTGCTGTATCTATTTAATGAAGATTTTCGCTCCTAATATTTCAGTTCATACTATCAAATACACAGCAAAGTGGATCTATTCATTGTCTCAGCTCCGTGCTTATAGCCTAACCCTCCAAGGTGCTGATTTCAGCAGGAAGTAGTTGCAGCCAATATGACTTTCCATTCTGGAATGCTCCCCTGTCAGATGTCTGAGCCAACCTGCCTCTCAATTTTTTTATCTTTTAATGTCTTTGAGACATCGAGAAATACATAACAGCAAATCTGTTTATAATGACTACCTTCTGACCAGCTTTGTGTTGACACAAACTGCAACAATGTCATGAGGTGAAATCTGCTTTCAAAAAGAGAATTTGTGTACCATCTATATTTAAAAAAACCAACCAACCAAACAAAAACATACACAGGTTTTAAACTGGACTTGGGCTTTGGGCTTGCTATCTGTCTAGAAAATTCGTTTATCCCCAAACTCATGTTTACTACTGTATGATATACTAATTAAAATAGCAGATGGGGATTTACATTAGCTAAGCTGTTCCAGAGGTCCTTGTTCTTTATATTTTTATAGCTGTGTTTCTTTGAGTAATGAATTATCCCATTCTGAAACACCTCCTCAATCGGAAAGTTCCTCAGCATATGCAGATTACAAGCCCCATGCACACAGAGATGGACATAGCCAGATGAGCATGTAAATCCCAGTTTCTCTGAAATAGCTAGAGCTATGTTGGAGAACAATGCAAAGCTGATAAAACTAATGGACAATTTTAATAACCATTCAAATGTTGAATAAATAGGAATTGAGATCAAAGCCAAACATTGTCTCATGATCATTGTTTGTTTCACAGAGCAAAAGCACTCATGATGAAGCTCAAAAAATAAGGTTTTGTGTGATGAAGCTCTGTGGTTGCAAGAAAGACAGCCAAGAGATACCAGACTGACTCATGCATGGATGAACAATTTGCTTTGCTTAATCCAAGGACTAGGGGAGGATGGAAGCAGGCTAAAGGAGTAGTATAGCATTGATCAGGCAACATGGAAATGTGACTATAAACCAACTTTACTGAATTTAAGAAAGCATGGCCATTATTCTATCTGCAGCAACAGACCTAAATTCAAAAGCATTTTTATGGTAACTATTTTCTTCATATTTGCAGACACATGGCATCAGACTAGTAAAAAATAATGTTCTTCATTAAGGTACTGTGAAAAGACTTCAGCTATATATAGCCATGTAAGTTCAATAAGGTATAGCACCTATTTTACAACTGGCTATTTTTTTAGTTCCCTTAACATAAAGATTAAAACAATTCAGAATAATTTGGTGGTGCATATCATAGCATTATGGGTAACAAGATAAACGAACGCATGTAGGAGTCTGAAACAAGGAAATTATATTCTAGAATATCTGAAATCAAAACCTGAAGTCCCTTCCTCCTCACGGGAATTTTTTTTTCTATTCTATTACACAACAAAAAGATTAAACGATGAATTCATTTTAGTTATTTAGACCATAGCATGAGAAGATTTAATTACGATATTTTAGCATAAGTAGGAATCTTAGGGTGGAAAATCCATACCCCCCCAGCTTCATTTTTTTTCCTTCAGTCTGCATAGTTGTTTCTCTCTGTATTGGGTTTGCATGGCAAGGTTTTGGTAGTGGGGGGGCTACAGGGGTGGCTTCTGTGAGAAGCTGCTAGAAGCTTCCCCTATGTCCAATAGGGGCTTATGTCCAATACCAGCTGGCTCCAAGATGGACCCGCCGCTGGCCAAGGCCGAGCCAATCAGCAATGGTGGTAGCGCCTCTGTAATAACATATTTAAGAAGGGGGAAAAGTTGCTGCGCAACAGCAACTGCAGCCAGAGAAAGGAGTGAGAATATGTGAGAGAAACAACTCTGCAGACCCCAAGGTCAGTGAAGAAGGAGGGGAGGAGGTGCTCCAGGTGCTGGAGCAGAGATTCCCCTGCAGCCCGTGGTGAAGACCATGGTGAGGCAGGCTGTCCCCCTGCAGCCCATGGAGGTTAACAGTGGAGCAGATATCCACCTGCAGTCCATGGAGGACCCCAAGCTGGAGCAGGTGGATGCGCCCGAAGGAGGCTGTGACCCCATGGAAAGGACCTACGCAGGAGCAGTTCGTGAAGAAATGCAGCCCGTGGGAAGGACTCACGTTGGAGAAGTTCGTGGAGGACTGTCTCCCATGGGAGGGACCCCATGCTGCAGCAGGGGAAGAGTGTGAGGAGTCCTCCCCCTGAGGAAGGAGTGTCAGAAACAATGTGTGATGAACTGACCGCAACCCCCATTCCCCATCCCCCTGTGCCGCTTGGGGGGAGGAGGTAGAGAATTAGGGAGTAAAGTTAAGTCCCAGGAAGAAGGGAGGGGTGGGGGGAAGGTGTTTTAAGATTTAGTTTTTATTTTCTCATTACCCTACTCTGATTTGATTGGTAATACATTAAATTAATTTCCCCAAGTCGAGCCTGTTTTGCCCATGATAGTAATTGCTGAGTGATCTCCCTGTCCTTATCTCGACACACAAGCCGTTCGTTATATTTTCTCTCCCCTGTCCAGCTGAGGAGGGAGTGATCGAGCAGCTTTGGTGGGCACCTGGTGTCCAGCCAGGGTCAACCCACCACATCAGGTCATCAGAAGCAGTGCAGAGTATTGCTTTCTGTCTGCTGGGGGGAGGATTGGATCAACAGCTCCAGGTGGGAAAGGTTACTCTTCAGACACTGGGACATCATGTTCCTGTGAAGCACATACTTAGTAAAAGCTTTCTCAATTTCATCACTCTCACAAGCGGAGTTCATCAAATCATCGATCACAACCATATTTACTTTATTAGGGGGAAAATCAATGGTTATCACTCACAGGTAAGTCCTCCACAAATTTGATAAAAGGACATTTACAGAGCATTTCCTGATGCTCAGTGGTTGCCAACAACTGTAACACCACACAATATTCTCAAGCATAACGGACAGCAAGCATTCTCCAAAAGACATTTTACAAAATAACTGTTCCCACAGTTGCTAGGCCCCATCAGAACAGCAGAAAAAGGGTGCTTCCAGCACATGCCCAGGATCAAAAACTGTAGGGGAGGCTTTTAAATTTTTTAGTCAGTACTCTTTTGTCATAGACCACCTTCTGCATCTTCCAGAGGGGCCTGGTTTCTGTTGCCCACTTCTGCTTGTTCCTGAAAATAGAGCACTGCTCTGTCATGATCTTTTTAGGGTCATCACTGTCTGGGTTTATGCCATAATCCAAGCCGAGATCCCTCAGTGCCTGAAAATTGATCTTTTCTCTTTTTGTTGTATTTAGAGTGATACCTTTAGCCTTTAAGCAACACTTTCCACCAGACTGCAAGTAGCTGTAGGGTTCGGGCCCTGATGACACAAACTCCATAATGTGCTCATATGGCAGCAACTCACTCGTCAACTTATCTTGAAAACCAGGAAGACCATTGCTGGCCTGGGTTCTGTAATAATTCCTGTGACATGCCTGTGACATGACTGTGTGAGAGCATGGGTGTTTCTAGCAAGCACCAAGCTAGACTAGCTAGTGAGTAGGGGACCCGTGAATTGGATAAGAGGGCCTGGGAACAAGACAAGGGTTCCAGGCAGAGAGAGGGGGGTATCCACATTCATGGATAACCTGTGCACAGTGTCCATGGTCCAGTTCACCCCTCGGTCACGAGCCCATCTATATGTTGCATCTCTTCCTTGATGGCCTGAGGTGTCATGGGCCCACCAAGCTATAAATAATTCACCCTTATGTTGCCAGTCCAGGTCCACCTGAGCCCCTTCAATCTTAGCAGCCTGATCCACCTGCTGGTTGTTTTGATGTTCCTCAGTGGCTTGACTCTTGGGTATGTGAGCATCTACGTGACGTACTTTTACAACCAGGTTCTCTACCTGGGCAGCAATGTTTTGCCACAATGCTGCAGCCCAGATGGGTTTGCCTCTGCGCTGCCAATTGTTCTGCTTCCATTGCTGTAACCACCCCACAGGGCATTTGCCACCATCCATGAGTCAGTATAGAGATAGAGCACTGGCCACTTTTCTCGTTCAGCAATGTCTAAAGCCAGATGGATGGCTTTTACTTCTGCAAATTGGCTCGATTCACCATCTCCTTCAGCAGTTTCTACCACTTGTCGTATAGGACTCCATACAGCAGCTTTCCATCTCCCATGTTTTCCTACAAGACGACAGGACCCATCAGTGAACAGGGCATATTGCTTCTCATTTTCTGGTAGTTTATTGTACAGTGGGGCCTCCTCAGCAGGCGTCACCTCCTCCTCAGGTGATATTCCGAAATCTTTGCCTTCTGGCCAGTCCATGATTACTTCCAAGATTCCTGGGCGATTGGGGTTTACAGATAGGAGTATTTTGGTTACCCAAGGATGTTCAAGATACTGAAGAGTTATTGTAACAAGGCAGAAAACACCTACCTCACAGGAGAAGAAGAGGAAGGTGCCATTCTTTGTTTCCTCTACAAATTGGCTCTCGGAGGAGAAAAGGGAAAAAGCACAATTGTTAATTGTCTCCATGAGATGGTTCCCAAAGTACAGGGATAACAGCAATGCAAGGTCCAAATACCAGATTAGGCTCAAGACCAGTGCTTTTATCATAGTTCTCCCAGGTAAAACAAAACCAAGTGCTACACAGCACAGCAAACTGCAAAAGCCAAAAACAGCCTTTAACAAGCTTTCAAATTTGATCTACAGCAAAAAGGGAGCATGGCATAGATCAGATAAGGGAACAAATAAACCAATGTCGAGAACAAATAAGTCAACATCGCAACCAGCAACAGTTACACAGCTATAAAAATTATAAGTTCCCTCTAATATGCTCTGGTCAGATCTGTCCTTATCTCAAACCCTTCAAACCCCACGTTGGGTGCCAAAAAGGACTGTTGTGGTTTAACCCTGATAGGCAGCTAAGCACCACGCAGGTGCTTGCTCACTCCCCCCTCCCAGTGGGATGGGGGAGAGAATCGGAGGAGTAAAAGTGAGAAAACTACAGGGTTGAAATAAAGACAATTTAATAAGTAAAAAAAAAAAAAAAAAAAACCCAACCTCAAAACCAATTAAAAAAGAGATGCAAAAATAAAAACCCCAAACAATTGCTCACCACCAGCCAACCGATGCCCAGCCAGTCCCCAAGCAATGGCATCCCCGGCAAACTCCCCCCCCTTTTTATTGCTGAACATGATGTCATATGGTATGGAATATCCCTTTGGTCAGTTGGGGGTCAGCTGTCCCAGTTGTATCCCTCCCAACTTCTTGTGCACCCCCAGCCTACTTGCTGGTGGAGCAGTCTGAGGAGCAGAAAAGGCCTTGACTCTGTGTAAGCACTGCTCAGCAATAACTAAAACATCCCTGTGTTATCAACACTGTTTTCAGCACAAATCCAAAACATAGCCCCATACTAGCTACTATGAAGAAAATTAACTCTGTCCCAGCCAAAACCGGTACAGGAAGGAAGGAAAGATGGAAGGAGTAAAAACAGAAGGAAGGAAGGAAGGAAGGAAGGAAGATAAATGGGAAGGGAGGAACTCATGTGAACCTTGTGAGAACCTTGAGTGTGCCTGCTGCTGCCAGGTAAGGACAAGTTAAGGGGAGTCACAGTGGTATGGGCCTGAGGAAGCTCTAGCAGCTTCTAACACACATTGTCTGCTGCCCTTGACCCAGGGTACCCATACAGTTCATTACAGCTGCCCCCTATTTAAGGAGCATCAAGCACCCTTTTAGCTTCTTCTATGGACATGCCTATAAAAAAGCCAGGTGTAGAGCACCACTCTGAGAGTGCTGCTCCCAGATGCAGAAGTTTGCAACAGAGGCAACCAACAGATGCAGCAGTTTGTGCAGAAGGGCACAAAACAAGGGGCATCATCTGAATTCAAACCAGTGTAAACAGTCTCAGGTATGGTGGTGAAATGCCACAGGGCAGTTTCTCCAGGAGGTGTTGGAGCAGCTGCCCCTGCCAGGGCAGAGGCTTTGACCCAGACAGAGCTTCAGATGGTGGATGCAGCCCTCCAAGTCCCAGGCTACAGGGAGTGGGCGTCTCAACGATGCTGGGAGAGATGGCCTTCTTTCCCGTAGGAGGTACGCTGTCTTGGAGGAGCTATGTTGCCAAGTAGAGGAGTGTCGCGGATGGAGTGAGAGCGCACTTCACTCGTAAGAGAAAAGCAAAAATATACTTTATTGATATAGAACGGGGAGTTAACAAAGTTCAATGCAACAGTGGTTTAACAAGATTCAATGGCAAGGTACACTCGATTATTTACTGCATAGAGGACAGGGTCAGACAAAACTGTCAGGGAGACCCCCCGTTGAGTCACGAGGTTCAGAAAGGACCCCTTGCTTTCTGAACTTCTCAGAGAGGAGTCTAGGTGCGGCTGGATCCAATCCTAGTCCCAGACTTGGTCAACGATTTATGTCTAAAAGATTATATGTGCGCAATCAATCCTTTATATCACGTAGCTAAGATTTCAAAGTTTAGCATGCTATTAGTCCCTTACCGAGGATCTGTTGTGGCAAGGAATCTCTCAACCTCGAGGAGTAACCTTGAGAGGCGTCCCTACTCAAGGGGAGATCCTGGCGTGCAGCCTGCTGCCGTGCAGGAGAGCTCAACGGGCCCTGGGCTGTCCACTATTTAAGGAGTAAGATGATTGACTTATAGTCATATTTGCATATCAGCAAGACGTTTGGATCACTGCTTCAGGCAGCCCTTGGCTACTTTGTTGCCATTCATCCTCAAGGTCCAGCATAAGCTGGATGCAGCTATCGGGACGACTCCCACTGGTGGTTACTGCTTACGTGGGGGCAGGGGGGGAGCACAACGCCACACTCCACCCTGTGACTATAGTCAATTCATCTTTCTTACCTTCACAGAGTGGTGGTCCGGTCACCTCTTGCCTCTGTGCCATAAATAGTATATTGATAGTTTGTGCGCTTATAGATCCACGGTAAGTAGACAGTGAAGCACTGCTATTTTTTACGCATTAATTTGTATGTTTTGGGTGATTGAAGTTGGGTTATTTGTTTTATCATGTACCAAACCTTTATATACAATATAATTATAAGCAATAGACATATTAAAGTTAGAGTTAGTAAAATTACGACTGGGTGAAGCATAAGATTAAACACTCCCGTTGCTGTCGGTGACCATCCAAGAAGATTTTCCCACCAATGGTGTTCTCCATCCTTTCCAAGTCCTTCCACTCCTTCCAAGACATGGTGTATCTCTTCTGCATCATGATGAACGGTGATCAGAGTTTTGTGTCCATTGTTTTGGACGCATTCCAGCAGTTGACACAGGTCATCGTGTTGTAGTAGTTTCTTCACCAATGTAAGATTCATTCCGATGGGGGTAGGCAATAAATCTTGACTCAATGTATAGTTAGATTGTAACAATTGATAAGACGTAACAGGAGCTGAATAATTGAAGTCGCATCCCATAATTTTTGTAAAGTTACAAACACAAATATTTGAGCGATTGCTTGTATCTACAGTAACATTACCTGCGCATATAAAATCACAAAGGGTTCTCATACACACACACACACATCCTTTTCCAATATATACAAGTACAGTTTCAGGGGTTTCATTGGGATGTATTTCAAAATGACAAACATTTTGTTCAGTGTCAAGACAGATGTCTTGGGCTTTGATGGTGTTACTCTCACAAATAAATCCTTGTTGTTCCCGTACAACGCATGCGTTAACATCAACAGTTTGCCATTTGTTTCCGTTTCGCTGGGCCCACACTCTATGTTCTAATGGATAGAGTATAGTTCCATTGTGATTTAATCCCAACGCAATGATTGGGTATATGGTGTATACCGAAGCATTGTGTATTGTTAAGACAAAAGCTGTGGCCTTATTGTTGATGGGGTCATAAGTGAAATTGGCTAAATACCACCAGGACTGGAATTCTTTCTCAAATTTAGTTGCATTATCCCAAATTACCTTTCGAATTTCAGTGGGTAAGGTGCCCTCTTCACCTTCTCTTATAATTGCTGCTACCACAGATTGCATCCACAGCTGAGCTTGGATACAACTAAGAGCTAGAGAAACATTGGTTTGGGCTACACCAAGTGCATCCACAATCAGTTGGTGGTCCCTTTCATTAATTCTTTCCCACTGAGGTAATATATCAGATAAGAGCCATTGGTTAGTTCCCAATGCTAATAGAGAAGACCGCAATGGGTGTTCTAATTTGTTTAAATCACTTGTTGTTGTGCTCAGTTTGTTTACAAGTACTTCGGCATCTATACTATTTAAGACTCCCAATCCTGTCCCTATGATACTGGTCACATCTCTCCTTGTTCGTCTTGGAGAGGTGAGGGTTCGCCCATGTAACCATGCTAACCATCCTGCATAGGACGTACCTAGGAATGGTGAACAGGTGGGTTTGATTGCAGAGATATTACTTTGCATCAGTAGTTCTACTCGTTTAAGAGACCATGATGGATTAAATAACACTTGTTGTTGGCCTGTATTTTTGATCACATACGGTCCAACTTCAGAAATCTGTGGGGATAGAATTTTCTTATCCTTTACAGTCAGGGCAGATGTTGTTGTACTAGGCTCAGTAATGTCTATTTTAAATTTAAAGGATAGTCCCACGCTATGGTGAGCCCAGAGGCAGACTACAAAAACAGGTTGTACTAAGGTAAAATCGTACCAACAGTCCACTCTTTCAGAGGCGCAAAGTTTTGTATCTTTGGCTATTGGGTTTGATGTAATGTTGTACACAGAAATCTGAGATGCCTTCTCATGGGTAGACCCATTGATCATCCGGCATCCTATTTTAATTTCCTTCCCTGCCGTTCCCCGAAGTCGGGGAACTTTATCATCAGCTTCATCTTTATCCCAGCTCCATTCGTTTTCTAAGTATGTTTCAGTTCCGTGCATGACCACGGTGGAAAGCTTTAAATCTCCCTTACTAGAGTGTATTCCCATACTTCCGGTGTACTTAACACGAGCTTGAGACCATGGCCACTCTAGGGTTCTTTGACCACAGGCTAAGAGGAACAGCATTGTTAGGGTTTGGAATAGTAACATGAACACAGCATTTCCGTCTGACATCCTGTGGGGTGCTGTAAGAGAAAATGGAGACTTGTTTCGGTGGGGAGAGTCCAAACAGGTTACCCCATTAAGAAGAAGGAAAAATCCATCGTGCACTAATTCTGTGTTTTGCACCACTGCTATCAGTAGCTTCCCAAGCAAGTGAGCCACAAGGTTTAATTAAAAGTCATAGGCACAGTACCGATGGATGGTAAATTGACCATCACAGGCTGTCCTGGCTGTAATGTCATCGGATATTCTCTTTTCCTAGTAGGTGGAGCGCTAAGCTCAGTTTTTACAAAGAATGCTTGGCTTATAGGCCTTCCAGTAGGCCCATATCGATTATTTAATTGATGGAGTACTTTGGGAAGTCTCGTATCCCATTGAGCCTTGTGTGGTTTGAGATTCCTTTTCAATAAGCCATTAGCTCTTTCTACCATCCCATTCGATTGGGGGTAGTATGGGGTGTGGAATACCCATCTAATTCCCTCTGGTTTTTCCCAGTCTTGCACTTCCTTACATGAAAAGTGTGAGCCAGTATCGCTTTGGATAACATCAGGAGTAGGTAGATTTGAGAACCAAAACGATAGCCCTCGCACTGTATTATTTCGCCCGTCGGCTTTCCGACATTTAGTCGCCATAAGCAAGCCGGAGACTACTTCCACTCCTGTGAGTATGTATCAATATCCCGCAGAGGATTTGAATGGTCCAATATAGTCAATTTGCCATGTAGACCACAAAGTTTTCCCTTTGATGTAAGGGCCATAAAAAGGCCATAAAGGCCTTGTGAAACAAGATACTTTTTGTATAAACAGCGCATGCCTTGCTAACGACTGTGCCCTTGAAGAGGAACTAAAAGACTGATAAAAGGGGGAACATCCTGCCCTCGAAGGCACCAAAGACTGGGGAGTGCCGAAGAAACATGAAGTCAGGGAAAAACTGCGGTAACTAGGGAAAAGGTAAAGGCGGCAAGGGGGAGATCGCGACCACCGACTCAATACAAGACTGAAAAGACTTGCCCCCCCACGCCTGCAAGGAGCATGCGTGCTAATTTACATAGAACTAACCAATGACAAACGGAGTAGTAATTGCTAAACAATAAACATAAATTTGGGTGGGTTTTTACTAATCATGTAACAAGATAAATGTGCGGCGGTTCTTTAGTATAGTGTGCTAGCTTTGTGGAATAACCACCTAGCACCCATCTTTGCGCAAGCATGCAATAAAAATACTCTGCTCTGTGTGCATATTGGCGTCTTGCACACCGGTTAAACGACCCCACGCTTGTGGGATAACAGTTTTGGCGACCCAGGTGGGACTGTGCTGACAGCCTTGCCCGGTTCGTCTTGCTGCATCCAACAGGGAGAAGAGACCTGAGTGGACTCCAGCGTGCACCGACCCGTTGATCGGGGACTCCTTCAGCTCCTCTCCTGCAGTCGGGCAGTAAGAAACACAGCGGTGCAACGCTACTGGAAAGAGGATGGGGTGGTTTTTTTGGAATATGGGAAAAAGGGGGTAGGGGCAAGATCTGTCGGGAAGCAGGTAGCATTTGGTAACATTTGGTTCGTTTTGGGCTCTGCATAAGGCGTATCAGGAAAGATACGCGGCAGTAGCATAATTTTGTTTCTACACGTTGTTTTGGGTAACGAAGGGAGACGTCCCTCGTTTTGGTTTGTGTATGAAACGTTGGGTTAGGAAATTCTTTTTCGGTACCGATATGGGCACTGCTGCTTCCCAGGAGGCACCCCTTTGCTCTCCTCTAGGATGCATCCTGAAGAACTGGAATAAATTTGGGGGGGATCCCATGACTAAAAATAAGCTAAAATGATATTGTAATCAATGGTGGCCACAATATCAATTGGAAGATGGTGAAAAATGGCCTGAGAATGGATCCTTGAAATATAACACTATATTGCAATTAATGTTGTTTTGTCGGAGAACTGAAAAATGGGATGAAATACCTTAGGTGGATATGGTTTTTTTGCATTAAGAAATGATTGGGATGTTAGGAAGAAATGTGACTTAGTGGATTCTAAACATCAGATTGGAATATATGCGTTAAAAGAGAAAAAGGGAAAAACTACTTGTATGGAACTGAAACAATCCAGAAGGAATGTATAGTACTGTGAAAACTGTAATGATGACTCCTAATCCTAACTGGGGAGATGTACAGGCTCTCCTAGAATATTTGTTTACCACTGAGGAGAGGAGAATGATTTTAGAGAAGGCTAGAGAGGGACTGATCCAACAACAGGGGGGGTGCCTAATACCAATATGTACCTCCCAAAAGAGGATCCGGGGTGGGATCCAAACATTAATGAGGGATTACAGAGGGTAAAGGAATATCAGAAGATAATTTTGTATGGGATTCAACATGGAGTGCAAAAGCCTAAGAATTTATCTAAACTATATGAAGTAAGGCAGGGGGATAAGGAAACCCCGTTAGCCTTCTATGAGAGACTGTGTGAAGTAGCTCAAAAATGGACAGATCTGGATCCGGAAGATGATAGCAATTCAAAGTTATTTAACATGCTGTTTATTGGTCAAGCGGCAGTAGATATGAGAAAGAAATTACAAAAGGAAGAGGGTGCAGATGGCATGACAATCTCACAGTTACTGTCAATCGCATATAAGGTGTATAAAGTTTCCCCAGCCAATCCTCTGGTTCCAGTCAAGCTGGGGAATGAAATAATAGATTTTTAATTGATAGTGGAGCCACACATTCTGTAGTAACTAGTTGTAGGGGACCCTTAAGTAGAACTAAAATAAGCATTGTTGGTGCAACAGGGAAAAAGACTTTAAGGCTGTTTTTGCAACCTATGGAATGTTCAATTGGAAATACTAAATTAACTCATGAATTCCTTTATATGCCAGAATGCCCCTTACCATTGCTTGGACAGGATTTACTTTGTAAACTGAATGCACAACTATCTTTTTCTGAAGACTCTGTTCAGTTGCATATTCCTCCAGAGACTGCCTGGAAAGCCCAGATATGTTTGTTAACCGAGAAAGATCCTAACGAAGAAATGAATATTCCAGAGGAAGTACTGAATGTGGTCACACCTGTGGTATGGGCATCGAAGATACCTGGACGAGCGAAGAATGCGACCCTGGTAAAGATTAAACTGAATCCAGGAGCTCATCTGGTAAGAAAGAAACAATATCCCATTAAGCTGGAGGCCCGAAAAGGATTAGAACCTATAATAAGCTCCTTTTTAGAACATGGATTGTTACGGGAGTGTCAATTGGAATTTAATACTCCCATTCTACCTGTAAAGAAGCCCCATTCTTCTGAATATAGACTGGTACAGGACTTATGAGAAATTAATGCAAGGACAGTAGATGTTCACCCTGTGGTTCCAAATCCATATACCCTCCTTACTACAATCCATAACAGTAATACTTGTTTCACAGTGTTAGATTTAAAGGACGCCTTCTTCTGTGTACCTGTGGATGAGCAGAGCCAGGCCATCTTCGCCTTTGAATGGGAGAATCCAAGTACAGGATGAAAGACACAACTCTGCTGGACTGTCCTTCCCCAAGGATTCAAGAACAGCCCTACCTTGTTTGGTAACATACTAGCCAAAGAATTGGAACTGTGGCAAGATGATCCTGATGCTGTATCATTATTGCAATATGTTGATGATGTGCTAATTGGTTCTGACAGTTATGAGGTGTGACGGTGTGCTTCCCCTGCCCCCGACCTTTATCTCCTGTAACCCTGCTTAGGTGATAACCACCAGCGGTGATTGTAATGGATGCATCTGGTCATGATGGCTGCATCAGCTCAAAGTGAATTCAGGAGACAGATAACAACACAATAGCCTAGGGCTATTGTGCAATGCGCCCACCGAAGAAATTAAAACCTGTGGTCGGCATGCAAATATGACTATGGGTCAATCATCTTATCCCCATAAATAGTGAGCAGCCCAAGAGCCCTTTGAGCTCTCCTGCACGGCAGCGGGCTGCACGCCAGGATCTCCCCTTGAGCAGGGACGCCTCTCAAGGTTACTCCTCGAGGTTGAGAGATTCCTTGCCGCAACAGATCCTCGGTAAGTGACTAATAGCGTGCTAAACTTTGAAATCTTAGCTAAGTGATATAAAGGATTGATTGCGCATATATAATCCTTTAGATATAAACCGTTGACCAAGTCTGGGACTAGGACTGGATCTAGCCGCACCTAGACTCCTCTCTGAGAAGGAGTTTAGAAAGCAAGGGGATCCTTCTGAACCTCATGACTCAACGGGAGGGTCTCCTGACAGTTTTGTCTGACCCTGTCCTCTATGCAGTAAATAATCAAGTGTGCCTCGCCATCGAATCTTGTTAAACCACTGTCGCATTGAACTTTGTTAACTCCCTATTCTGTATCAATAAACTATATTTTTACTTCTCTCTTACGAGTGAAGTGCACTCTCACTCCATCCGCGACAAATTGGCGTAGTCGGCAGGATGGCAAGTAGTATCACTGATTATTTACAGAGGCATGGAGTGAATCCGAGTCCCAAATTCTCAGCAGAATGGACTCGTGACAATTGGCATAATTGGGAAGCCATTGAAGAACACCTAAAAGTAACTAGAGGCCACACAAAAGATGGAAAAGGGAAAGGAATTATCTGCAAGATGCTAGGTGGCTGTTTAGAAGCTGCACATCAGGAAAGAGACAACAGAAATAAAAAGGAGCAGGACCTAGAGAAAGAAATAGAAGGTAGAAAGGCAACTGAGTTGTTACTATCTTTAAAAATTGAACAACTGCAGAAACAGTTACAGGAGGAAAAGGAAAAAAGACAAAAGTTGGGAGAAAAGGTCGAGATGATGCTTATACAGGCTCCCCGCCCCGACATCGTACAGATTAGGAAACTAATAGTATCCCCTGAAGACTGGGATGGAGACATCTGGGGTGATCCCGATGACAGCGAGCCAGAAGATGACGACCCTTTGTTCCCCACAAATCCTCCTGAGTATGAAGCCAGACCCATTGTTAAAACAGAAAGAACTGTGGGTCCTCGGGTGGTCATCCGCGACATACTACGCGAACCATCCCTGGGATCCGTTGCAATTGACAAATTTGCAAGAGAGATATAGCAGAAAACCAGGTGAAACTGAAACGGAATACTTGTGGCGAGTATGCCTCAGTGGCGGTGACCGAATAATGTTGACTGAGGATGAAGCAAGTGGCTATTGGGGTCCGGGAGTTTTCTTAAATTTAGGACCTGACCCGACAAATACACCTCATTCTATCACCAGCCGAGTAGCTTATTGGGCTGGAGGAATAGACAGCATGGAGCGAGGTGAACCTTCCATAATTCCCATTAAATCTTTAAGTGAGCTCTCTACAGCCATCACAAAAGCCGCCTGTATACAAGCCATGCACAAACGAGGGTCCCATGATGTCCCACTGTCTGCTACAGTAGATTTCGCAATGTTAAAACCACTGATTAGAGGAGCCCCGGCAATTCTTAAATCCCATTTAGTTGCAAAAGGAGATGAGATCAAGAAAGACACAGAACACAATGAGGGACTAGGTGATAACGCTCAAAATGCCCACAAGCAGCTCCCTACCTGGGCAGAACTGATGCACGGCATTGTTAACTACAGCCGTGAGATGGGCTGGGACGATGCACCAGCTGAAAAACAAAACCTGAAGCCCCGGGGAGGAGATCACAAAGTAAGACCCATAAAACGGGGAACAGAAACTAGATCGAAGGGAAACAAATTTAAAAACCCCCAAACGGAATCTCAAGAACAGAGGAATGAGTTGTGGAGGAATGCATTAGCTTTAGGCATTCCCAGAGCTGCGATTCAAGGTCAACCTACTGGCATAATTTTGAGTCTAATTGAAGCATTTCAAAAACGAGATAACGGTGAAAGGAAGGAGCGTATCTCAACTCCTCCTGCACCACACCCCAGAAGGGGAGACAACCCCTTCCTCCCCCTTAGGGAGGAATTGCAGGACATGAAGTCAAAAACGGGTAGTGTCCGGAAGGCAATTGGGCCTGCCTGTCGGGAAAGTGGAGGCTTATCAGTGGATAAGTGATAACGGCCCATACATTTTAATTCCAGTTGGTCCTCAAAGACAATCGGTAAAGTTTTTAATAGATACGGGAGCACAAATTTCACTATTAACACAACAAGATGCCGAGAAGCTGGGTGTACAACCCAGACGGCAAAGAGTTAAAATTACCGGCGTGAACGGAGTGAGTGTTCAGTGCCAAACTGCCAAGGTCAATTTATGGCTCCCGGGCGAGAAGCGCATGTCGAGTACTCGCTTTGCAATTAAAGATCACCATGAAAATATTTTAGGTTTCGATGTTTTAAACGGACGAACCTGGCGCCTGCCGAACGGCAGCGTGTGGTCCTTCGGCTCGAACATCGATCCCAACCCCAGCAGAAGCCGGGAGGCTGCAGTGCGGGCACTGCGCGCAGCCCCTGCGCTCCCAGAGTCAAAAATCACTAACGTAGCGCAATATCCCATTTCTGCTGCGGCACGAAATGGAATTTCTGAAGTCATAGCTGATTTGGAGAAACGACAAATTATCTCCAGAACGCACTCCCATATAACTCACTCTGTCTGGCCCGTCCGGAAACCAGACGGGAGGTGGCGTTTAACTGTCGATTATCGGCGCCTGAACGCCAATACAGCCCCACTCACAGCTGCTGTGCCAAACATTGCCAACTTAACAGCTACTTTGCAAGCAGCTGCACATCCGTGGATGGCAGCCCTAGATGTAAAAGATATGTTCTTTATGGTTCCCTTAAAGGAGGAGGATAAAGAGATGTTTGCTTTCACTTGGGAGGGAATACAATACACCTTTAACAGACTCCCACAGGGGTATCAACATTCACCCACGATTGCTCATGCTGCGCTTTGCTGAACTTTTACAGACAGTCTCACTCCCCAAGAAGTGAAACTGTACCAATATATAGATGATATTCTGATTGGAGGAACTTGCCCTGAAAAGGTTGGGGAAGCAGCAGCAGCAGTATGGCAAGCACTAAATAAAGCAGAAATTGAGATTCCACCTGGAAAATGTCAGGGACCAAGCAAAGAAGTAAAATTTTTAGGTACTTGGTGGATAGCAGGCAGTGCAGTGATTCCTCCAGATACCTTAAGAAAAATTGAAGAGCTGCAAATGCCCCAATCAAGGAAGGAGTTACAACAATTAATGGGAACTTTAGGATATTGGAGGAAACATGTGCCTGGATTTTCTATCATTTCCCGTCCCTTATACTCACTCTTACGGAAAGGCAAACCCTGGGAGTGGAAATTAGAACATAAAGAGGCAGTCAAAACTCTAACTGAAGAGTTAAAAACATATCAGTCACTGGGACCAGTGCACCCCCGCGACCCTATTATAGCCGAATGGGGTTTCGCCGAACATGCTACTTACTGTAACCTGTTCCAAACTGGGCCCGATGGGCCAAAAGACCTTTATTGTTTAGCTCAACCGCATTTAAAGAAACAGAACAACGATACTCTGAATGGGAAAAGGGACTTTTATCTTTAGCCCGAGCAGTTAAACAAGTTGAGAAAATACATCAGGGACAACCTGTGCAAACTAGAGGACCATTTAATTTACTAGAAGCAATCCTAAAGGGGACTGCTCCCCAGAAGGAGTTGCACAAAACCCACTGTCCGAAAATGGTATGCCTACCTAACAGGAGTTGCAGAAAATATGCAACTAACTGAAGGACACACTAAGCTTTCCAAATTGCAGATGCCCATAAACACAGACCCTTTAGCATTACAACAACCTTTTAAACCTTCACCCATTCTGGATGCACCACCCTCACTGAGGGTACACCAACAGAAAACATTTGGTTTACAGATGCTTCAGCAAAAGGGTAAATGGTAAATGGCAATATAAGGCTGTTGCATTAGACATTACCACCGGCAACCAAGTAGTAGAAGAAGGTGAAGGCAGTGCACAAGTAGGAGAAATAAGAGCAGTTGTTTTGGCAGCACAGAATGGAGCAAAAATCATATATGTAGACTCCTATGCTGTGTGGGCCGGTGCCACACAGTGGCTCTGTCAATGGGAAACCTTGAATTGGGAAGTAAATAGATCCCCAGTTTGGAGAAACAAAGATTGGCAATTATTACTAGATATAGCCAGGAAAACACCTTTCAAGATGGGATGGGTAAAAGCTCATGCTAAAGATAATCAACCAGCCACAAAGTGGAATCAAAAGGTAGATGAGCTAACTAAAATGAGGAAAATCACCTTAAATCCTGAGTGGTATCGACTGGGAGAATGGTTACATCAAAACCTAGGCCACACAGGTAAAGAAGCACTTTACTTTGCTGCACAGAGTAAAGGCTGGCCTATAAACAGAAAATCTTCTGAAACTATTCTTACAGAATGTCCTCAGTGTAGATTGAAATTACAAGCAGATCATCCTGCTAAAGCACCACCTTTACATATCAATGAAGGGAAAACTTCATGGTCTACATGGCAAATTGATTATATCGGACCATTCAAATCCTCTGCAGGATATCGATACATCCTTACAGGAGTGGAAGTAGTCTCCGGCTTGCTTATGGCAACTAAATGTCGGAAAGCCGATGGGCGAAATACAGTGCGAGGGCTATCATTTTGGTTCTCAAATCTACCTACTCCTGATGTTATCCAGAGTGATAATGGCTCACACTTTTCGTGTAAGGAAGTGCAAGATTGGGCAAAACAAGAGGGAATTAGATGGGTATTCCACACCCCATACTACCCTCAATCAAATGGGATGGTAGAAAGAGCTAATGGCTTGTTGAAAAGGAGTCTCAAACCACAGGAAACTCAATGGGATACGAGACTTCCCAAAGTACTCCATCAATTAAATAATCAATATGGGCCTACTGGAAGCCCTGTAAGCCGAGCATTCTTTGTAAAACTGAGCTTAGCGCTCCACCTACTAGGAAAAGAGAATATCCAATGACATTACAGCCAGGACAGCCTGTGATGGTCAATTTACCATCCATCGGTACTGTGCCTATGACTTTAACTAAACCTCGTGGCCCACTTGCCTGGGAAGCTACTGATAGCAGTGGTGCAAAACACAGAATTAGTGCACGATGGATTTTTCCTTCTTCTTAATGGGGTAACCTGTTTGGACTCTCCCCACCGAAACAAGTCTCCATTTTCTCTTACAGCACCCCACAGGATGGCAGATGGAAATGCTGTGTTCATGTTACTATTCCAAACCCTAACAATGCTGCTCTTCTTAGCATGTGGTCAAAGAACCCTAGAATGGCCATGGTCCCAAGCTCGTGTTAAGTACACTGGAAGTATGGGAATACACTCTAGTAAGGGGGATTTAAAGCTTTCCACCGTGGTCATGCACGGAACTGAAACATACTTAGAAAACGAATGGAGCTGGGATAAAGATGAAGCTGATGATAAAGTTGCCCGGCTCCGAGGAACAGCAGGGAAAGAAATTAAAATAGGATGCCGGATGATCAATGGGTCTACCCATGAGAAGGCATCTCAGATTTCTGTGTACAACATTACATCAAGGCCAATAGCCAAAGATACGAAACTTTGCGCCTTTGAAAGACTGGACTGTTGGTACAATTTTACCTTAGTACAACCTGTTTTTGTAGTCTGCCTCTGGGCTCACCGTCGTGTGGGATTATCCTTTAAATTTAAAATAGACATTATTAAGCCTAGCACAACATCCGCCCTGACTGTAAAGGATGAGACAATTCTATCCCCACAAGTTTCTGAAGTTGGACCATATGTGATCAAAAATACAGGCCAACAACAAGTGTTATTTAATCCATCATGGTCTCTTAAACGAGTAGAACTACTGATGCAAAGTAATATCTCTGCAATCAAACCCACCTGTTCACCATTCCTAGGTACGTCCTATGCAGGATGGTTAGCATGGTTACAGGGGCGAACCCTCACCTCTCCAAGACGAACAAGGAGAGATGTGACCGGTATCATAGGGACAGGATTGGGAGTCTTAAATAGTATAGATGCCGAAGTACTCGTGAACAAACTGAGCACAACAACAAGTGATTTAAACAAATTAGAACACCCATTGCGGTCTTCTCTATTAGCATTGGGAACTAACCAATGGCTCTTATCTGATATATTACCTCAGTGGGAAAGAATTAATGAAAGGGACCACCAACTGATTGTGGATGCACTTGGTGTAGCCCAAACCAATGTTTCTCTAGCTCTTAGTTGTATCCAAGCTCAACTGTGGATGCAATCTATGGTAGCAGCAATTATAAGAGAAGGTGAAGAGGGCACCTTACCCACTGAAATTCGAAAGGTAATTTGGGATAATGCAACTAAATTTGAGAAAGAATTCCAATCCTGGTGGTATTTAGTCAATTTCACTTATGACCCCATTAGCAATAAGGCCACAGCTTTTGTCTTAACAATACACAATGCTTCGGTATATACCATATATCCAATCATTGCGTTGGGATTAAATCACAATGGAACTGTACTCTATCCATTAGAACATAGAGTATGGGCCCACCAAAATGGAAACAAATGGCAAACTGTTGATGTTAACGCATGCGTTGTACGGGAACAACAAGGATTTATTTGTGAGAGTAACACCATCAAAGCCCAAGACATCTGTCTTGACACTGAACAAAAAGTTTGTCATTTTGAAATACGACCTGATGAAGCCCCTGAAACTGTACTTGTGTATACTGGAAAAGGATGTGTTTGTATGAGAACCCTTTGTGATTTTATATTTGTAGATAACGTTACTGTAGATACAAGCAATCGCTCAAATATTTGTGTTTGTAACTTTACTAAAATTGTGGGATGTGACTTCAATTATTCAGCTCCTGTTACGTCTTATCAATTGTTACAATCTAACTATACATTGAGTCGAGATTTATTGCCTACCCCCATCGGAATGAATCTTACATTGGTGAAGAAACTACTACAACACGATGACCTGTGTCAACTGCTAGAACGCATACGAAACAATGGACACAAAACTCTAATCACCGCTTTGGGACTCCCGAATTTGAGGAAACCCTTCCAATTATATGTACATGAATGACAGCAAGTGGCATTAGGAGTTTTGACACAAAAATTGGGGAGCTGGAAAAGACCGATATAATAGTTAAAAAGTGCGCTGTTGCACCAATAACCCAAAAATTGCAAAGAAAATCATGGGAAGAATCGTAAAACAAGGAATAACTCCCAGGGAATACTGGCAAATAGATTTTACAGAATTGCCAAGGTGTAATCTGTATAAATGTTTATTGGTAATGGTAGACACCTTTTCTGGTTGGCCCGAAGCTTTCCCTTGTTGCACTAACAAGGCTAGGGAAGTGATTAAAATTTTACTGAAATAAATTATCCCCAGATTCGGTGTTCCAGAAGGCATATCCTCTGATAATGGACCCCACTTCATTGCAGAAATAGTGCAGGGAGTTTCTAGATTTCTAGACATTAAATGGGATTTGCATACCCCTTGGAGGCCACAGTCCAGCGGCAAAGTAGAAAGAATGACTCAAACTCTAAAAGGCAGATTTCTAAAGTGTGTCAGGAAACTCAAATGAAATGGGCAGATATTCTACCCATGGCATTAATGAGAGTACAAATTACACCCAGAGTTAGGGAAGGTGTGAGTCCATTTGAGATCCTGTATGGGAAACCATATCCAACCAATCATTTAACCACAAAGGGAGACCAAATGCATATAAAGGGACAGGCTGTAATTAAAGAGTATTTGATCTCTCTCTCGCAGAATTTATCCTCCCTGCATAGGTACCTAAACCAGAAGACTCCCATTCCCTTGGACACTCCAGTACACCCATTCCAGCCAGGAGACACGGTCTACGTACGAACCTGGAAAGATGAGCCCTTGAAAGAAAAGTGGAAAGGACCTTATACAGTGCTATTAAAAACTTATACAGCGGTAAAGGTGAATGGGATCGACTCCTGGATTCATTATACTAGAGTAAAGAAGGCACCAGACCAAGACAAGTGGACCTCTATGCCAAATGCAGAACTGAAACTCCGACTAATCAGGGACTGTCGATGAATTGCATCAAGGTTTTTCTTTTAGAAAACCACTATTGAAATTACTCCTAGGACACTCTTGGAAAGCGTTATTAATTTAGCATGGTTGCAATGAAAATTGTATCTCTGATATTGATTAACCTAGCATTTACTTTTTGTAACAGAAATCTAGTCTTAAAACTTGTCCAATCCTTTGGAAGAATCCATAACGTCAGCAGTATAATGGCCTGTTCACCGTTACCTAAATCTGCAGCCGATCCCCTCAAATGGGGAATTTTAACTTTAGATTTAAACTGAAGCTTTCCTCAGTCTCCAAATTACCTCCTTTCAGAGTCAAATGTGGTTGTACAATCTGACAGGACAAGTAGAACTATTAGCGAATGCAACCAGAGCAGGATTACAAGATTTAAACACTCAATTACAGGAAACTTCAAAGATGACATTGCAGAATAGGCTAAACTTATTACATGAACACAGGGTACGTGGGTACCTAAATCTGAAAAACAAAGGTTGTTGCATCCATATCCCCAATATAACTGAACATTTAGACCAACAAATAGATGAAATAAAACAAGTGGCAAAATCAAGTAAAGGTATTCAGGCCTCTAAACAAAATATTACAAAGTTTTGGATTCTCCCTAACTGGATGGTTGGTAAGTTTACTTCAAATGATAATTATAATTGTACTCATCATGATAATCATCTGTATTGTTGTTAGTCATGCCTTAAAATGTGTTAGATGACTAATTGTACAAGTTACTACTGGAAAGAATATACTATTAAGGAGAACTAATAATGAGACATATGAGGACTATGAAGAAAAGTCTCATAGTCTCAAAGGGGGGAATTGTAGTCTAACAGGAGCTGGTGGAAGGCCAGCACTTATGTAAAGCTGATAAGGGGATTCAGGCTGGAACACGGAATGTCTAAACAAGAATTACTGTCCTTGGGAGTAAAGCACATCCTGGAGAAATATGCAAGCTAATTAAGATGTTTTGGGAACCATCTGAAACAACTAGTAGAAGTGTGATAAGAAGCACCCTCATGCAAACTATCCTCATTATAATACTAAAAGTCACACCCCTCGAGCTGGAGACCCCGGCCCAAGCAGAGACCCTCACCTTTGAGCATGCGCAGAATATTAAAGTAGCACTGTAGCTTTAAGTTGAAATAAGAGAAATGTAGACCAAATGAAAACTGCTTTGTGTAATTACTTATGCATATGCATAACTGGACTGTATAAATACTGTACCTGCATGACCGAACTTTGTGCTAGCTTTGTGGAGCTACCACCTAGCACCCATCTCTGCGCAGACATGAAATAAAATACCTCTGCCCTGGGTGTATATTGGCATCCTGCACACTGGGTAAATGACCTCACACTTGTGGGATAACAACTTCAGGCTGTGTATCACAAAGAACAGAAGCCCCAAAGTCACTAATCATTTTGAATGCTCAGACTAGTACCTTGTAAGTGCCATGGTATATAAAACAAATTATTTTAAGAGTGCAGGTTCTATGTAATGTCAATTTAAAGACAATTAGGATACATGTGATCCCTGTGGTATATTCTGTATGATAAAATTAGGAATATATATTCTAAAAAAAATATGGGGTGTATATAAAAGCTAGTGAGGATGAATGAAGTCACAATGTGCAAAGGACCAGAGAGGCAGATTCCAGGTGATTCTGGCTTGATATCAGTTGGCCCAAAATGGATGACTGACCTGGTGGGAAATGGGCAAAGCTCTATTTTATGACTCGATTATCCGACTTAGTACAGTCAGATGCTCCTGTTGGACATTGCTATTTCACAACAATGCAATTTGTTAGCATCACTTTTCACTTAACATTTATCTCATGGGTAATCTGAAGGTCGCTAGTACAATGGGGTTCCTCGGCTGAGTACAGGTAGAATGATCCTTTCCCAAACACCTCCAAAGTCCTATTTAAGGCATTCCAGCTAAAACAGGCACAGAACTAGGGCAAGGGAGGCATCTGCCTCTGAAATAGATGGAAGAGCCTCTGCTCTTTCTCCCAACCTCCAACAAAATTCCTGAGTCATTTTGCTTTCATCAGCACTGTGTAGGATGAATGGCTTGGGGAAACTCAATTGTCCCACTTGAGCTGGTGATAACAATCACCAGTCTCAGGAGAAATATTTGGCAAGGCCAAATTTGGCATTTTACCAAAAGGGACTATTTTTCTCTTCTGTTTTTACTCTGAGTACTTTTCCATTTCTCACAGCAGTTTTCTATACTAGGTTGACTATTATAGCCAAATACCGATACTAGCAGTATCTGAGGCATGTCGTATTGAGTGTAAAAGTTAAAAAAAAAAAAAGTTTATATTTCTTTCATTTATATTATGACAGTAGTTGCATGCTTTGCTACTTCTAAATAAACAATACCATGTCCTGAATCTCTGCTCAAATGGTTACAACTTTGTGAAACAAACAATGGAGTTACTGTGTAGCAGTTAAGAGTAAATGCTAAAGCTCCCTCCAATTAAATTTTTAAAGTGTGAGCATACTATACAATAAAGCTCTCTAGCTCTCTGATGGTGATGCACCGCAGCTTCAGAAGGACAATGAGTCAACATCTCCTCCCATTAAAAAGGAGAAAAACAAACAGCTTCTGGAAAGAATTGTAGCAAAATGCCTTCATGACTTTATCATGAATATATGCGTTAAAAGAGAAAAAGGGAAAAACTACTTGTATGGAACTGAAACAATCCAGAAGGAAAGTATAGTACTGTGAAAACTGTAATGATGACTCCTAATCCTAACTGGGGAGATGTACAGGCTCTCCTAGAATATTTGTTTACCACTGAGGAGAGGAGAATGATTTTAGAGAAGGCTAGAGAGGGACTGATCCAACAACAGGGGGGGTGCCTAATACCAATATGTACTTCCCAAAAGAGGATCCGGGGTGGGATCCAAACACAAGTGAGGGATTACAAAGGGTAAAGGAATATCAGAAGTTAGTTTTATATGAGATTCAACATGGAGTGCAAAAGCCTAAGAATTTATCTAAACTATATGAAGTAAGGCAGGGGAATAAGGAAACCCGAAGTGTGGTTTAGTGCCAGTCGGCAATTAAGTACCACACAGCCGCTCGCTCACCCTCCCCCTTCCCACCGGGAGGAGGGAGGGTGAGCGAGCGGCTGTGTGGTACTTAATTGTTTTAAGTTTTCTTACTTTTGCTCTTCCGATTCTCTCCCCGCTCCCGGTGGGAGGGGGGAGAGAATCGGAAGAGCAAAAGTAAGAAAACTTGTGGGTTGAGATAAGAACAGTTTAATAACTGGAACAAAATAATAATAATAAGAAATTGTAATGAGAAGGAAAACAACAAGGTAGCGAGAGAGGAACAAAACCCAAGGGAAAAAAAAACCAAAACAGTGATACAACCGCTCACCACCTGTCGACTGACGACTGACGAGTTTGCCTCTGTGCTGCCAATTGTTCTGCTTCCATTTCTGTAACCACCCCCACAGGGCATTTGCCACCATCCATGAGTCAGTATAGAGATAGAGCACTGGCCACTTTTCTCATTCAGCAATGTCTAAAGCCAGATGGATGGCCTTTACTTCTGCAAATTGGCTCAATTCACCATCTCCTTCAGCAGTTTCTACCACTTGTCATATAGGACTCCATACAGCAGCTTTCCATCTCCCATGTTTTCCTACAAGACGACAGGACCCATCAGTGAACAGGGCATATTGCTTCTCATTTTCTGGTAGTTTATTGTACAGTGGGGCCTCCTCAGCACGCGTCACCTCCTCCTCTGGTGATATTCCGAAATCTTTGCCTTCTGGCCAGTCCATGATTACTTCCAAGATTCCTGGGTGATTGGGGTTTCCTATCTGAGCCCGTTGTGTGATCAGTGCAACCCACTTACTCCACGTAGCATCCGTTGCATGATGTGTAGAGGGGACCCTCCCTTTGAACATCCAGCCAAGTACTGGCAGCCGGGGTGCCAGGAGGAGCTGTGCTTCAGTACCAACCACTTCCGAAGCAGCTCGAACCCCTTCATATGCTGCCAATGTCCCTTTCTCAGTTGGAGTATAGCAGGCCTCGGATCCTCTGTATCCCCGACTCCAAAACCCTAGGGGTCGACCTCGAGTCTCCCCTGGTGCTTTCTGCCAGAGGCTCCAGGTAGGGCCATTCTCCCCGGCTGCGGTGTAGAGCACATTTTTTACATCTTGCCCTGCCCGGACTGGCCCAAGGGCTACTGCGTGAACTATCTCCCGTTTAATTTGTTCAAAGGCTTGTTGCTGCTCAGGGCCCCATTTGAAATCGTTCTTCTTCCGGGTCACTTGGTAGAGAGGGCTTAAGATCAGACTGTGATTTGGAATATGCATTCTCCAAAAACCCACAACGCCTAAGAAAGCTTGTGTTTCCTTTTTGCTAGTTGGTGGGGACATGGCTGTTATTTTGTTAATCACATCCATTGGGATCTGACGACATCCATCTTGCCATTTTATTCCTAAAGACTGGATCTCCTGTGCAGGTCCCTTGACCTTACTTTGTTTTATGGCAAAACCGGCTTTCAGGAGGATCTGGACTATTTTCTGCCCTTTCTCAAAAACTTCTTCTGCTGTATTGCCCCACACGATAATGTCATCAATGTATTGCAGATGTTCTGGAGCTTCACTCTGCTCCAGTGCCATCTGGGTCAGTCCATGGCAAATGGTAGGGCTGTGTTTCCACCCCTGGGGCAATCGATTCCAAGTGCACTGAACGCCCCTCCAAGTGAAAGCAAACTGTGGCCTGCACTCTGCTGCCAAAGGGATTGAGAAAAACGCATTAGCGATATCAATTGTAGCATACCATTTGGCTGCTTTTGACTCCAGTTCGTATTGAAGTTCCAGCATGTCTGGCACAGCAGCACTCAGCGGCGGCGTGACTTCATTCAGGCCACGATAGTCTACTGTCAGTCTCCACTCTCCATTAGACTTTTGCACTGGCCATATAGGACTGTTAAAAGGTGAACGACTCTTACCGATCACTCCTTGGATCTCCAGTCGATGAATCAGTTTATGGATGGGAATCAGGGAGTCTCGGTTGGTGCGATATTGCCTCCGGTGCACTGTTGTGGTAGCAATGGGCACCTGTTGTTCTTCAACCCTCAGCAACCCCACAACAGAAGGGTCCTCTGAGAGACCAGGCAAGGTAGACAGCTGCTTTATTTCCTCCGTCTCCAAGGCAGCTATACCAAAAGCCCACCGGTACCCTTTTGGGTCCTTGAAATACCCTCTCCTGAGGTAGTCTATGCCAAGGATGCACGGAGCCTCTGGGCCAGTCACAATGGGGTGCTTTTGCCACTCATTCCCAGTTAGGCTCTCTTCGGCCTCCAATACAGTTAGCTGTTGGGATCCCCCTGTCACTCCAGAAATACAGATGGGTTCTGCCCCTGTATAGCTTGATGGCATTAGGGTACACTGTGCACCGGTGTCTGCTTGAGCCTTATACTCCTGTGGGTCTGATGTGCCAGGCCATCGAATCCACACAGTCCAGTAAACCCGGTTGTCCCTTTCCTCCACCTGGCTGGAGGCAGGGCCCCTCTAGTTCTGGTCATGATATGCATTACCTATTTCTTGTATATAAGAGTCAGGAGCTCCTTCATTAAAATCAGGAGTAAGATCAGCCCTTTTACTCTGTCTGGGGAACTGTCCACTGGAAACCGGAGCAGCAATTTTCCTGGAAGAACCCCCTTTGGGGATTGTTTTTCTTTGCAACTCACGTGCCCTTGCCTCTAGGGTCGAGGTAGGTTTTCCATCCCATTTCCTCATGTCCTCTCCGTGGTCACGCAGGTAAAACCATAGGGTGCCCCGTGGTGTGTACCCTCTATATCCTCTCTCTTGAGCAGAGGAATGCTGACCCCTAATAGCTGAGATACTGGTCTGTACAGGTGGAAAGTAGGACCTATCTATCCTCTTTGAGTCGCTGGACCTTCCGGGACAGTTTCTCCACAGCCGAGACAAGGGAGGAAGAGATACTTTCTTCGTATTCCCAGAGGTGACTAGCCGCTTCATCCACTGTTGCACCCTCCCCGTCTTTCCAGTTCAGTATTGCCAATGACTTGGCACACGACGATGGTGCGTTCCGTACCAACTTCCGCCACATACGTCGTGTGCACTGGACCTCATCTGGATCTTCAGGTAACCACTCGTCCTCCAGGTCACCATAAATCACCTCCAGCATGGCTAATTCCCTCAGGTACTGGATTCCTCTCTCCATGGTGGTCCATTTCTCGGGGTGATATACAACATCTTTCTTGAAGGGATACCTTTCTTTTATAGCTGAAAGGAGTTGCCTCCAGAGGCTGAGGGCTGGTGCCCCTTTTCCAATCACTTTGTCAATGCCCCCTTCCCTAGAAATAGATCCCAGCTGTTTGGCTTCCTTACCCTCTAATTCCAGGCTACTGGCCCCGCTATCCCAGCATCGGAGCAGCCAGGTGACAATGTGCTTGCCTGGACGACGGCTGAAATCTTTCCGCATATCTCGCAGCTCACTCAGGGATAGGGATCGGGTAGTTTCTGTCTCATCCACAACTTCTTCCTCTTCCTCTCCTTGTGATGGCCCTGGTCTTTCAGACCAAGATACAGAAAAGTTATTGTAACGAAGGAGGAAATATTGTAGAAGAAAGTAGCGAAGGTGCCATTCTGCATTTCTTCCATAAAAAAGCTGTCAGGGGAAGAAGTATAATTGCTAATTGTCTCCATAAGTTGTTACCCGACATACAATAATGGCTTCAGTACAGCACTTAGATACCAAAATAAACCCAAGCTCACTGTTTTAATAACAAATCTCACAGGCAAAACATCCCCAATTAAAGCAGAGCACAGCAAACTGCAAAAACCAACACCGATCTTTAACATGGACAGCAAAAAAATGAGCATGGTGCAGATCAGGTAAACCAATATCGAGAAGAGATGAATCAATATCGTGGCCCGCAACTACTAACAGATCTAAATTCCTTAATACGCTCTGGTTAATCTGTTATTATCTCAAACCCTTCGTTCCCCACGTTGGGCGCCAACAAGGACTGTTGTGGTTTAGCCCCAGCTGGCAATTAAGTACCACACAGCCGCTTGCTCACCCTCCCCCCTCCCGGTGGGATGGGGGAGAGAATTGGAAGAGCAAAAGAAAGAAAACTCGTGGGTTGAGATAAGAACAGTTTAATAATTGGAACAAAATAATAATAATAACAATAATAACAACAACAATAATAATAATAATAACAATAATAATAATAAATAATTGTAACGAGAAGGAAACCAACAAGAGAGCGAGAGAGGAACAAAACCCAAGGGAAAAAAATAAGCACCCAGTGTAAGCACCGCTTAGCAACAGCCAAAACATCAACGTGTTATCAATATTATTCTCATACTAAAATCCAAAGCACAGCACTATACCAGCTACTAGGAAGAAAATTAACTCTATCCCAGCCAAAACCAGGACACTTTCTTACTGGGATCATAATGGACCAGCATCTCCTGGCGGAAAACATCTGCTTCTTGAGAAAGTGCCTCTATTGCTAGTGCCACATTCAAAGTGTACAGGGTAGTTTGCTTTTGTTTTCTCTGAAGCTTGTCATTTGATCAAACAGATCTTCTAGCACACAATATTTATGTGTATGTCGGCTTGGTTGTTTGTTTTTCCTTTTTAAATGATGCCTAACATGTATCTGTCCCATAAACAACTTTGGCCTGAATCTCTCTCTTCCACTTATCCTGAGAGGACAATGAGGATTATCAACAGAGTAAACTATGGTAGTTTAGGCATACAGATCTTGGAAAATAAGTTGGGTTTAGATAAAAACTTTGCCCTGTGGAAGGCAAAATGGAATCCCACATGGTGGGATGGCTTGCATGACTGGAGTGTTGCAATGGAGGGCTACAGGCTCTTTTGGAAGGACAGGATGTGAAGACGAGGAGGGGGAGTTGCCCTTTATGCGAGAGAACAGCTTGAATGCATGGAGCTCTGCCTGGGGATGGATGATGAGCCAACTGAGAGCTTATGGGTAAAGATTAAAGAGCAGACCAATATGGATGACATTGTAGTGGACATTTGCTATAGGCCACCTGACCAGGAAGAACAAGCGGATGAGGACTTTTACAGACAGCTAGGAGCAGCCTCATGCTCACAGTCTACAGTGAAACAGAAATAATATTCTCATGAGAACTTCTTCCTGCACTTTTTCATAAAGGCAAGGCCACACAGGTGGTGTAACTGTCAGTACCAAGTGGGAGCTGCCTGCAGGCTCCTCTGTTACAATGAGCTGGCTGAGTTTATCCTGCAGCCAAGGGACGTGTGCAACACAACACAGGACTGGGCCTACTCAGGTTAAGTGAGGAGTTAAGTGATCCACAATACAATCAACGTACAGTGGTCTTCCGGACAGGATCACTACAGGAGCCAACGAGGAGAGCTGCTCTGCTTCAGCTCCTCATACTCCTCATACTCCTAAACAAGGAGGGGCTTGTTGGGGATGTGAAGGTCAAAGGCAGTTTTGGCTGCAGTGACCATGAGATGGTGGAGTTCAGGATCCTGAGGGCAGGGAGAAGGGTGAAAAGCAAGCTCACAACCCTGGACTTCAGGAGAGCAGACTTTGGCCTCTTCAGACATCTGCTTGGAAGAGTCCCATGGGATAAGACCCCGGAGGGAAGAGGGGCACAAGAAAACTGGTTACTATTCAGGCATCACCTCCTCCAAGCTCAAGAGCGGTCCATCCCAATGAATAGGAAGACAGGAAAAAATGCCAGGAGGCCTACGTAGATGAACAAGGAGCTCCTGGCAAAACTCAAAACCAAAAAGGAAGCGTACACAGGGTGGAAGCTGTCATGACCTAAAGGATTACCCGGCATCTGGGTGTGTAAAGATCGTGACCGTGGGTTCATAGGATTCCGTAATACGCAAGGACACGCAGGCTTTATCTTTTAAATTTCTTTACTTTATTACAGATTACCACAAATACCACACAAATCACCACTAGTAAATATATTACCACAAAAATCAGCACTAGCAAGTATACCTATGACTAATAAAGTGAATATATATATATCAAGCTATTACAAATTACTATCAGCAATAAATAATATAGTATCAATCAACAGTATAGTAACAATCAATAGTATAGCAACAACCAATAACAGCAACAACCAAGTAGGTATACACTATTACAGGTTACTACAAACTTATAATTAGTGAAGCAAACTTAGTGAAGCAAAATTAGTGAATCAACAATAACAACAGATATACGTATGTGGTGGGTTGACCTTGGCTGCCCACCAAGCCACTCGATCACTCCCCGTCCTCAACTGGATGGGGGGAGAAAATACGACGAAAGGCTCGTGGGTTGAGATAAGGACAGGGAGATCACTCAGCAATTACCATCACGGGCAAAACAGACTCGACTTGGGGAAATTAATTTAATTTATTGCCAATTAACAACAGAGTAGGATAATGAGAAATAAGAACAAAAATCTAAAAACACCTTCCCCTCACCCCTCCCTTCTTCTCAGGCTCAACTTCACTCCCAACTTCTCTACCTCCTCCCCGTCCAAGCGGCGGGGGTTGCGGTTAGTTCATTAGGTGTTGTCTCTGCCGCTCCTTCCTCCTCACTGTGTTCCACTGCTCCAGCATGGGGTCCCTCCCACGGGAGACAGTCCTCCACGACCTTCTCCAGCGTGGGTCCTTTCCACGGGGTGCAGTGGAACTTCAGGAACAGACTGCTCCAGCATGGGATCCTCTCCGCCAGGTCACAAGTCCTGCCAGAAGACCTGCTCCAGCATGGGCTCTTCTTCGCGGGGCCACAGGTCGTGCCAGGAGCCTGCTCCAGTGCGGGCTCTCCACGGGGTCACAGCTTCCTTCAGGGCACATCCACCTGCTGTGGCATATCATAATGAAAATAACACAGCAGCATTTACTACAGGCCTGTAAGAATAGGAAACAGTGTGTTAGAAGTACTTAGTAACGCATTCTTCCAGGTCAATTCTTTTTTTAATTTGCTTTCTCAGTAATCAGACTATTGTCACATTTTCATCATAGTACTTTTCCACCTTTTTTAACCATATTGTCTTTCAGGCCTGTGTTTCTACTTTCAGAGTGATCTGTCATGAAGGCATTTTGCTACAATTCTTTCCAGAAGCTGTTTGTTTTTCTCCTTTTTAATGGGAGGAGATGTTGACTCATTGTCCTTCTGAAGCTGCGGTGCATCACCATCAGAGAGCTAGAGAGCTTTATTGTATAGTATGCTCACACTTTAAAAATTTAATTGGAGGGAGCTTTAGCATTTACTCTTAACTGCTACACAGTAACTCCATTGTTTGTTTCACAAAGTTGTAACCATTTGAGCAGAGATTCAGGACATGGTATTGTTTATTTAGAAGTAGCAAAGCATGCAACTACTGTCATAATATAAATGAAAGAAATATAAACTTTTTTTTTTTTTAACTTTTACACTCAATACGACATGCCTCAGATACTGCTAGTATCGGTATTTGGCTATAATAGTCAACCTAGTATAGAAAACTGCTGTGAGAAATGGAAAAGTACTCAGAGTAAAAACAGAAGAGAAAAATAGTCCCTTTTGGTAAAATGCCAAATTTGGCCTTGCCAAATATTTCTCCTGAGACTGGTGATTGTTATCACCAGCTCAAGTGGGACAATTGAGTTTCCCCAAGCCATTCATCCTACACAGTGCTGATGAAAGCAAAATGACTCAGGAATTTTGTTGGAGGTTGGGAGAAAGAGCAGAGGCTCTTCCATCTATTTCAGAGGCAGATGCCTCCCTTGCCCTAGTTCTGTGCCTGTTTTAGCTGGAATGCCTTAAATAGGACTTTGGAGGTGTTTGGGAAAGGATCATTCTACCTGTACTCAGCCGAGGAACCCCATTGTACTAGCGACCTTCAGATTACCCATGAGATAAATGTTAAGTGAAAAGTGATGCTAACAAATTGCATTGTTGTGAAATAGCAATGTCCAACAGGAGCATCTGACTGTACTAAGTCGGATAATCGAGTCATAAAATAGAGCTTTGCCCATTTCCCACCAGGTCAGTCATCCATTTTGGGCCAACTGATATCAAGCCAGAATCACCTGGAATCTGCCTCTCTGGTCCTTTGCACATTGTGACTTCATTCATCCTCACTAGCTTTTATATACACCCCATATTTTTTTAGAATATATATTCCTAATTTTATCATACAGAATATACCACAGGGATCACATGTATCCTAATTGTCTTTAAATTGACATTACATAGAACCTGCACTCTTAAAATAATTTGTTTTATATACCATGGCACTTACAAGGTACTAGTCTGAGCATTCAAAATGATTAGTGACTTTGGGGCTTCTGTTCTTTGTGATACACAGCCTGAAGTTGTTATCCCACAAGTGTGAGGTCATTTACCCAGTGTGCAGGATGCCAATATACACCCAGGGCAGAGGTATTTTATTTCATGTCTGCGCAGAGATGGGTGCTAGGTGGTAGCTCCACAAAGCTAGCACAAAGTTCGGTCATGCAGGTACAGTATTTATACAGTCCAGTTATGCATATGCATAAGTAATTACACAAAGCAGTTTTCATTTGGTCTACATTTCTCTTATTTCAACTTAAAGCTACAGTGCTACTTTAATATTCTGCGCATGCTCAAAGGTGAGGGGTCTCTGCTTGGGCCGGGGTCTCCAGCTCGAGGGGTGTGACTTTTAGTATTATAATGAGGATAGTTTGCATGAGGGTGCTTCTTATCACACTTCTACTAGTTGTTTCAGATGGTTCCCAAAACATCTTAATTAGCTTGCATATTTCTCCAGGATGTGCTTTACTCCCAAGGACAGTAATTCTTGTTTAGACATTCCGTGTTCCAGCCTGAATCCCCCTTATCAGCTTTACATAAGTCCTGGCCTTCCACCAGCTCCTGTTAGACTACAATTCCCCCCTTTGAGACTATGAGACTTTTCTTCATAGTCCTCATATGTCTCATTATTAGTTCTCCTTAATAGTATATTCTTTCCAGTAGTAACTTGTACAATTAGTCATCTAACACATTTTAAGGCATGACTAACAACAATACAGATGATTATCATGATGAGTACAATTATAATTATCATTTGAAGTAAACTTACCAACCATCCAGTTAGGGAGAATCCAAAACTTTGTAATATTTTGTTTAGAGGCCTGAATACCTTTACTTGATTTTGCCACTTGTTTTATTTCATCTATTTGTTGGTCTAAATGTTCAGTTATATTGGGGATATGGATGCAACAACCTTTGTTTTTCAGATTTAGGTACCCACGTACCCTGTGTTCATGTAATAAGTTTAGCCTATTCTGCAATGTCATCTTTGAAGTTTCCTGTAATTGAGTGTTTAAATCTTGTAATCCTGCTCTGGTTGCATTCGCTAATAGTTCTACTTGTCCTGTCAGATTGTACAACCACATTTGACTCTGAAAGGAGGTAATTTGGAGACTGAGGAAAGCTTCAGTTTAAATCTAAAGTTAAAATTCCCCATTTGAGGGGATCGGCTGCAGATTTAGGTAACGGTGAACAGGCCATTATACTGCTGACGTTATGGATTCTTCCAAAGGATTGGACAAGTTTTAAGACTAGATTTCTGTTACAAAAAGTAAATGCTAGGTTAATCAATATCAGAGATACAATTTTCATTGCAACCATGCTAAATTAATAACGCTTTCCAAGAGTGTCCTAGGAGTAATTTCAATAGTGGTTTTCTAAAAGAAAACCTTGATGCAATTCATCGACAGTCCCTGATTAGTCGGAGTTTCAGTTCTGCATTTGGCATAGAGGTCCACTTGTCTTGGTCTGGTGCCTTCTTTACTCTAGTATAATGAATCCAGGAGTCGATCCCATTCACCTTTACCGCTGTATAAGTTTTTAATAGCACTGTATAAGGTCCTTTCCACTTTTCTTTCAAGGGCTCATCTTTCCAGGTTCGTACGTAGACCGTGTCTCCTGGCTGGAATGGGTGTACTGGAGTGTCCAAGGGAATGGGAGTCTTCTGGTTTAGGTACCTATGCAGGGAGGATAAATTCTGCGAGAGAGAGATCAAATACTCTTTAATTACAGCCTGTCCCTTTATATGCATTTGGTCTCCCTTTGTGGTTAAATGATTGGTTGGATATGGTTTCCCATACAGGATCTCAAATGGACTCACACCTTCCCTAACTCTGGGTGTAATTTGTACTCTCATTAATGCCATGGGTAGAATATCTGCCCATTTCATTTGAGTTTCCTGACACACTTTAGAAATCTGCCTTTTTAGAGTTTGAGTCATTCTTTCTACTTTGCCGCTGGACTGTGGCCTCCAAGGGGTATGCAAATCCCATTTAATGTCTAGAAATCTAGAAACTCCCTGCACTATTTCTGCAATGAAGTGGGGTCCATTATCAGAGGATATGCCTTCTGGAACACCGAATCTGGGGATAATTTATTTCAGTAAAATTTTAATCACTTCCCTAGCCTTGTTAGTGCAACAAGGGAAAGCTTCGGGCCAACCAGAAAAGGTGTCTACCATTACCAATAAACATTTATACAGATTACACCTTGGCAATTCTGTAAAATCTATTTGCCAGTATTCCCTGGGAGTTATTCCTTGTTTTACGATTCTTCCCATGATTTTCTTTGCAATTTTTGGGTTATTGGTGCAACAGCGCACTTTTTAACTATTATATCGGTCTTTTCCAGCTCCCCAATTTTTGTGTCAAAACTCCTAATGCCACTTGCTGTCATTCATGTACATATAATTGGAAGGGTTTCCTCAAATTCGGGAGTCCCAAAGCGGTGATTAGAGTTTTGTGTCCATTGTTTCGTATGCGTTCTAGCAGTTGACACAGGTCATCGTGTTGTAGTAGTTTCTTCACCAATGTAAGATTCATTCCGATGGGGGTAGGCAATAAATCTCGACTCAATGTATAGTTAGATTGTAACAATTGATAAGACGTAACAGGAGCTGAATAATTGAAGTCACATCCCACAATTTTAGTAAAGTTACAAACACAAATATTTGAGCGATTGCTTGTATCTACAGTAACGTTATCTACAAATATAAAATCACAAAGGGTTCTCATACAAACACATCCTTTTCCAGTATACACAAGTACAGTTTCAGGGGCTTCATCAGGTCGTATTTCAAAATGACAAACTTTTTGTTCAGTGTCAAGACAGATGTCTTGGGCTTTGATGGTGTTACTCTCACAAATAAATCCTTGTTGTTCCCGTACAACGCATGCGTTAACATCAACAGTTTGCCATTTGTTTCCATTTTGGTGGGCCCATACTCTATGTTCTAATGGATAGAGTACAGTTCCATTGTGATTTAATCCCAACGCAATGATTGGATATATGGTATATACCGAAGCATTGTGTATTGTTAAGACAAAAGCTGTGGCCTTATTGCTAATGGGGTCATAAGTGAAATTGACTAAATACCACCAGGATTGGAATTCTTTCTCAAATTTAGTTGCATTATCCCAAATTACCTTTCGAATTTCAGTGGGTAAGGTGCCCTCTTCACCTTCTCTTATAATTGCTGCTACCATAGATTGCATCCACAGTTGAGCTTGGATACAACTAAGAGCTAGAGAAACATTGGTTTGGGCTACACCAAGTGCATCCACAATCAGTTGGTGGTCCCTTTCATTAATTCTTTCCCACTGAGGTAATATATCAGATAAGAGCCATTGGTTAGTTCCCAATGCTAATAGAGAAGACCGCAATGGGTGTTCTAATTTGTTTAAATCACTTGTTGTTGTGCTCAGTTTGTTCACGAGTACTTCGGCATCTATACTATTTAAGACTCCCAATCCTGTCCCTATGATACCGGTCACATCTCTCCTTGTTCGTCTTGGAGAGGTGAGGGTTCGCCCCTGTAACCATGCTAACCATCCTGCATAGGACGTACCTAGGAATGGTGAACAGGTGGGTTTGATTGCAGAGATATTACTTTGCATCAGTAGTTCTACTCGTTTAAGAGACCATGATGGATTAAATAACACTTGTTGTTGGCCTGTATTTTTGATCACATATGGTCCAACTTCAGAAACTTGTGGGGATAGAATTGTCTCATCCTTTACAGTCAGGGCGGATGTTGTGCTAGGCTTAATAATGTCTATTTTAAATTTAAAGGATAATCCCACACGACGGTGAGCCCAGAGGCAGACTACAAAAACAGGTTGTACTAAGGTAAAATTGTACCAACAGTCCAGTCTTTCAAAGGCGCAAAGTTTCGTATCTTTGGCTATTGGCCTTGATGTAATGTTGTACACAGAAATCTGAGATGCCTTCTCATGGGTAGACCCATTGATCATCCGGCATCCTATTTTAATTTCTTTCCCTGCTGTTCCTCGGAGCCGGGGAACTTTATCATCAGCTTCATCTTTATCCCAGCTCCATTCGTTTTCTAAGTATGTTTCAGTTCCGTGCATGACCACGGTGGAAAGCTTTAAATCCCCCTTACTAGAGTGTATTCCCATACTTCCAGTGTACTTAACACGAGCTTGGGACCATGGCCATTCTAGGGTTCTTTGACCACATGCTAAGAAGAGCAGCATTGTTAGGGTTTGGAATAGTAACATGAACACAGCATTTCCATCTGCCATCCTGTGGGGTGCTGTAAGAGAAAATGGAGACTTGTTTCGGTGGGGAGAGTCCAAACAGGTTACCCCATTAAGAAGAAGGAAAAATCCATCGTGCACTAATTCTGTGTTTTGCACCACTGCTATCAGTAGCTTCCCAGGCAAGTGGGCCACGAGGTTTAGTTAAAGTCATAGGCACAGTACCGATGGATGGTAAATTGACCATCACAGGCTGTCCTGGCTGTAATGTCATTGGATATTCTCTTTTCCTAGTAGGTGGAGCGCTAAGCTCAGTTTTTACAAAGAATGCTCGGCTTACAGGGCTTCCAGTAGGCCCATATTGATTATTTAATTGATGGAGTACTTTGGGAAGTCTCGTATCCCATTGAGTTTCCTGTGGTTTGAGACTCCTTTTCAACAAGCCATTAGCTCTTTCTACCATCCCATTTGATTGAGGGTAGTATGGGGTGTGGAATACCCATCTAATTCCCTCTTGTTTTGCCCAATCTTGCACTTCCTTACACGAAAAGTGTGAGCCATTATCACTCTGGATAACATCAGGAGTAGGTAGATTTGAGAACCAAAATGATAGCCCTCGCACTGTATTTCGCCCATCGGCTTTCCGACATTTAGTTGCCATAAGCAAGCCGGAGACTACTTCCACTCCTGTAAGGATGTATCGATATCCTGCAGAGGATTTGAATGGTCCGATATAATCAATTTGCCATGTAGACCATGAAGTTTTCCCTTCATTGATATGTAAAGGTGGTGCTTTAGCAGGATGATCTGCTTGTAATTTCAATCTACACTGAGGACATTCTGTAAGAATAGTTTCAGAAGATTTTCTGTTTATAGGCCAGCCTTTACTCTGTGCAGCAAAGTAAAGTGCTTCTTTACCTGTGTGGCCTAGGTTTTGATGTAACCATTCTCCCAGTCGATACCACTCAGGATTTAAGGTGATTTTCCTCATTTTAGTTAGCTCATCTACCTTTTGATTCCACTTTGTGGCTGGTTGATTATCTTTAGCATGAGCTTTTACCCATCCCATCTTGAAAGGTGTTTTCCTGGCTATATCTAGTAATAATTGCCAATCTTTGTTTCTCCAAACTGGGGATCTATTTACTTCCCAATTCAAGGTTTCCCATTGACAGAGCCACTGTGTGGCACCGGCCCACACAGCATAGGAGTCTACATATATGATTTTTGCTCCATTCTGTGCTGCCAAAACAACTGCTCTTATTTCTCCTACTTGTGCACTGCCTTCACCTTCTTCTACTACTTGGTTGCCGGTGGTAATGTCTAATGCAACAGCCTTATATTGCCATTTACCATTTACCCTTTTTGCTGAAGCATCTGTAAACCAAATGTTTTCTGTTGGTGTACCCTCAGTGAGGGGTGGTGCATCCAGAATGGGTGAAGGTTTAAAAGGTTGTTGTAATGCTAAAGGGTCTGTGTTTATGGGCATCTGCAATTTGGAAAGCTTAGTGTGTCCTTCAGTTAGTTGCATATTTTCTGCAACTCCTGTTAGGTAGGCATACCATTTTCGGACAGTGGGTTTTTGTGCAACTCCTTCTGGGGAGCAGTCCCCTTTAGGATTGCTTCTAGTAAATTAAATGGTCCTCTAGTTTGCACAGGTTGTCCCTGATGTATTTTCTCAACTTGTTTAACTGCTCGGGCTAAAGATAAAAGTCCCTTTTCCCATTCAGAGTATCGTTGTTCTGTTTCTTTAAATGCGGTTGAGCTAAACAATAAAGGTCTTTTTGGCCCATCGGGCCCAGTTTGGAACAGGTTACAGTAAGTAGCATGTTCGGCGAAACCCCATTCGGCTATAATAGGGTCGCGGGGGTGCACTGGTCCCAGTGACTGATATGTTTTTAACTCTTCAGTTAGAGTTTTGACTGCCTCTTTATGTTCTAATTTCCACTCCCAGGGTTTGCCTTTCCGTAAGAGTGAGTATAAGGGACGGAAATGATAGAAAATCCAGGCACATGTTTCCTCCAATATCCTAAAGTTCCCATTAATTGTTGTAACTCCTTCCTTGATTGGGGCATTTGCAGCTCTTCAATTTTTCTTAAGGTATCTGGAGGAATCACTGCACTGCCTGCTATCCACCAAGTACCTAAAAATTTTACTTCTTTGCTTGGTCCCTGACATTTTCCAGGTGGAATCTCAATTTCTGCTTTATTTAGTGCTTGCCATACTGCTGCTGCTGCTTCCCCAACCTTTTCAGGGCAAGTTCCTCCAATCAGAATATCATCTATATATTGGTACAGTTTCACTTCTTGGGGGAGTGAGACTGTCTGTAAAAGTTCAGCAAGCGCAGCATGAGCAATCGTGGGTGAATGTTGATACCCCTGTGGGAGTCTGTTAAAGGTGTATTGTATTCCCTCCCAAGTGAAAGCAAACATCTCTTTATCCTCCTCCTTTAAGGGAACCATAAAGAACATATCTTTTACATCTAGGGCTGCCATCCACGGATGTGCAGCTGCTTGCAAAGTAGCTGTTAAGTTGGCAATGTTTGGCACAGCAGCTGTGAGTGGGGCTGTATTGGCGTTCAGGCGCCGATAATCGACAGTTAAACGCCACCTCCCGTCTGGTTTCCGGACGGGCCAGACAGGTGAGTTATATGGGGAGTGCGTTCTGGAGATAATTTGTCGTTTCTCCAAATCAGCTATGACTTCAGAAATTCCATTTCGTGCCGCAGCAGAAATGGGATATTGCGGTACGTTAGTGATTTTTGACTCTGGGAGCGCAGGGGCTGCGCGCAGTGCCCGCACTGCAGCCTCCCGGCTTCTGCTGGGGTTGGGATCGATGTTCGAGCCGAAGGACCACACGCTGCCGTTCGGCAGGCGCCAGGTTCGTCCGTTTAAAACATCGAAACCTAAAATATTTTCATGGTGATCTTTAATTGCAAAGCGAGTACTCGACATGCGCTTCTCGCCCGGGAGCCATAAATTGACCTTGGCAGTTTGGCACTGAACACTCACTCCGTTCACGCCGGTAATTTTAACTCTTTGCCGTCTGGGTTGTACACCCAGCTTCTCGGCATCTTGTTGTGTTAATAGTGAAATTTGTGCTCCCGTATCTATTAAAAACTTTACCGATTGTCTTTGAGGACCAACTGGAATTAAAATGTATGGGCCGTTATCACTTATCCACTGATAAGCCTCCACTTTCCCGACAGGCAGGCCCAATTGCCTTCCGGACACTACCCGTTTTTTGACTTCATGTCCTGCAATTCCTCCCTAAGGGGGAGGAAGGGGTTGTCTCCCCTTCTGGGGTGTGGTGCAGGAGGAGTTGAGATACGCTCCTTCCTTTCACCGTTATCTCGTTTTTGAAATGCTTCAATTAGACTCAAAATTATGCCAGTAGGTTGACCTTGAATCGCAGCTCTGGGAATGCCTAAAGCTAATGCATTCCTCCACAACTCATTCCTCTGTTCTTGAGATTCCGTTTGGGGGTTTTTAAATTTGTTTCCCTTCGATCTAGTTTCTGTTCCCCGTTTTATGGGTCTTACTTTGTGATCTCCTCCCCGGGGCTTCAGGTTTTGTTTTTCAGCTGGTGCATCGTCCCAGCCCATCTCACGGCTGTAGTTAACAATGCCGTGCATCAGTTCTGCCCAGGTAGGGAGCTGCTTGTGGGCATTTTGAGCGTTATCACCTAGTCCCTCATTGTGTTCTGTGTCTTTCTTGATCTCATCTCCTTTTGCAACTAAATGGGATTTAAGAATTGCCGGGGCTCCTCTAATCAGTGGTTTTAACATTGCGAAATCTACTGTAGCAGACAGTGGGACATCATGGGACCCTCGTTTGTGCATGGCTTGTATACAGGCGGCTTTTGTGATGGCTGTAGAGAGCTCACTTAAAGATTTAATGGGAATTATGGAAGGTTCACCTCGCTCCATGCTGTCTATTCCTCCAGCCCAATAAGCTACTCGGCTGGTGATAGAATGAGGTGTATTTGTCGGGTCAGGTCCTAAATTTAAGAAAACTCCCGGACCCCAATAGCCACTTGCTTCATCCTCAGTCAACATTATTCGGTCACCGCCACTGAGGCATACTCGCCACAAGTATTCCGTTTCAGTTTCACCTGGTTTTCTGCTATATCTCTCTTGCAAATTTGTCAATTGCAACGGATCCCAGGGGATGGTTCGCGTAGTATGTCGCGGATGACCACCCCGAGGACCCACAGTTCTTTCTGTTTTAACAATGGGTCTGGCTTCATACTCAGGAGGATTTGTGGGGAACAAAGGGTCGTCATCTTCTGTCTCGCTGTCATCGGGATCACCCCAGATGTCTCCATCCCAGTCTTCAGGGGATACTATTAGTTTCCTAATCTGTACGATGTCGGGGGGGCGGGGAGCCTGTATAAGCATCATCTCGACCTTTTCTCCCAACTTTTGTCTTTTTTCCTTTTCCTCCTGTAACTGTTTCTGCAGTTGTTCAATTTTTAAAGATAGTAACAACTCAGTTGCCTTTCTACCTTCTATTTCTTTCTCTAGGTCCTGCTCCTTTTTATTTCTGTTGTCTCTTTCCTGATGTGCAGCTTCTAAACAGCCACCTAGCATCTTGCAGATAATTCCTTTCCCTTTTCCATCTTTTGTGTGGCCTCTAGTTACTTTTAGGTGTTCTTCAATGGCTTCCCAATTATGCCAATTGTCACGAGTCCATTCTGCTGAGAATTTGGGACTCGGATTCACTCCATGCCTCTGTAAATAATCAGTGATACTACTTGCCATCCTGCCGACTACGCCAATTTGTCGCGGATGGAGTGAGAGTGCACTTCACTCGTAAGAGAGAAGTAAAAATATAGTTTATTGATACAGAATAGGGAGTTAACAAAGTTCAATGCGACAGTGGTTTAACAAGATTCGATGGCGAGGCACACTTGATTATTTACTGCATAGAGGACAGGGTCAGACAAAACTGTCAGGGAGACCCTCCCGTTGAGTCATGAGGTTCAGAAGGATCCCCTTGCTTTCTAAACTCCTTCTCAGAGAGGAGTCTAGGTGCGGCTAGATCCAGTCCTAGTCCCAGACTTGGTCAACGGTTTATATCTAAAGGATTATATATGCGCAATCAATCCTTTATATCACTTAGCTAAGATTTCAAAGTTTAGCACGCTATTAGTCACTTACCGAGGATCTGTTGCGGCAAGGAATCTCTCAACCTCGAGGAGTAACCTTGAGAGGCGTCCCTGCTCAAGGGAGATCCTGGCGTGCAGCCCGCTGCCGTGCAGGAGAGCTCAAAGGGCTCTTGGGCTGCTCACTATTTATGGGGATAAGATGATTGACCCATAGTCATATTTGCATGCCGACCACAGGTTTTAATTTCTTCGGTGGGCGCATTGCACAATAGCCCTAGGCTATTGTGTTGTTATCTGTCTCCTGAATTCACTTTGAGCTGATGCAGCCATCATGACCAGATGCATCCATTACAATCACCGCTGGTGGTTATCACCTAAGCAGGGTTACAGGAGATAAAGGTCGGGGGCAGGGGAAGCACACCGTCACACCTCATAACTGTCAGAACCAATTAGCACATCATCAACATATTGCAATAATGATACAGCATCAGGATCATCTTGCCACAGTTCCAATTCTTTGGCTAGTATGTTACCAAACAAGGTAGGGCTGTTCTTGAATCCTTGGGGAAGGACAGTCCAGCAGAGTTGTGTCTTTCATCCTGTACTTGGATTCTCCCATTCAAAGGCGAAGATGGCCTGGCTCTGCTCATCCACAGGTACACAGAAGAAGGCGTCCTTTAAATCTAACACTGTGAAACAAGTATTACTGTTATGGATTGTAGTAAGGAGGGTATATGGATTTGGAACCACAGGGTGAACATCTACTGTCCTTGCATTAATTTCTCATAAGTCCTGTACCAGTCTATATTCAGAAGAATGGGGCTTCTTTACAGGTAGAATGGGAGTATTAAATTCCAATTGACACTCCCGTAACAATCCATGTTCTAAAAAGGAGCTTATTATAGGTTCTAATCCTTTTCGGGCCTCCAGCTTAATGGGATATTGTTTCTTTCTTACCAGATGAGCTCCTGGATTCAGTTTAATCTTTACCAGGGTCGCATTCTTCGCTCGTCCAGGTATCTTCGATGCCCATACCACAGGTGTGACCACATTCAGTACTTCCTCTGGAATATTCATTTCTTCGTTAGGATCTTTCTCGGTTAACAAACATATCTGGGCTTTCCAGGCAGTCTCTGGAGGAATATGCAACTGAACAGAGTCTTCAGAAAAAGATAGTTGTGCATTCAGTTTACAAAGTAAATCCTGTCCAAGCATTGGTAAGGGGCATTCTGGCATATAAAGGAATTCATGAGTTAATTTAGTATTTCCAATTGAACATTCCATAGGTTGCAAAAACAGCCTTAAAGTCTTTTTCCCTGTTGCACCAACAATGCTTATTTTAGTTCTACTTAAGGGTCCCCTACAACTAGTTACTACAGAATGTGTGGCTCCACTATCAATTAAAAATCTATTATTTCATTCCCCAGCTTGACTGGAACCAGAGGATTGGCTGGGGAAACTTTATACACCTTATATGCGATTGACAGTAACTGTGAGATTGTCATGCCATCTGCACCCTCTTCCTTTTGTAATTTCTTTCTCATATCTACTGCCGCTTGACCAATAAACAGCATGTTAAATAACTTTGAATTGCTATCATCTTCCGGATCCAGATCTGTCCATTTTTGAGCTACTTCACACAGTCTCTCATAGAAGGCTAACGGGGTTTCCTTATCCCCCTGCCTTACTTCATATAGTTTAGATAAATTCTTAGGCTTTTGCACTCCATGTTGAATCCCATACAAAATTATCTTCTGATATTCCTTTACCCTCTGTAATCCCTCATTAATGTTTGGATCCCACCCCGGATCCTCTTTTGGGAGGTACATATTGGTATTAGGCACCCCCCCTGTTGTTGGATCAGTCCCTCTCTAGCCTTCTCTAAAATCATTCTCCTCTCCTCAGTGGTAAACAAATATTCTAGGAGAGCCTGTACATCTCCCCAGTTAGGATTAGGAGTCATCATTACAGTTTTCACAGTACTATACATTCCTTCTGGATTGTTTCAGTTCCATACAAGTAGTTTTTCCCTTTTTCTCTTTTAACGCATATATTCCAATCTGATGTTTAGAATCCACTAAGTCACATTTCTTCCTAACATCCCAATCATTTCTTAATGCAAAAAAACATATCCACCTAAGGTATTTCATCCCATTTTTCAGTTCTCCGACAAAACAACATTAATTGCAATATAGTGTTATATTTCAAGGATCCATTCTCAGGCCATTTTTCACCATCTTCCAATTGATATTGTGGCCACCATTGATTACAATATCATTTTAGCTTATTTTTAGTCATGGGATCCCCCAAATTTATTCCAGTTCTTCAGGATGCATCCTAGAGGAGAGCAAAGGGGTGCCTCCTGGGAAGCAGCAGTGCCCATATCGGTACCGAAAAAGAATTTCCTAACCCAACGTTTCATACACAAACCAAAACGAGGGACGTCTCCCTTCGTTACCCAAAACAACGTGTAGAAACAAAATTATGCTACTGCCGCGTATCTTTCCTGATACGCCTTATGCAGAGCCCAAAACGAACCAAATGTTACCAAATGCTACCTGCTTCCCGACAGATCTTGCCCCTACCCCTTTTTCCCATATTCCAAAACCACCCCATCCTCTTTCCAGTAGCGTTGCACCGCTGTGTTTCTTACTGCCCGACTGCAGGAGAGGAGCTGAAGGAGTCCCCGATCAACGGGTCGGTGCACGCTGGAGTCCACTCAGGTCTCTTCTCCCTGTTGGATGCAGCAAGACGAACCGGGCAAGGCTGTCAGCGCAGTCCCACCTGGGTCGCCAAAACTGTTATCCCACAAGCGTGGGGTCGTTTAACCGGTGTGCAAGACGCCAATATGCACACAGAGCAGAGTATTTTTATTGCATGCTTGCGCAAAGATGGGTGCTAGGTGGTTATTCCACAAAGCTAGCACACTATACTAAAGAACCGCCGCACATTTATCTTGTTACATGATTAGTAAAAACCCACCCAAATTTATGTTTATTGTTTAGCAATTACTACTCCGTTTGTCATTGGTTAGTTCTATGTAAATTAGCACGCATGCTCCTTGCAGGCGTGGGGGGGCAAGTCTTTTCAGTCTTGTATTGAGTCGGTGGTCGCGATCTCCCCCTTGCCGCCTTTACCTTTTCCCTAGTTACCGCAGTTTTTCCCTGACTTCATGTTTCTTCGGCACTCCCCCAGTCTTTGGTGCCTTCGAGGGCAGGATGTTCCCCTTTTATCAGTCTTTTAGTTCCTCTTCAAGGGCACAGTCGTTAGCAAGGCATGCGCTGTTTATACAAAAAGTATCTTGTTTCACAAGGCCTTTATGGCCTTTTTATGGCCCTTACATCAAAGGGAAAACTTTGTGGTCTACATGGCAAATTGACTATATTGGACCATTCAAATCCTCTGCGGGATATTGATACATACTCACAGGAGTGGAAGTAGTCTCCGGCTTGCTTATGGCGACTAAATGTCGGAAAGCCGACGGGCGAAATAATACAGTGCGAGGGCTATCGTTTTGGTTCTCAAATCTACCTACTCCTGATGTTATCCAAAGCGATACTGGCTCACACTTTTCATGTAAGGAAGTGCAAGACTGGGAAAAACCAGAGGGAATTAGATGGGTATTCCACACCCCATACTACCCCCAATCGAATGGGATGGTAGAAAGAGCTAATGGCTTATTGAAAAGGAATCTCAAACCACACAAGGCTCAATGGGATACGAGACTTCCCAAAGTACTCCATCAATTAAATAATCGATATGGGCCTACTGGAAGGCCTATAAGCCAAGCATTCTTTGTAAAAACTGAGCTTAGCGCTCCACCTACTAGGAAAAGAGAATATCCGATGACATTACAGCCAGGACAGCCTGTGATGGTCAATTTACCATCCATCGGTACTGTGCCTATGACTTTTAATTAAACCTTGTGGCTCACTTGCTTGGGAAGCTACTGATAGCAGTGGTGCAAAACACAGAATTAGTGCACGATGGATTTTTCCTTCTTCTTAATGGGGTAACCTGTTTGGACTCTCCCCACCGAAACAAGTCTCCATTTTCTCTTACAGCACCCCACAGGATGTCAGACGGAAATGCTGTGTTCATGTTACTATTCCAAACCCTAACAATGCTGTTCCTCTTAGCCTGTGGTCAAAGAACCCTAGAGTGGCCATGGTCTCAAGCTCGTGTTAAGTACACCGGAAGTATGGGAATACACTCTAGTAAGGGAGATTTAAAGCTTTCCACCGTGGTCATGCACGGAACTGAAACATACTTAGAAAACGAATGGAGCTGGGATAAAGATGAAGCTGATGATAAAGTTCCCGACTTCGGGGAACGGCAGGAAGGAAATTAAAATAGGATGCCGGATGATCAATGGGTCTACCCATGAGAAGGCATCTCAGATTTCTGTGTACAACATTACATCAAACCCAATAGCCAAAGATACAAAACTTTGCGCCTCTGAAAGAGTGGACTGTTGGTACGATTTTACCTTAGTACAACCTGTTTTTGTAGTCTGCCTCTGGGCTCACCATAGCGTGGGACTATCCTTTAAATTTAAAATAGACATTACTGAGCCTAGTACAACAACATCTGCCCTGACTGTAAAGGATAAGAAAATTCTATCCCCACAGATTTCTGAAGTTGGACCGTATGTGATCAAAAATACAGGCCAACAACAAGTGTTATTTAATCCATCATGGTCTCTTAAACGAGTAGAACTACTGATGCAAAGTAATATCTCTGCAATCAAACCCACCTGTTCACCATTCCTAGGTACGTCCTATGCAGGATGGTTAGCATGGTTACATGGGCGAACCCTCACCTCTCCAAGACGAACAAGGAGAGATGTGACCAGTATCATAGGGACAGGATTGGGAGTCTTAAATAGTATAGATGCCGAAGTACTTGTAAACAAACTGAGCACAACAACAAGTGATTTAAACAAATTAGAACACCCATTGCGGTCTTCTCTATTAGCATTGGGAACTAACCAATGGCTCTTATCTGATATATTACCTCAGTGGGAAAGAATTAATGAAAGGGACCACCAACTGATTGTGGATGCACTTGGTGTAGCCCAAACCAATGTTTCTCTAGCTCTTAGTTGTATCCAAGCTCAGCTGTGGATGCAATCTGTGGTAGCAGCAATTATAAGAGAAGGTGAAGAGGGCACCTTACCCACTGAAATTCGAAAGGTAATTTGGGATAATGCAACTAAATTTGAGAAAGAATTCCAGTCCTGGTGGTATTTAGCCAATTTCACTTATGACCCCATCAACAATAAGGCCACAGCTTTTGTCTTAACAATACACAATGCTTCGGTATACACCATATACCCAATCATTGCGTTGGGATTAAATCACAATGGAACTATACTCTATCCATTAGAACATAGAGTGTGGGCCCAGCGAAACGGAAACAAATGGCAAACTGTTGATGTTAATGCATGCGTTGTACGGGAACAACAAGGATTTATTTGTGAGAGTAACACCATCAAAGCCCAAGACATCTGTCTTGACACTGAACAAAATGTTTGTCATTTTGAAATACATCCCAATGAAACCCCTGAAACTGTACTTGTATATATTGGAAAAGGATGTGTGTGTGTGTATGAGAACCCTTTGTGATTTTATATGCGCAGGTAATGTTACTGTAGATACAAGCAATCGCTCAAATATTTGTGTTTGTAACTTTACAAAAATTATGGGATGCGACTTCAATTATTCAGCTCCTGTTACGTCTTATCAATTGTTACAATCTAACTATACATTGAGTCAAGATTTATTGCCTACCCCCATCGGAATGAATCTTACATTGGTGAAGAAACTACTACAACACGATGACCTGTGTCAACTGCTGGAATGCGTCCAAAACAATGGACACAAAACTCTGATCACCGTTCATCATGATGCAGAAGAGATACACCATGTCTTGGAAGGAGTGGAAGGACTTGGAAAGGATGGAGAACACCATTGGTGGGAAAATCTTCTTGGATGGTCACCGACAGCAACGGGAGTGTTTAATCTTATGCTTCACCCAGTCGTAATTTTACTAACTCTAACTTTAATATGTCTATTGCTTATAATTATATTGTATATAAAGGTTTGGTACATGATAAAACAAATAACCCAACTTCAATCACCCAAAACATACAAATTAATGCGTAAAAAATAGCAGTGCTTCACTGTCTACTTACCGTGGATCTATAAGCGCACAAACTATCAATATACTATTTATGGCACAGAGGCAAGAGGTGACCGGACCACCACTCTGTGAAGGTAAGAAAGATGAATTGACTATAGTCACAGGGTGGAGTGTGGCGTTGTGCTCCCCCCCTGCCCCCACGTAAGCAGTAACCACCAGTGGGAGTCGTCCCGATAGCTGCATCCAGCTTATGCTGGACCTTGAGGATGAATGGCAACAAAGTAGCCAAGGGCTGCCTGAAGCAGTGATCCAAACGTCTTGCTGATATGCAAATATGACTATAAGTCAATCATCTTACTCCTTAAATAGTGGACAGCCCAGGGCCCGTTGAGCTCTCCTGCACGGCAGCAGGCTGCACGCCAGGATCTCCCCTTGAGTAGGGACGCCTCTCAAGGTTACTCCTCGAGGTTGAGAGATTCCTTGCCACAACAGATCCTCGGTAAGGGACTAATAGCATGCTAAACTTTGAAATCTTAGCTACGTGATATAAAGGATTGATTGCGCACATATAATCTTTTAGACATAAATCGTTGACCAAGTCTGGGACTAGGATTGGATCCAGCCGCACCTAGACTCCTCTCTGAGAAGTTCAGAAAGCAAGGGGGTCCTTTCTGAACCTCGTGACTCAACGGGGGGGGGTCTCCCTGACAGTTTTGTCTGACCCTGTCCTCTATGCAGTAAATAATCGAGTGTACCTTGCCATTGAATCTTGTTAAACCACTGTTGCATTGAACTTTGTTAACTCCCCGTTCTATATCAATAAAGTATATTTTTGCTTTTCTCTTACGAGTGAAGTGCGCTCTCACTCCATCCGCGACACTCCTCTACTTGGCAACATAGCTCCTCCAAGACAGCGTACCTCCTACGGGAAAGAAGGCCATCTCTCCCAGCATCGTTGAGACGCCCACTCCCTGTAGCCTGGGACTTGGAGGGCTGCATCCACCATCTGAAGCTCTGTCTGGGTCAAAGCCTCTGCCCTGGCAGGGGCAGCTGCTCCAACACCTCCTGGAGAAACTGCCCTGTGGCATTTCACCACCATACCTGAGACTGTTTACACTGGTTTGAATTCAGATGATGCCCCTTGTTTTGTGCCCTTCTGCACAAACTGCTGCATCTGTTGGTTGCCTCTGTTGCAAACTTCTGCATCTGGGAGCAGCACTCTCAGAGTGGTGCTCTACACCTGGCTTTTTTATAGGCATGTCCATAGAAGAAGCTAAAAGGGTGCTTGATGCTCCTTAAATAGGGGGCAGCTGTAATGAACTGTATGGGTACCCTGGGTCAAGGGCAGCAGACAATGTGTGTTAGAAGCTGCTAGAGCTTCCTCAGGCCCATACCACTGTGACTCCCCTTAACTTGTCCTTACCTGGCAGCAGCAGGCACACTCAAGGTTCTCACAAGGTTCACATGAGTTCCTCCCTTCCCATTTATCTTCCTTCCTTCCTTCCTTCCTTCCTTCCTTCCTTCTGTTTTTACTCCTTCCATCTTTCCTTCCTTCCTGTACCGGTTTTGGCTGGGACAGAGTTAATTTTCTTCATAGTAGCTAGTATGGGGCTATGTTTTGGATTTGTGCTGAAAACAGTGTTGATAACACAGGGATGTTTTAGTTATTGCTGAGCAGTGCTTACACAGAGTCAAGGCCTTTTCTGCTCCTCAGACTGCTCCACCAGCAAGTAGGCTGGGGGTGCACAAGAAGTTGGGAGGGGATACAACTGGGACAGCTGACCCCCAACTGACCAAAGGGATATTCCATACCATATGACATCATGTTCAGCAATAAAAAGGGGGGGGAGTTTGCCGGGGATGCCGTTGCTTGGGGACTGGCTGGGCATCGGTTGGCTGGTGGTGAGCAATTGTTTGGGGTTTTTATTTTTGCATCTCTTTTTTAATTGGTTTTGAGGTTGGGGTTTTTTTTTTTTTTTTTTTACTTATTAAATTGTCTTTATTTCAACCCTGTAGTTTTCTCACTTTTACTCCTCCGATTCTCTCCCCCATCCCACTGGGAGGGGGGAGTGAGCAAGCACCTGCGTGGTGCTTAGCTGCCTATCAGGGTTAAACCACAACAGTCCTTTTTGGCACCCAACGTGGGGTTTGAAGGGTTTGAGATAAGGACAGATCTGACCAGAGCATATTAGAGGGAACTTATAATTTTTATACCTGTGTAACTGTTGCTGGTTGCGATGTTGACTTATTTGTTCTCGACATTGGTTTATTTGTTCCCTTATCTGATCTATGCCATGCTCCCTTTTTTGCTGTAGATCAAATTTGAAAGCTTGTTAAAGGCTGTTTTTGGCTTTTGCAGTTTGCTGTGCTGTGTAGCACTTGGTTTTGTTTTACCTGGGAGAACTATGATAAAAGCACTGGTCTTGAGCCTAATCTGGTATTTGGACCTTGCATTGCTGTTATCCCTGTACTTTGGGAACCATCTCATGGAGACAATTAACAATTGTGCTTTTTCCCTTTTCTCCTCCGAGAGCCAATTTGTAGAGGAAACAAAGAATGGCACCTTCCTCTTCTTCTCCTGTGAGGTAGGTGTTTTCTGCCTTGTTACAATAACTCTTCAGTATCTTGAACATCCTTGGGTAACCAAAATACTCCTATCTGTAAACCCCAATCGCCCAGGAATCTTGGAAGTAATCATGGACTGGCCAGAAGGCAAAGATTTCGGAATATCACCTGAGGAGGAGGTGACGCCTGCTGAGGAGGCCCCACTGTACAATAAACTACCAGAAAATGAGAAGCAATATGCCCTGTTCACTGATGGGTCCTGTCGTCTTGTAGGAAAACATGGGAGATGGAAAGCTGCTGTATGGAGTCCTATACGACAAGTGGTAGAAACTGCTGAAGGAGATGGTGAATCGAGCCAATTTGCAGAAGTAAAAGCCATCCATCTGGCTTTAGACATTGCTGAACGAGAAAAGTGGCCAGTGCTCTATCTCTATACTGACTCATGGATGGTGGCAAATGCCCTGTGGGGGTGGTTACAGCAATGGAAGCAGAACAATTGGCAGCGCAGAGGCAAACCCATCTGGGCTGCAGCATTGTGGCAAAACATTGCTGCCCAGGTAGAGAACCTGGTTGTAAAAGTACGTCACGTAGATGCTCACATACCCAAGAGTCAAGCCACTGAGGAACATCAAAACAACCAGCAGGTGGATCAGGCTGCTAAGATTGAAGGGGCTCAGGTGGACCTGGACTGGCAACATAAGGGTGAATTATTTATAGCTTGGTGGGCCCATGACACCTCAGGCCATCAAGGAAGAGATGCAACATATAGATGGGCTCGTGACCGAGGGGTGAACTGGACCATGGACACTATTGCACAGGTTATCCATGAATGTGGATACCCCCCTCTCTCTGCCTGGAACCCTTGTCTTGTTCCCAGGCCCTCTTATCCAATTCACGGGTCCCCTACTCACTAGCTAGTCTAGCTTGGTGCTTGCTAGAAACACCCATGCTCTCACACAGTCATGTCACAGGCATGTCACAGGAATTATTACAGAACCCAGGCCAGCAATGGTCTTCCTGGTTTTCAAGATAAGTTGACGAGTGAGTTGCTGCCATATGAGCACATTATGGAGTTTGTGTCATCAGGGCCCGAACCCTACAGCTACTTGCAGTCTGGTGGAAAGTGTTGCTTAAAGGCTAAAGGTATCACTCTAAATACAACAAAAAGAGAAAAGATCAATTTTCAGGCACTGAGGGATCTCGGCTTGGATTATGGCATAAACCCAGACAGTGATGACCCTAAAAAGATCATGACAGAGCAGTGCTCTATTTTCAGGAACAAGCAGAAGTGGGCAACAGAAACCAGGCCCCTCTGGAAGATGCAGAAGGTGGTCTATGACAAAAGAGTACTGACTAAAAAATTTAAAAGCCTCCCCTACAGTTTTTGATCCTGGGCATGTGCTGGAAGCACCCTTTTTCTGCTGTTCTGATGGGGCCTAGCAACTGTGGGAACAGTTATTTTGTAAAATGTCTTTTGGAGAATGCTTGCTGTCCGTTATGCTTGAGAATATTGTGTGGTGTTACAGTTGTTGGCAACCACTGAGCATCAGGAAATGCTCTGTAAATGTCCTTTTATCAAATTTGTGGAGGACTTACCTGTGAGTGATAACCATTGATTTTCCCCCTAATAAAGTAAATATGGTTGTGATCGATGATTTGATGAACTCCGCTTGTGAGAGTGATGAAATTGAGAAAGCTTTTACTAAGTATGTGCTTCACAGGAACATGATGTCCCAGTGTCTGAAGAGTAACCTTTCCCACCTGGAGCTGTTGATCCAATCCTCCCCCCAGCAGACGAAAGCAATACTCTGCACTGCTTCTGATGACCTGATGTGCTGGGTTGACCCTGGCTGGACACCAGGTGCCCACCAAAGCTGCTCGATCACTCCCCTCCTCAGCTGGACAGGGGAGAGAAAATATAACGAACGGCTTGTGTGTCGAGATAAGGACAGGGAGATCACTCAGCAATTACTATCATGGGCAAAACAGGCTCGACTTGGGAAAATTAACTTAATCTATTACGAATCAAATCAGAGTAGGGTAATGAGAAAATAAAAACTAAATCTTAAAACACCTTCCCCCCACCCCTCCCTTCTTCCTGGGACTTAACTTTACTCCCTAATTCTCTACCTCCTCCCCCCAAGCGGCACAGGGGGATGGGGAATGGGGGTTGCGGTCAGTTCATCACACATTGTTTCTGACACTCCTTCCTCAGGGGGAGGACTCCTCACACTCTTCCCCTGCTGCAGCATGGGGTCCCTCCCATGGGAGACAGTCCTCCACGAACTTCTCCAACGTGAGTCCTTCCCACGGGCTGCATTTCTTCACGAACTGCTCCTGCGTAGGTCCTTTCCATGGGGTCACAGCCTCCTTCGGGCGCATCCACCTGCTCCAGCTTGGGGTCCTCCATGGACTGCAGGTGGATATCTGCTCCACTGTTAACCTCCATGGGCTGCAGGGGGACAGCCTGCCTCACCATGGTCTTCACCACGGGCTGCAGGGGAATCTCTGCTCCAGCACCTGGAGCACCTCCTCCCCCTCCTTCTTCACTGACCTTGGGGTCTGCAGAGTTGTTTCTCTCACATATTCTCACTCCTTTCTCTGGCTGCAGTTGCTGTTGCGCAGCAACTTTTCCCTTCTTAAATATGTTATTACAGAGGCGCTACCACCATTGCTGATTGGCTCGGCCTTGGCCAGCGGCGGGTCCATCTTGGAGCCAGCTGGTATTGGACATAAGCCCCTATTGGACATAGGGGAAGCTTCTAGCAGCTTCTCACAGAAGCCACCCCTGTAGCCCCCCCACTACCAAAACCTTGCCATGCAAACCCAATACAGAGAGAAACAACTATGCAGACTGAAGGAAAAAAAAAGAAGCTGGGGGGGTATGGATTTTCCACCCTAAGATTCCTACTTATGCTAAAATATCGTAATTAAATCTTCTCATGCTATGGTCTAAATAACTAAAATGAATTCATCGTTTAATCTTTTTGTTGTGTAATAGAATAGAAAAAAAAATTCCCGTGAGGAGGAAGGGACTTCAGGTTTTGATTTCAGATATTCTAGAATATAATTTCCTTGTTTCAGACTCCTACATGCGTTCGTTTATCTTGTTACCCATAATGCTATGATATGCACCACCAAATTATTCTGAATTGTTTTAATCTTTATGTTAAGGGAACTAAAAAAATAGCCAGTTGTAAAATAGGTGCTATACCTTATTGAACTTACATGGCTATATATAGCTGAAGTCTTTTCACAGTACCTTAATGAAGAACATTATTTTTTACTAGTCTGATGCCATGTGTCTGCAAATATGAAGAAAATAGTTACCATAAAAATGCTTTTGAATTTAGGTCTGTTGCTGCAGATAGAATAATGGCCATGCTTTCTTAAATTCAGTAAAGTTGGTTTATAGTCACATTTCCATGTTGCCTGATCAATGCTATACTACTCCTTTAGCCTGCTTCCATCCTCCCTAGTCCTTGGATTAAGCAAAGCAAATTGTTCATCCATGCATGAGTCAGTCTGGTATCTCTTGGCTGTCTTTCTTGCAACCACAGAGCTTCATCACACAAAACCTTATTTTTTGAGCTTCATCATGAGTGCTTTTGCTCTGTGAAACAAACAATGATCATGAGACAATGTTTGGCTTTGATCTCAATTCCTATTTATTCAACATTTGAATGGTTATTAAAATTGTCCATTAGTTTTATCAGCTTTGCATTGTTCTCCAACATAGCTCTAGCTATTTCAGAGAAACTGGGATTTACATGCTCATCTGGCTATGTCCATCTCTGTGTGCATGGGGCTTGTAATCTGCATATGCTGAGGAACTTTCCGATTGAGGAGGTGTTTCAGAATGGGATAATTCATTACTCAAAGAAACACAGCTATAAAAATATAAAGAACAAGGACCTCTGGAACAGCTTAGCTAATGTAAATCCCCATCTGCTATTTTAATTAGTATATCATACAGTAGTAAACATGAGTTTGGGGATAAACGAATTTTCTAGACAGATAGCAAGCCCAAAGCCCAAGTCCAGTTTAAAACCTGTGTATGTTTTTGTTTGGTTGGTTGGTTTTTTTAAATATAGATGGTACACAAATTCTCTTTTTGAAAGCAGATTTCACCTCATGACATTGTTGCAGTTTGTGTCAACACAAAGCTGGTCAGAAGGTAGTCATTATAAACAGATTTGCTGTTATGTATTTCTCGATGTCTCAAAGACATTAAAAGATAAAAAAATTGAGAGGCAGGTTGGCTCAGACATCTGACAGGGGAGCATTCCAGAATGGAAAGTCATATTGGCTGCAACTACTTCCTGCTGAAATCAGCACCTTGGAGGGTTAGGCTATAAGCACGGAGCTGAGACAATGAATAGATCCACTTTGCTGTGTATTTGATAGTATGAACTGAAATATTAGGAGCGAAAATCTTCATTAAATAGATACAGCAGAGATGGCATGAATATCCTATAGACTAGTAGAGTAGTAATAATTTCAACAGAAGTTTTAATTCAGTGGGAACCATTGTGGTACACCAGGCAGTGGATGATTCCCATTTTGGAGAAAATAGCAGTTGATGCAAGTAGTTGCTGTAAGACTGTCCATCCTTTGAATTTATTATATCATTCTGCTAGAAAAAATATCAAAGCATGGAGTGGAAACAAGGAAACTGCCATAGTCTAGCTCTTAGGTCAAAACCTACAAATAACATCTCTGGGATAATAATTTAGTTTGATAGAATGAAACTCATGTAAGACCTTCATGGATAACAGAAAGACACTGGGCCATAATGGGTTACTTCAAAGCTAATGTAGTTGCAAACATTTTAACTCATCTGACATGCCTGAGACACCTTGAGTATATCTCCACTGGCTTAATTGAAGTTTCTGTAGTGGGTGCCCAAATTTGCTGGATTACACATATAATAATGTGGACCTATTTATTTTCACAAGAAGGTAGGCGATTTCACAGTGAAAACCCTTTTTTTTTTCAATAGCCTAATCAGTAAGAGGAAATCCATCAATATATTTTGTTTGTGGATGAAGTAACCTAATAATAATGTGTAACTAAAGTAACCTAATAATAATAATATCTCCTTTCAGGTAACTTTTTTCTTTTGCAGTTTATCCACAAAGGGTAATGTCCTCTCTTCCCTTTTGGCTCGGTATTCTCTTAACTGCCCCAGCACCAGAATTGCATCACAAACTGCTGTCCCCTGGGCACCTCCCAGGATCGATATGATGTTCCCTTTAAGACAAAAAGGTGCCCTGACTAACAATCTGGATTGCATTCCTGAGGTAAATACCTTTGAGTCGGGGTTGTAAACACCCTGCAGGGTTGTAAACACCTTGTTGAATAGCCAATTCTCTCAAATATTGCCCCCCCCCCCCCGCTCCCACATCTATATGCTTCCATGTCACCATTCTGTCATTCCAATCAAATGGGGAGGGGTGTTGTGTTTTCACTGCCCCCCGCAACCATTCCCAAAGAGAATAACTCGCATTTCTATTTGCGAGAGTCCTTTTAATTGTTGCATCACCATTGAATATTGGGAAACTGCTCCCAGACACACCACTTCTTGAGGCTTAGTTGTACACTCCCTACTTGGTCCCACACTTGCAGTAACCGCTATCCCATTCTCTCCCCAGAGTTTTGCCGATATGAGTCTGCCACATTCTGCAGCTCAGCCTGTGTGTAGTCCCATGCTGATATTGTATGCTGCGGTGCCCCAGGGGGTTCTTTTGCTTTATTAATAACCAAAGGGCACACAGGGATTGCTCTACCATTTTAATCCTTGGACCCTCCAGTCCATTCCTCAGCAGAGGAATCCCAGCTGTTGCTGTCCCCATAATCACTGGGGTAACTGACTGCTCGATCCCTATGCCCCCATTGCCCAGTGCGGGCACTCTGACCCTTCCTCACTGTATGTTCTTGGGTTTCCAACATGTCCCCCTGTACCTGGGCTTCCAACCTATCCAAGCACCACAGGGTCTCCAAACTTTCGAGTTGCACTTGCCATTCCTTGTTTTTCTTTCGTTCATTTTCTAGGGTTTCCCACAGTCGCCGTAGGCAAGTTAACAATAACCAGATACTACAGAATATATTTATCAAAATCATTGCAAGAGAACGCACCCCCAACACCCTGGATCCTCAGTTTTGCAGCCTTATCAGTTGGAAAGTCCTGGTTTACCTGCAGTTTCTTGATAGCCCTTCAGTTACTGTGACTGGCCAGGTATGTCTCTGGTTATTGTCTTCATTAACACTAATTGATCAGGTTTTATGTCTCTGCTTTTTTTCCTCCCTCCCTTTCCTTATTCTTCCAACTGAAAAAAAAAACCCCAAAACATTCTCGCACTCCATGTATCCTTAGCAATTAGAGCGACTGACCTGGTTTGTTCTTATCACGATCTTCCTTCTCATTTGTTGGTCAGGTTTGTATCTCTGTATGTTCTTTTTTATGGCTCCTTTGACCAGATACCCTTAAAGGAGAAGTCACTCTCCTTCCACATACCATTACACATTAGGTGCTGTTCTGAATTGGCTGTGAATGTAATCTGAAGCCAAGGTGTCGTGGTTTAGCCCCAGCTGGCAACTAAGCACCACGCAGCCACTCGCTCACTCCCCCACAGTGGGATGGGGGAGAGAATAGGAAAGGCAAAAGTAAGAAAACTCGAGGGTTGAGATAAAAACAGTTTAATAGGTAAAGCAAAAGCCGCGCACGCAAGCAAAGCAAAGCAAGGAATTAATTCACTCCTTCCCATGGGCAGGCAGGTGTTCAGCCATCTCCAGGAAAGCAGGGCTCCATCACGCATAATGGTTACTTGGGAAGACAAACGCCATCACTCCGAATGTCCCCCCCTTCCTTCTTCTTCCCCAGCTTTATATACTGAGCATGATGTCATATGCTATGGAATAGCCCTTTGGTCAGTTTGGATCAACTATCTTGGCTGTGCCCCCTCCCAGCTTCTTCTGCACCTGGCAGAGCATGGGAAGCTGAAAAGTCCTTGACTAGTGCAGCAACAACTAAAACATCTCTGTATTATCAACACTGTTTTCAGCACAAATCCAAAACATAGCCCCATACCAGCCACTATAAAGAAAATTAACTCTATCTCAGCTGAAACCAGGACACAAGGAAAGCTCCTTTTGATGTTGAGAGCATAGGGTTGTTTTAGCTGTTTGCCTCTATCTTATATGATACTTAGTATACAACATTGGCATTGTGATTAGCATTAAAATAACAAGATTCACTAGAAGTTTCTGTGCAGGGGGCCTCTGGAGGAGCAACCCTATACATCAGCGAGATAACTCTCAATCCCTAATATCCTAATAATTTCTGTGGTGATTTTTTTTCATTTGAAAGGCATTACATAAATTAATGCTGTAGCTGGCAATACCATGTGTAAAGCATTTTGCACTACAGACTGAACACTGAGTCATTATATTAAAAAAACTCCAAGAATACTCCACAGCACCAGGCTTGCTGGCATCTGATGGGATTCATCTTTCTCAAAGGGGAAAGAGAATCTTTGCTCAGGAGCTTGCAGGGCTTATCGACAGAGCTTTAAACTAGACTTGAAGGGGGAGGGGATAATATCAGGCTTGCCCGAGAGAAGCTGAGGGACGACATGCCACGGTTAGAGGGAGTGGGTGCCAGCGAGGACACTCAGCCCGTGTCCCTGAGATGTGCGGGGTACACTGGTGCACAGTTGAAGTTGTACAGAGTTGAGCTAGGGGATACTGAGGCAATAGGAGCCAAGAGGGAAACACCAGTGAAACACCTCAAAGCACATAAGGGGTGTTCCTCTGTGAAGGAGACACGGACGACAGCCCAGCTGAAGTGCCTGTACACCAATGCACGCAGCATGGCCAACAAGCAGGAGGAGTTGGAAGCCATTGTACAGCAGGAAAATTATGATATGGTTGCCATCATGGAAAGATGACTCGCACAACTGGAGTGCGGCGATGGATGGCTATAAACTCTTCAGGAGGGATAGGCAAGGCAGGAGAGGCGGTGGGGTAGCCCTATACATCAGGGAGTGTCTGGATAGTTTAGAGCTTAATGATGGTGACGATAGGGTGGAGTGTCTATGCGTAAGAATCAGGGGAAGGCCAACAAGGCAGATATTGTGGTGGGAGTCTGTTACAGACCACCCAACCAGGATTAAGAGGCAGACGAACTATTCTATAAGCAGCTCGGAGAAGCATCACGATCGCTAGCCCTTGTTCTTGTGGGGGACTTCAGCCTACTGGATGTCTGCTGGAAATACAATACAGCAGACAGGAAACAGTCTAGGAGGTTCCTGGAGCGTGTGGCAGATAACTTCTGCAGATAACAGCTGGTGAGTGAGCCAACTAGGGAAGGTGCCCTGCTGGACCTCTTGTTCACGAACAGAGAAGGACTTGTGAGCCATGTGATGATTGGAGGTCGTCTTGGGCAGAGTGATCACGAAATGATAGAGTTTTTTATTCTTGCAGAAGTGAGGTGGGGGTCAACAGAACTGCTACCTTGGACTTCCGGAGGGCAGACTTTGGCCTATTTAGGAGACTGGTTGACAGAGTCCCCTGGGAGGTAGCCCTAAAGGGCAAAGGAGTCCAGGAAGGCTGGACATTCTTTAAGGAGGAAGTCCTAAAGGCACAAGAGCAGGCTGTCCCCAGGTGCCAAAAGACGAGCCGGCGGGGAAGAAGGCTGGCCTGGCTGAATAGAGAGCTTTAGCTAGAACTCAGGAAAGAGGAGAGTCTATGACCTTTGGAAGAAGGGGCAGGCAACTCAGGAGGACTACAAAGGTGTAGCGAGGCTGTGCAGGGAAAAAATTAGAAGGGCCAAAGCTGAGCTAGAGCTCAATCTGGCTACTGCCGTAAAAGACAACAAAAAATACTTCTTCAAATACATTAGCAGCCAAAGGAGAGCTAAGAGAATCTCCAGCCCCTAGTAGATGGGGGAGGGAACACAGTGACCAAGGATGAGGAAAAGGCTGAGGTACTTAATGCCTTCTTTGCCTCAGTCTTTAATAGTAAGACCAATTGTTCTCTGGGTACCCAGCCCCCGGAGTCGGAAGATAGGGACGGGGACAAGAATGGAGCCCCCATAATCCAGGGGGAAATGGTTAGTGACCTGCTGCACCACTTAGACACTCACAAGTCTATGGGGCCTGATGAGATCCACCCGAGAGTACTGAAGGAACTGGCAGATGTGCTCACCAAGCCCCTTTCCATCATTTACCAGCAGTCCTGGCTAACTGGGGAGGCCCCAGTTGACTGGAGATTAGCGAATGTGACACCCATCTACAAGAAGGGCCGGAAGGAGGATCCGGGGAACTACAGGCCTGTCAGCCTGACCTCGGTACTGGGGAAGCTGATGGAGCAGATCATCTTGAGTGCCATCACACGGCATGTAGAGAATAACCAAGGGATCAAGCCCAGCCAGCATGGGTTCAGGAAAGGCAGGTCCTGCTTGACCAACCTGATCTCCTTCTACGACAAGGTGACCTGCCTAATGGATGAGGGAGAGGCTGTGGATGTTGTCCATCTAGACTTCAGTAAAGCCTTTGACACGGTTTCCCACAGCATTCTCCTGGAGAAACTGGCTGCTCATGGCTTGGACAGGTGTACTCTTCGCTGGGTAAAGAACTGGCTGGATGGCCGGGCCCAAAGAGTGGTGGTGAATGGAGTTTACTCCAGTTGGCGGCCGGTCACAAGTGGTGTCCCCCAGGGCTCTGTGTTGGGGCCAGTTCTGTTTAATATCTTTATCAATGATCTGGACGAAGGGATCGAGTGCACCCTCAGTACGTTTGCAGATGACACCAAGTTGTGCGGGAGTGTTGATCTGCTTGAGGGTAGGAAGGCTCTGCAGAGGGACCTGGACAGGCTGGATCGATGGGCCGAGGTCAATTGTATGAGGTTCAACAAGACTAAGTGCAAGGTCCTGCACTTGGGCCACAACAACCCCATGCAACGCTACAGGCTTGGGGAAGAGTGGCTGGAAAGCTGCCCAGCAGAGAAGGACCTCTGGGTGTTGGTTGACAGCCAGCTGAATATGAGCCAGCAGTGTGCCCAGGTGGCCAAGAAGGCCAATGGCATCCTGGCTTGTATCAAAAATAGTGTGGTCAGCAGGACTAGGGAAGTGATCGTGCCCCTGTACTCGGCCCTGGTGAGGCCGCACCTCAAATACTGTGTTCAGTTCTGGGCCCCTCACTACAAGAGAGACATTGAGGTGCTGGAGAGTGTCCAAAGAAGGGCAACGAAGATGGTGAAGGGTCTGGAGCACAAGTCTTATGAGGAGCAGCTGAGGGAACTGGGGTTGTTTAGCCTGGAGAACAGGAGGCTGAAGGGAGACCTTATTGCTCTCTACAACTACCTGAAAGGAGGTTGTAGCGAGGTGGGGTTGGTCTCTTCTCCCAGGTAACAAGTGATAGGACGAGAAGAAATGTCCTCAAGTTGCGCCAGGGGAGGTTTAGACTGGATATTAGGAAATGTTACTTCACTGAAAGGGTTATCAAGCATTGGAACAGGCTTCCCAGGGTAGTGGTTGAGTCGCCATCCCTGGAGGTATTTAAAAGACGTTTGGATGAGGTGCTTAGGGACATGGTATAGTGGTGGTCTTGGTAGTGTTAGGTTTATGGTTGGACTCGATGATCTTAAAGGTCTTTTCCAACCTATACAATTCTGTGATTCTGTGAATATAAAAGCTCTATTTGAGTTTGCAACACTGATTTTTCTTTGACCCTGTACATATCATGAAGGCACTCTGAGTAAGGTGACTGATATTAATGTCTCTGTATGGAGACTTTCTTAAAATAAACTACTGTAAATACTATAGAGTGTGCCTTGCACTTTTTTTGGTAGCATATGATAAATAGGAATGCCCTATGATGTTTCCTAAATAGTCCTAGATGCATTGCTATCTGTACTGTACATATTAACTGTATGTACTGTTTCTTTTTTTAAAAGCTCCACTTGGAATAATAATCACTTTTTCAGAATATGTGATGTAGTGGAGATTTTCCCTGTTGTTTTTTTTCAATTTTTAGAGCAATATTCCCATTCTGAAGAAAACATCCCCCTATCATCACAATCCTGGTTCTGGAAGAAGAGGAATACTGTTTCTACTGTTGCTAAAAGCCAACACAAAACACACATTTGAGTGCTGAACCTGTATATTTTCTCTAATGCATGAGTAATATTCAATTGTTGCTCTTGGCAGAAAAAAAGCCGAATATTAGTGAATCAGTAGAAAATTAAAATTCTGTAGCAAAACCCTACTGATACCTGGAATTCTGTATTAAAAATTCCATTTCTTTACTCTCTCTAACAAGAACAATCAAGCCCAACTTGTCATGAGGTTGTCTTTTCCTTCAGGTAGAATATTCCAGTAACTACAATAGCAGCATTTATATCTTTCAACAAAATTAATATAAAGGAGGCAAAACATAAAGAATATTTCATGATTGCAAGTGCCAGAACATTTGCCTTTTCACTGAAATCCTCTGAAATATTCCCTTTATAAAACCACACACAACATATGTCTGCTTTGTTTTTTCTCTCATCTGCTTTCAGGAGGGATTTGTTATGAAGAAAGAGGAAATTGAGAGTGCAGTGCAGTGACATTTTTTTCTGTTAACTTCAAATTCAAATATGCAAATACCTCCAGGAAAATATTTCCTAAAAATGCAATATTATAATAATAATGATTTAATAATGATATAATAATATCATGTTTTTCCATGTTTGCATACTTTAATATCTTTATTTTTTCATGGAAAAACTTCTCTGGCACTAGGAAGGCAAAAATAAAAGCTATGAGACTTCGGAGTTTCATCCCCAAAATAAGTGATCCTCTTCTATTTTGTTTGCTTGTTTTAAGCAGTATTATGAAGGCATATCTATTTCTGTCCATTCTTAAAATTGCTAATGGCCATTCCAACAGAAAGAAAATACCCCCTGTTCAAGAAGCAGTCTATGCTGATGCAATGTATAAGAAAGAATTCACTATAGAAAAAAAGTAGCTAAGTAGAGAAACATATGGGATGTGATAAAGCCGCAAGGCGGCTTAGAGCATATGCTGAATAACCCCTAGACATTAGAGCATTACATTTTATTGCAGTTCACATGAAACAGCACAGAAGTAGTGATAGGGATATGGACATTTTCAGCAACAACTACATCTGAAGTGCATTGTAAATTCTTAAGAGATTCTTTCTCCACACAAAATATCAGCAGTGAATAGCTTAGCTATAAAACAAGCATGCAAAGGCTAACTGCTCCTATTTTAAATTATGACTTTTAATTAAAAAATCCTCTGTGCTTCCCAGGTATAAGTTTTGAAATATAAAGTAAGATTTCATCTACACCAAACAGGTACATTCCTCAGCACAGCCTGCAGTCCAAGTTCCCTACCATCCCAGTGTGGGTGTAACCACAGACAGTTGTTGTTCCCTTTCCTTCCTATGATAGCTGGTTATGCACTGATGATTTGCATCAAGGATAATTGATCTCCTGCTATACCAGAGTCAGAGCTCAGACAGAGCCCATACCTATCCAGAACAGAAGCATGAAGCATGCCCAGCTTAGATGTGGCCTTACAGAATTATTGGAAGACGTACGCCATCCCGGTGCCAGGACAGCACTAGAAACTACTGCTTCATGGGAAGGTGCTTCTGTTTCATAGTCATAAAGATACAGGCTAGTACAGCTCCTGTCTGTTATTTGAGCATATATTGTAAATGGATGTTAGGAGCAGATGCTAACATCCAGCAGCTCCAGGCCCAGGACTCCCTCCTGCCCTGCTGCTGGAGCCCAGTCCAGTGCGCCTGGGGACCTGGGGATCTCTGGCCTGGGCTGAGGGACACGGTTGCTGCTTTCCTGTTTCCGGGTTCAACAAGTAGCAAAGCTGAGTATATATCCCAGGGACACACACACCGACACACGCAGGACAGTGACATGGCCAGCTACACAGACTGCCACAGACAAGGTGCTACCTTCAACAGCACCTACACATAGTACCCACATAAAACATAAGTATAGACAGCCAAGTTTCTTTTGTTATAAAAATTCCCTTCCCTAACTATTATATCAATCAGTCTTTATACTATGAAAACATATTAATTTTAATTTTTTATATATTAGTTCACATTATACACTGTAATGTAATGAGGTAGTGGAAGACTGGAGACTTTGGTATTGTTCATACTTAAGTAAAACAAGGTAAAGGGCAGCCTGGCCCTGGAAATAAGGGCTTTGCTTCTTGGAAGCTTAGAGCTGTCCAAGAAGGATAAAGGATACCCCTGGACAAGCAAGATAATGCCAACATCCTAGCCCCTCTAACACATCTTTGAAACCCTCCCAGTGTTGTCTGGCATCATAGATAAGTAACTATATATAGTTATAACGAGTTTTTGGTGTCCTGGAATCACTGGCAAAAATAATCTCTAACAGAATACAGCAAAACATGTTTTATTTTCATTATTGATGGAAATCTTCCTGTATGATATTTTAGAAGTGTGAAGGTAATTAGGAGGAAAAAAAAAACCAGTGGGGCAAGAGATTCATTGCTGAACTGAGGCTGTCTAGTGGAGGTAATGAAACCTTGTAATGAAGTCCTGAGTGTTAAAAGTTTTCTCTCTAGGAATTTTGACCTACAGTTGTCACCGAAACTGGGAATAAACCTTGTAACACCAATGTAGTGTTAAAAGGCAGGCATTCTTTATTGCAGCGCTGGATGCACGGGGGATCGCTCCTCCTAGCGTGCATACCACAGGTTGCATCAACCAAAACTTATATTCTTCAATTACATACATATGCATCAAATTTCCTGGAATGACCATACATATTAATTATATTTCCTGGAACTAATTATCATATTTGCATGGTCATTACGCATGCATCCTTGAACTCCGAGGGCTTCCGTGGGGGTCTCTGGTGGTCTCTGGTGGTCGTGCAGGTGTGTCCTTTAGCTGACCCCTTCCTATGGGCATGTGCAATCCCACCTTGCTTATGTAACCCGTTTTCCTTCTCCATGGTTCATGGTTTCTAACAATATGATTGATAATTGGCCACCCCTATTCCTATTCTAGTACAAACCAACTGTTCTAATGGGTCAACTAGTCCTTGACCTATTGTCAAGATGGGCTGGGGCTGTACTGGGAACATAGCAGCATTGTTCATCGCCGTGATTTGTTGTGCTCTATTCTATGTTAATTCCCTCACCTTGGTTACAAAAGTTACAAATTAATCACTTTGGTTACATTTCCCCTTTGGAAGTTTTGAAATAATCATCTTTTCAATGCTTCCATCTTAAATCAATTATATTTCATTATATACTGGTTCAATGTTTCATCACTAATAACAATTGGAATCTACAACAATTCAATTATCTCTTATTCACTATATGATGGTGGGAGCATTGTGATTGAATCACTTAAATCTTGTCTCTTAGCTACTGCCTGAATAATCATCTGATTGAAGGTAGTTTTGCTAGTGAGTTCTTTCTTTAAACAATAGTAAATGAGTAATATCACCAAAAATACTATTAATAAAAGTAGTCCAGTACCAATTAAGGACCTTACCCAGGAACTCAAATTCCATCCCAATCCATTGAAAATTTTGTCACGCCAATTTTCTTGCATGTCATGTTGAATCTCTTGAGTATCCTTTCCAATTTTCCCAATAAATCCAAGTCATGCTCAACATCCTGAATAACATTTGGGATATGTATACAGTAATGGTCTATTCTATCTTTCAGATACCCACAAACTCCATGTTCCTTTAATAAGAGCATATCTAAGGCCATCCTATTTTGCAAAGTCATTCTCGAGGTTGCTTGTAACTGCAAGTTTAGTTGTTTGAATCCTTTCTTTGTTACATTAGCCAATCTTTCTACTTGACCAGTTAGTTTATACAACCAGGCCCTATTCCTATGGTTGATAAGGGAGTCAGTAAAGACTCCAGAGCCCATCCAACTTTTACTCTGGTTGAAGGTTCATTCCATTCTGTATTAACATCAATTTGTGATCTTTTATCCATTCCAATTTTAAATTTTCTGAGCTTCCTTCAAAGGGAGCTTCCTTCCAGATTGGACATAATGTCGGCATTCCCAAAGTAATTTGTTTCACCTTCCCATCCAATTGTAAATGAGTGGACCAGGTTCCATCACTCATTGCCCAAACTAAGTATCCTGGGCTCTGGATTGTAGATCTTCTACAGCTAAATATTGTTCCTCTCTTGAGCTTACATGTGTCAGTCAATTGTAAATAATTTTTAAGTCCTCTACATAAGCATCCATATTTCAATGTGGCTGCCAGAGGTGGAACATTCTGAATTGCTTTACTAACTGTACTACAATTATATATCTTTTACAATTCCACCAAAATACGATAATTTCTTTTTCTCGGGATGTACTTCCCTTGTCATTGACCGATGGAAAGCTGCAAAGGTCATTCCATCCCAAGTAAAACACCAAGAGGCATTGGCCATGTACTGAAATTGAGATAGGATGGCCATTGACCATACTGATTCCCATGAAACCATCTCGTTTGGTTTGATTAGTCTCTCTGCATCTCCATTCCATGATCATTTGACTGACATTCTTCCTAATTGGCTCATCATAAGAGCACCAACCTACATTGTGACACCTTCCTATCTTGATGAAGACATAATTTAATAGTTTTTCACAATCTACTCTATTCCCAGGGGTTTTCCATTGCTTTTTAACATATTTTATTTGTTCTTGCCATCCAACAATAGGAACGTGCTCACAATAAGTACTGTCATTGTTGGATTTTTCACTACTCAGATTCATTGTCAAAATTCCCCATGGAATTGATTCACCCACCGCTCTTGGAATTGGGAGACATGCAGTTATTTGGGTTACATTCTGTAAGTTAGCGAACTCTTTTATCAGCCCAACCATCAAATTTTCTTCCGGAGTTTTTCTTGGGAGGTATATTAACTGTTCCGCTTCTATTGACAGCAGATCCCCACTCTCCGCCCTCGCTTCTGATTGATCTACCCTTACTCCAAACAATGCTCCCATCATCATCAGTTTCCAGATCAAAATCCATTCTCCCCCCACTCCACAATGATAGCTCCCTAGTTTAAACATATTTTAAAATCAATTTTGCAGTCTTAGGATCCCTATTGATGATCTTCCAAGAAGGGGCCTTCTTCACTTGAGTGTAGTGTATCCACAGTTCCACCTCTTCCACTTTGATTGCAGTATAGGTTGTTAACAGTACTAGGAAGGGTCCTTTCCACTTCTCCTGCAATGGTTCAGAATTCCAAGTTCTTATATACACAAAATCACCCAGCTGATACTGATGTACAGGCGTATCCAAGGCAAGCGATCTAGTCAGCACAATGTATTTCCGGAGTGCTTCGAGGGCTTTTCCTAGAGAAATCAAATACACTTTCAAGTCCGTTTCTGCTACTCTCATGCCCTCTGGACATGACAGTAAAAGTACACACTGAACTTTTACTTGGCTACATGAAGGAAGGCCCCCGAAACCGGTGCAAACCAGAAAGATAAGGAGGCTTCAACCTTAGCAGAAGCTGCAACCTTAGAGATAAGAGAAGAATCGGCCCACCTAGAGACAACAAAGGGACCCAATGAAGAACGGGAAGACCCCAGACCCTAATACTACTATTGGTCCGAACTGTCTCCTGAGGGGAGGAATTTAGATTGTAAGGGTATAATTACCCAGGGATTTCTTTGTTCTGGGTCCCTCTCCGGAGGCACCCAGCTCGAGCTGTTTTCACCGCTGTACCAATAAATTCGTCTGGCATACGTCATATCAGAGACTCTGCTTTGGGAAACCTAGGGTCGAGCCAGAGGGGAGAGGAAGCACCTGAGAGTGAGTGTGTGTGTGAGCAAGGAGTCAAAAAGGGGCACCCATCAGCTCAGTGGAGCTGCCCACTGTGAAGGGACTCAGGTCCTAGCAGTTAAAGTCTCAGGTGGTGTGTGTGCCACTCCCTGAATGGTGTGTGAATGCTTGGGCAGCAGCTTCTCCTTTAACAGAAGCACAAAGAAGAGGCAGTGGCTGAAGGAAAAGGTTTCAGCACAATGTAGCCAAAGAAGATGTGGGCAACTTCTGATTTTGGGGAGAATTACTGAGTAATGGAATGCAGAAATGCTCCCACTAGGAAAGATTTGGCATCGTGGGATTACAGCCACAGGCCTGGCACCCGTGGATTCTCACTGTAACCTTGACAGGGTTTACTGCTATTCTGTAAAGGAATAACTATATTGACAAAATGGAAGACTAAATTTCTATATGTACACATCTATGTGGTCATGCTGACAGAAGGAATCACGTGGATATCACTTTGTGTGTCAGCCAGGCTGAAGTTTCAGACAGAAGGCAACGAAGGGGAAATTCTAAGTGTAACTGCTCAGCAGTGGTAATTTGTGACCAAGGAATGATCTGGCACAGAGGGCAAGAAGGCACAACTGCAAGGGGTTAAACTGTCTGGAAGCAGGAGTGCCAGAGACAGAAGGACTCCTTGCAAGGGAGTGAAGTTTCCTTGGTTGATGAGATGGGAAACAGCCTCAGCATTGTCTTGTAGCCATCCTGGAATGCGAGTGCTCAGGGGCCACCTTTGGGCAGAAGAGCTGGGCTGGGGGATGGACCCAGGGCCGGGCTGAGGTGTCCCATGCAACCGCTCTTGGGATTGGTGCTGGTGCAAGTTTATATAAGGAATCTGCTTGTAACGCATCTTTGCAGAATCCATGTAGAACCATTCATTGCGGTAGAACTCTGCCCAATGCAATAATTAGTTCATTAATTTTTTTATTGTATATTTAAGCACAAACGTGTCTTTAATTTGCCTCAAAGGATATCATAAAAATTCCCCAACAGCAACCGTCTTATTTATATTTGGGAAATGGCCATATTATGCAATTCATATAATACTAGATATGGTTTCTTCATTAACTTTATCTTCAGTAGGTTCATTAAGCACATTAACCTCATGGTTAACCTCATCGCAAACCAAGCTAAACAAAGAGTTGATTAATTCAAGATGGAAGAGGAAAGGAATCTAAGTGCAAGGTAGAGGAGAATGTATCCACAGAGGAAGGGCTGTAAAACTTTCCACTGTGAATGAAGAGGGCAGAATACCTTGGCATGGCCCTTTACAATAAGATTGTTCTTGAGAGGTACAACCTACCTCTTAAGTATATCCTTTTATTAAATGTGAATGTTTTAGCCATAATGTCAGCCACTAGATGAAGGTGGCATTTAATAGGAAAGTTTAGTGACAATGAAGTTTAAAAAAAAACTGTGACTATGCCAGTTTTAATATTTAGAAAGGGGAAAGGGAATAGCCAAAATAAAACAAGCTAGTCACAGGTGATAAAAGTAAAACCAGCTTTCACAAATTTACAAAATCAAATATACTTAAAGACACATTGATAATATTACTTAGAATGGGTAGTTGACTGCAACTGTAAATGAAGAGGATGTTATCCTTCAGTGGCACTTTGACTTATGGTATAACTGACCAATGATGCTTCAGAAGAATTTCCTTGTTTTCTATCCTTATATTGTCTAGTTGTATGATTATCTTCATGTTTGATTTTGATTTGATGCGTGCCTTTTACAATCTGTAGATGATGAAGGAAATAATCAACGCGGAGCACTATCAACTAACTCTAATTATAATACACCAGCAAATGATTATGATGTTGTGCTAGTTTGACCCCAGCAAACACCCATCCTGCCTCTAGCTCACCCCCGTCTCCTGCAGGATGGGGAGAAAATAGAAGGAAGGCGAGAAGAGTCATGTATCGAAATGACAGTTTAATAGGGAAAGCAAAAGCTGCACACACAAGCAAAGCAAAAAGAGGAATTTATTCACTACTTATCATTGGCAGGCAGATGTCCAGCCACTTCCTGGAAAGCAAGACATCAGCACAGTTGCTTGGGAAGATAAACGTCATAACCATGAACATCTCCTCCTTTCCCTGAGCTCTTTATTGCTGAGCATGTCTTCATATGGTATGGAATATCTCTTTGATCAATTTGGGTCAGATGTCTCAACTATGTCCCCTCCCAAACTCTTGCCCACGCCCAGCCTACTGAGCAGCTCAGGGGGGATGGGGAAGTTGTGGTCAGTTCATAACAGTGCCTCTCTGCTGCTCCTTCCTCCTCATATTTTTCCCCTGCCCTAGCATGGTGTCCTCCACAGGCTGCAGGGAAATACCTGCACCACCGTGGTCTTTTCCAAAACTTCCATGGGCTGCAGGGGAATATCTGCTCTGGAACCTAGAGCACCTCCTCCCTGTTCTTCTCTGGTCGTGATGTTCGCAGGATTGTTTCTCACCCTTTTTTTTCCTCACTCCTCACACTGCTATGCAACATTTTGCCCTTTCTTAAATATGAGAGGCGCTGCCAACTTCACTGATTTGCTCAGCTTTGGCCTGCAATGGGTCCACTGGTGAGCTGGCTGGAACCCGCTCTGTCCAGCACAGGTCAGCCCCTGGCCGCTTTCAAAGACCACCCCTGCAGCCCTCACCCCCACTACTAAAAGCTTGCCATGTAAATCCAATACAATGACAAATTGCGGCAGTGTGGGATAATTGCTGGAGGTGACTTAAAAATTAAACTTATATTCACACTTTTAGGTAAGGTACAGCATTGAAGAAGCTTCCCGGGTGGAATGCGGCTGACATGCAAGGCCATTCCATGGACGTTCCCTAGGCCTGTAACCTTAGATGACAGTAACACCAGGGGAGCTTGGTGTACTGACTCTAAGAAGGTACTGTTCGGAGGGTAGAGCGGTGTGGAGACGCCGCGGCCAGGCTCTGCAATTAAATGGGAACTCAAAGGTATTGTGTGTGACCAGTAAGCTGCACATTTGCTATCCTGGGCCAACAGTCTGTCATGTTTCTGACAAAATGCTCTCCTTTGATGAACTTTGCTCATTATAACATCATTATAATACCAAAACACACCTCCATCCCAAAAGCTACCCACCTCCAAGGTGCGACCACCCCTCACTGAGCTTAAACAAAGATGTATGACGAGAGTCACTCAAGCTCCACCCGAAAGGTGAAAGATAGTATAAAATGGCTTAAGAGAAAGAGAATGTTAGGGAAGACACCATCATGTACCACTCTGATGTTTGGGATCAGTCGACGGGCTGAGCCTCTCTTCCCCCCCATCGGGATGCCTTTGGGTAAGATTCGAACACTTGGTTATTCCAAGTGCCTCCCCGGGAAACTTAGAAATCTCTCTAGAGTTGCTTTATCATGTTTAACGCGTTTATAGCCGGCAGTGTCACTCATACTCTTGGTATTTGCATGTGCTTTGCAAACAGTGAATTTATCACCAGTAATCCAAAGAATCTGTGTGTCTGTTGCTCTAATAAACTGCACTCTTTATTAATCTAGCCATGGTAGTTATTGAACACGACCAGGCTCTTTAAGTGTGGCTGTGATAGTTCATGCAACACGACTAGACTGGGGGTGCAGCACGTTTAAATTAACGCTGTCACCTTTACTCTGATGAATGGCTGCATATACAGTCCTTAGAAAATAACCATTGACCAAGTCTGAGACTAGGACTGGACTTAGCCGCACCTAGACTCCTCTCTGAGAAGGAGTTTAGAAAGCAAGGGGGTCCTGTCTGAACCTCGTGACTCAACGGGAGGGTTCCCCCCCCCCCAGCCACTCCTCAGACTCCTACGCGCCAGTAACTCTTAACGCAACAGGCAGTCTGTGCACAGGAAGATCATGCTGAGTCACATTCCCTTATTTGAGGAATTGCATCATCATCTTATCTGAGGCGAAAAAGGGTTGGGGGAATTTTAAGCCAAATGACACTTTTAGATATCCCAAGATCCTTATTATGGTGTTAAGGCTGTGAAGAAGGTATTTGGGATGAGGATCTTTTGTGAACTTTGTCATACATTGTATAACCATGGCCATAGCTATAAATATTATTGCTGGTTCTGCTTGTCTGACAGCACTGCAGTTAACTTGGGGACAAGAATAATGTGCCCCAGCTGCAGGCTGTTGTGCAGATCTGGGGAATGTTTAGAGGCACAAGACCCAGGCTATTAAAAACCAAATTGATCTTTTGGCTATGATTTTCTGAGAAGTGTAAGGCCTATGTGGAAAAGCATCATGAATATAAAGGCTGGAAGTGCAGAAAGTGCTATAAAAAGTTCTGTAATGTAAACTAGTGCCAGCATTTCATGCCCGTGATCAAAAAAATCTAGAAGCAGGGCAGGACTATATTATCTATGACATGGAATGTATGCAGGAAACAGGGACACATATCCAGAACTACATTTTTGCCATGGACTTATCTCTGGATGCCACTTGGGATGAAGAAGAAAGGGCAGAAAGGAAAACTGAAAGAGAATGGAAGTTTAAAGGGGACACTTGTCTTGTGGACTTTATTCAGTTGTTTACAGACACAAAGTTTCAGGGCTACAGTTTCCTAGCACATAATGCCAATGGCTATGATGGCTACTTTGTTGTTAGTCAGCTTCTGAAGGAAAAAATGTGCAATTAATCACCCAAGGTGGTAAAATCATGTGCATAGAAGTACCCATCCTGAGTATACATTTCATAGACTCTCCAAATTTTTTTACCCATGAAACTAAGGAGCCTTCCCCAAACTTCGGGTGTCAAGAGCTACAAAGGTTATTCCCCCCCCTTTTTTCAACACTGCTGAAAGTCAGAATTATGTGGGCCCTCTTCCACCACCAGAATATTATGGGGTGAACATCATGATGCTTGAGAAAAAAACCCCACTTATTGGCATGGCACACAGCTAATCAGGAGAAGATTTTTTTTTTTAACTTGCAAAAAGAACTGAGTTACTATTGCCAGCAACATGTAAAAATTTTGAGGGAGGCCTGCCAATCATACAGGAATGAGATTATAGTGATGACCCATCACACATTCTATGAAAAGAGGACAGTAAAAAGGTGAAGATTTATTGCTGAATAGGGCCCTTTCAGTATACTACACTGGCCTCTACTTGCATGATTATGTACCAGCTTATGTTCTTTAAACATAACATGGTAGCACTCCTCCCTCCAGACGGCTAGCATTGGAGGAAAAAGAGATATTCAACCCCCCCTCTTTTCAATTGCTTATGTAAATGTCCAAAAATGAAAATATTCAGATCCATTATGCATTACAAGGAGGTAAATATCAAGTGGGATCCTACTTCTTGGATGGCTATGCAGTCATTGATGGGGTGCCAACACCTTTTGAATTTAATGGATGCTTTTTCACTGGCTATATTGTATGCTACCATGAGAATAACTGGAGCCCTCTGGTGGGGGCCACCTTTGGATGCTTGTGTCACCCACCACAACAAAGATGGACCACCTAAAGAGAGCGGGTTTTAACACCAGATCTATGTCGGAGCAGGAGTGGGTAACTATAGCAAAATAAGATTGGGGAGCCTGCAGAATTCTTAGCCAGGACCAAACTGCCCACACCAGTGATACTCAGAGATACGCTTTTCAGCAGCAACAGGACAAATGCCATTTGTCTGTACTACAAAACAGCCCCAAATGAAAAGATACATTACTTCGATTTTACTAGCCTCTATCCCTTCATCAACAAAGAAAAACAATACTGTCTTGGGCATCCCAAAGTAATTTTTGAGAATTTTGGCACTCTGACAGCCTACTCTAGGGATAGTCAAAGTAAAGGTATATCTGCCTCGTGGTCTCTGTTTTGCCCTGAGCTTCCTGTGAGGGTAAGTGGCAAGCTACTGTTCCCCCTGTTTTGCACTTGTGCTGAAACCTGCCAGGCCTTCTGCACCCATAGCAATGAAGAAAGAGCCCTTGTGGGTACCTGGTGTTCCCCAGAACTGAACAAGGCTCTGGAGAAGCGCTTCAGGATTTGTGAAATCTATGAGGTTTGGCATTTTGAACAGAGAGGTAGCAGTCTTTTCTCAGATTGTATACAACTCTACCTCCACCAGAAGCAGGAAGCTTCAGGCTACCCAGCCTGGTGCACAGATAATGATAGAAAAGCTAAATATATTGAAGATTACTGGAAAAAAGAAGACATTGTTTTGTGGCCTGAACATATTAAGAAAAACCCTGCCAAACACCAAATCGCAAAACTGCTTTTAAATTCTCTGTGGGGAAAATTTGGACAAAGATCCAACCTACCGAACACCACCATTATAAAATAATCAGATGAGTTGTATGGTTACCTCTTTTCCCTGGCTTATGATGTGTCCTCCTGTGATTTTATTGATGAGGATGCGGCCGCTGTCTCGTGGAAGTGCACCAAAGGACGTGTAACCATGGAGCGCAACACTAACATTTTTATAGTTTGCTTCACCACAGTATATGCGCACCTAAAGCTTTACATTCTCTTAAATGCCATGCAAAATTGTTGCCTTTATCATGACACAGACTCTGTGATACATGTGAGTCATCCAGGGGATTGGAACCCCACTCAGTGACTACTTACGTGAGTAGATGAGCAAGTTGCTGCCACATGAGCACATTACAGTGTTTGTGTCATCAGGGCCCAAACCCTACAGCTACTTGCACTCTGGAGGAAAGTTTTGCTTAAAGGATAAATGCATCACTCTAAATACAACAAAAAGAGAAAAGATCAATTTTCAGGCACTGAGGGATCTCAGCTTGGATTATGGTGTAAATCCAGACAGTGACAACTCTAAAAAGATCATGACAGAGCAGCGCTCTGGAACAAGCAGAAGTGGGCAACAGAAACCAGGCCCCTCTGGAAGATGCGGAAGGTGGTCTACGACAAAAGAGTACTAACTAAAAATGGTAACAGACTCCCCTACAGCTTTTGATCATGGACATGCACTGGAAGCACTCCTTTTCTGCTATTCTGGTGGGGCCTAGCAACTGTGGGACCAGTTATGTTGTAAAAAGTCTTTAGGAGAATGCCGACCGCTTGCTGTCCGTTATGCCTGAGAATATTGTGTCGTGTTACAGTTGTTGGTAACGATTTATCAGGAACTGCTCCATAAATATACTTTTATCAAATTAGTGGAGAACTTACCTGAAAGTCCTAGTGATAACCACTGATTTTCACCCTTATAAAGTAAATATGGTTGTGAGCGACGATTTGATGTACTCTGCTTGAGAGAGTGATGAAATCGAGAAAGCTTTTACTAAGTATTTGCATCACAGGAAGATTAGCATCCTATACATTGTCCAGAATGTTTCTTGCCAGGGTAAAAAGAGCCTCACCGTGATTCGCAACACAAAATATATGGTGTTATTTAAGAGCCTTCCCCAAGCTTTCAGTATTGAGAGCAGCAAAGGTTATTTCCCCCATTTTTTTCAACACTGCTGAAAGTGAAAGTTATGTGGGCCCTTTTCCACCACTGGAATATTATGGGGTGGTCAGCTTGTTGGGTACTTTGCGGTTCTGTTATTGCATTGTGTTCTGAAAAGCAGTACTAAAAATGAGATTGTTACAGTGATATATGATAAGCCACATTACGTGCCAGTAAACCGCCAGCAAATCAACACGATCAGCATTGAAATCAAGGCTGACCAGAACAAGAACATCTCATTTTGCTTTGGGAAGGTGATTGTCAAGCTGCATCTTTGGCCTCAGAAGCCTCTGATATTTTTAAGAAACCATGCCAAATTGGTAATGGTAAAAAATTATAGGGACCTGTCCCTGTGCATGACACAGAGCCCGGGCCGGCAATGGTGTCCCTGGTTTTCAAGGTATTCCTGTGATGTGTGGTCTGGGTGCTGGATATATATTCCATAGACTGTTTAGAAAGGCTGTCCTTGTTTTGAAAAGGGGTGATATACAATGTACATCCTGTACAATGTACATCATGTACATTGTCCATTGCTTTAAAAAGGACATGACGCTTTCAGGAAAGAGAGCGCTGTTTGGGAGCAGCCATAAAAGTCAATTTGGTTTTGATCTTCCAAGAAAACTGCTTTCCAGTGCTCTCCAGGCTGGTTACGTGGAAGCATATTCACAACCTCACTTGCTGGTCTTGGAGAACAAAGGGCCCTAACCAAACACCTAGCAATGTTTATCTGGTGTAGGGGGTCTTCTAAAAAAAACAGGACAGCTGTTTGATGTCTATCCTCACATCTGGTCAAAGAGCATGTGTCTCCTCCAGTTTATTTCTATCACATTGTCAAATACATGATCATATTAACAGTGGTGACCAAGGCCCATGCAAAGAGTACTTCTGTCATGTTTCCTGTTTTAATCAGGGAATACTAATCAGCACATTCTTGGTCTGAAGACAGGTAAAAGGCAAACAGGGTATAGCCACAGGTGAACTCTTCACAGTCAACCAGCAGGGAATGGTCTTTCGTATGGCTGGTAATCATCTGAACGAGCTGCATGCGTTCTCTCACACAGCAGCCATTCTCAAATCAGGCTGCAGCATTTTCACTAGTGTATTGAGTGTGGCTGGGATGGACATAACCTTCCCTATAGCAGCCCTCATAGTGCTGTGCTTTGCATTTGGGTGCTCAGGACAGGAGAAGCGGCATGTTTAATTGCTGACTGCCAATACCAGCTTGGTTTGGGTCATCGCTGCACTCACCCGGTTCCTTGTGAAGCTGACTCTTTGTCAGCTCAGGTCATTCGTGCTGCATTACTTCCTACAACATACAACTCACATCATGGATTATTTTCCCCCAAATTAAATCTCCTCTCCTTAAATCTCCTTCACACCGTGTCTCCCCATTCTTCTGCATTACCCACAAAGTACACCCAGGTCCTTGAGTGAAGACAATCCCACAAATGATTTTGCCTTTTCCCAAGACAGGAACAATCATAGAATCATTCAGGTTGGAAAAGACCCTTAAGATCATTGAGTCCAACTTTAAAGCTAACACTACCACGTAAACCACTAAACCATGTCCCTAAGTGCCACGTCTACATGTCTTTTAAATACCTCCAGGGATGGTGACTCAACCACTTCCCTGGGCAGCCTGTTCCAATGCTTGATAACCCTTTCAGTGAAGTAACATTTCCTAATATCTAATCTAAACCTCCCCTGGCGCAACTTGAGGCCATTTCCTCTCGTCCTATCACTTGCTACTTGGGAGAAGAGACCAACCCCCACCTCGCTACAACCTCCTTTCAGGTAGTTGTAGAGAGCAATAAGGTCTCCCCTCAGCCTCCTGTTCTCCAGGCTGAACAACCCCAGTTCCCTCAGCCGCTCCTCATAAGACTTCTGCTCTAGACCCTTCACCAGCTTCGTTGCCCTTCTTTGGACACTCTCCAGCACCTCAATGTCTCTCTTGTAGTGAGGGGCCCAGAACTGAACACAGTATTTGAGGTGCAGCCTCACCAGTGCCGAGTACAGGGGCACGATCACTTCCCTAGTCCTGCTGGCCACACTATTTTTGATACAAGCCAGGATGCTATTGGCCTTCTTGGCCACCTGGGCACACTGCTGGCTCATATTCATGCGGCTGTCAACCAACACTCCCAGGTCCTTCTCTGCTGGGCAGCTTTCCAGCCACTCTTCCCCAAGCCTGTAGCGTTGCATGGGGTTGTTGTGGCCCAAGTGCAGGACCTGGCACTTAGCCTTGTTAAACCTCATACATTTGGCCCCAGCCCATTGATCCAGCCTGTCCAGGTCCCTCTGGAGAGCCTTCCTCCCCTCAAGCAGATCAACACTCCCGCACAACTTGGTGTCATCTGCAAACGTACTGAGGGTGCACTCGATCCCTTCATCCAGATCATTGATAAAGATATTAAACAGAACTGGCCCCAACACAGAGCCCTGGGGGACACCACTTGTGACCGGCCGCCAACTGGAGTAAACTCCATTCACCACCACTCTTTGGGCCCAGCCAGCCAGCCAGTTCTTTACCCAGCGAAGAGTACACCTGTCCAAGCCATGAGCAGCCAGTTTCTCCAGGAGAATGCTGTGGGAAACCGTGTCAAAGGCTTTACTAGAGTCCAGGTAAACAACATCCACAGCCTTTCCCTCGTCCACTAAGCGGGTCACCTTGTCATAGAAGGAGATCAGGTTAGTCAAGCAGGACCTGCCTTTCATAAACCCATGCTGACTGGGCCTGATCACCTGGTTGTCCTGTACATGCCGCGTGATGGCACTCAAGATTATCTGCTCCGTAACCTTCCCCAGTACCGAGGTCAGGCTGACAGGCCTGTAGTTCCCCGGATCCTCCTTCTGGCCCTTCTTGTAGAAGGGTGTCACATTTGCTAATCTCCAGTCAACTGGGACCTCCCCGGTTAGCTAATAAATGCTAATAAATGATTGAAAGTGGTTTGGTGAGCACTTCTGCCAGCTCCCTCAGTACCCTTTTCTGGATCACATCCAGCCCCATAGACTTGTGTTTGTCTAAGTGGTGTAGCAGGTCGCTAACCATTTCCCCTTGGATTATGAGGGCTTCATTCTGCTCCCCACCTCTGTCTTCAAGCTCAGGGACCTGGGTAACCAGAGAAGAATTGGTCTTACTATTAAAGACTGAGGCAAAGAAGGCATTAAGTACCTCAGACTTTTCCTCAGCCTTCGTCACTATGTTTCTCCCTGCACCAAATAAAGGATGGAGATTCTCCTTAGCCCTCCTTTTTTTGTTAGTGTATTTATAGAAACATTTTTTTATTGCCTTTTACGGCAGTAGCCAGATTAAGTTCTAGTTGGGCTTTAGCCCTTCTAATTTTCTCCCTGCATAACCTCACGATGTCCTTGTAGTCCTCCTGAGATGCCTGCCCCTTCTTCCAAAGATCATAAACTCTTTTTTTTTTCTTGCGTTCCAGCCAAAGCTCTCTGTTCAGCCAGGCCAGTCTTCTTCCCTGCCAGCTTGTCTTTCAGCTAATAGGGACAGCCTGCTCTTGCGCCTTTAAGATTTCCTTCTTGAAGAATGTCCAGCCTTCCTGGACTCCTTTGCCCTTCAGGACTGCCTCCCAAGGGACTCTGTCAACTAGGCTCCTAAACAGGCCAAAGTCCGCCCTCTGGAAGTCCAAGGTGGCAGTTCTGCTAACCCCCCTTCTTACTTCTCCAAGAATCAAAAACTCTATCATTTCATGATTGCTGTCCCCCAGACAGCCTCCAATTGTCACATCGCCCACAAGTCCTTCTCTGTTCACAAAAAACAGATCCACTGGGGCACCTTCCCTAGTTGGCTCACTCACCAACTGTGTCAGGAAGTTACTTTCCACACACTCCAGGAACCTCCTAGACT